>NC_138903.1:3318611-3661037 GCF_965194825.1 Balaenoptera physalus | reverse complement strand
GACCCTATTCCTGATTCGTCTATTGCCTTTGGTTGGCATGGGGCAACTGTGAGGAAAATCCCTAAGCCATTGGGATTTTTACGTCCTCTTATGAGGACTGCCTGCCAAACCAAAGAGACAAAGACTCTTAACATAAAGACTAACGTAAGAGCAAGAGAAGGGGTTTTCTTTTTGAAAATGGAATTTGTGGATACTGTTTTCAACTCAGATGCAGAATCTCCACTATTACCTTTCCTAATCAACTCCCACCTTCACCCACACCCCCTCCTTCCTACACACACACACACACACACACACACACACACACACGTCCACAGACACTGTCTAATCTTACCATTTATCAGCCTTTGCTTCCAAGGCCCATATAATTAAAAGTTGAGGACCTGCACCCTCAAAATATGAAAACCCGTATTACTTTTTTTTTCTTCCTTCCCTCCTTCCTTCCTTCCTTCCTTCCTTCCTTCCTTCCTTCCTTCCTTCCTTCCTTTCTTCCTTCCTTCCTTCCTTCCTTCCTTCCTCTCTTCCTTTCTTCCCAGTGCAATATAGAAATTAGTAGCTGCCTAATGAACATGTACATGCACAAAATCAGCCGTGGGAGTAATTTTTCACACCTGGATGGCTCCTTCCAGAACAGGTGTGACTTAAGCTTATTTGTTAAAGTCGTCAAGAAAAACACTCTGGTTGTCATTTCTTAAAAATCAATGTTTCTCAGGGGGAATATTGATCCGGTTTACTTGGCTTCATTTCCTCATAATCCCACATCTCTTTTAAGTGCAGTTTGCCTCTTTAAAGACACATTCTGGGATTTAGTTTATATTTTGTTTATTTCCATGTCCAGTGGTTTTTTAAGATGTTTGTTTGTATATGTTCACTTCAGTGATAAAAATAATATAATATTATAATAGGAAATTTAAAAATAAGTTTACTAAATATTCATTTTATGTGTATGTATTTCTTTTTTTGGCTTTTTTTCAGTTTCCATTTTCCTTTTTTTTTAATTGAAGTATAGTTGATTTACAACATTGTGTCAGTTTCAGGGGTACAGCAAAGTGACTCAGTTTTATATATATATTTTTTTCGCTTTCAGATTCTTTTCCCTTAAAGGTTATTGCAAGATATTGAGTATAGTTCCCTGTGCTATACAGTAGGACCTTGTTTGTTTACCTGATTTATACATAGTAGTGTGTATCTGCTAATCCCAAACTCCTAATTTATCCCTCCAACTCTTCCCGCCCTTTCCCCTTTGGTAACCATAAGTTTGTTTTCTATGTCTGTGAGTCTATTTCTGTTTTGTAGATAAGTTCATTTGTGTCATACTTTAGATTCCACATATAAGCAATATCATACGATATTTGTCTTTCTCTGTCTGAGTTGCTTCATTTAGTCTGACAATCTCTAGGTCCATCCATGTTGCTGCAAATGGCATTATTTCATTCCTTTTTATGGTTGAGTAGTATTCCATTGTATATATGTACCACTTCTTCTTTATCCATTTATCTGTCGATGGACATTTAGGTTGCTTCCATGTCTTGGATATTGTAAATAGTGCTGCTATGAACATTTGGGGCGCATGTATCTTCTTTTTTTGTTTTGTTTTGGTTTTTTTGGCTGCATTGAGCATTCTTTGCTGCATGCAGGCTTTCTCTAGTTGTGGTGCGTGGGCTTCTCATTGTGGTGGCTTCTCTTGTTGCGGAGCTCGGACTCTAGGCACGCGGGCTTCAGTAGTTGCAGCACACGGGCTCAATAATTGTAGCACATGGGCCCTAGAGCGCGTGGGCTTCAGTAGTTGCGGTGCACAGGCTTAGTTGCTCCGCGACATGTGGGATCTTCCTGGACCAGGGATGGAACCCGTGTCCCCTGCATTGGCAGGCAGACTCTCAACCACTGCGCCACCAGGGAAGTCCCTGCATATATCTTCTTGAATTATGGTTTCCTCTGGATATATGCCCAGTAGTGGGATTGCTGGGTCGTATGGTAGCTCTATTTTTAGTTTTTTAAGGAACCTCCATACTGTTCTCCACAGTGGCTGTACCAATTTACATTCCCACCAACAGTGCAAGAGAGTTACCTTTTCTCCACAAGCTCTCCAGCATTTATTGTTTGTAGATTTTTTGATGATGGCCATTCTGACTGGTGTGAGGTGATACCTCATTGTAGTTTTGATTTGCATTTCTCTAAAGATTAGTGATGTTGAGCATTCTTTCATGTGTTTGTTGGCAATCTGTATATCTTCTTTGGAGAAATGTCTATTTAGGTCTTCTGCCCATTTTTGGATTGGGTTGTTTGGTTTTTTTGATATTGAGCTGCATGAGCAGCTTGTAAATTTTGCAGATTAATCCTCTGTCAGTTGCTTCATTTGCAAATATTTTCTCCCATTCTGAGGGTTGTCTTTTCGTCTTGTTTTTGGTTTCCTTTACTGTGCAAAAGCTTTTAAGTTTCATAAGGTCCCATTTGTTTATTTTTGTTTTTATTTCCATTTCTCTAGGAGGTGGGTCAAGAAAGGATCTTGCTGTGAGTTATGTCCTAGTGTTCTGCCTCTTAGAGTGTCTTCCTCTAAGAGTTTTATAGTGTCCGGTCTTACATTTAGGTCTTTAATCCATTTTACGTTTATTTTTGTGTATGGTGTTAGGGAGTGTTCTAATTTCATTCCTTTACATGTAGCTGTCCAGTTTTCCCAGCACCACTTATTGAAGAGGCTATCTTTTCTCCATTGTATATTCTTGCCTCCTTTATTAAAAATAAGGTGACCATATGTGCGTGGGTTTATTTCTGGGCTTTCTATCCTGTTCCATTGATCTATATTTCTGTTTTTGTGCCAGTACCATACTGTCTTGATTACTGTAGCTTTGTAGTATAGTCTGAAGTCCGGGAGCCTGATTCCTCCAGCTCCGTTTTTCTTTCTCAAGATTGTTTTGGCTATTCAGGGTCTTTTGTGTCTCCATACAAATTGTGAAATTTTTTGTTCTAGTTCTGTGAAAAATGCCATTGGTAGTTTGATAGGGATTGCATTGAATCTGTAGATTGCTTTGGGTAGTATAGTCATTTTCACAATGTTGATTCTTCCAATCCAAGAACATGGTATATCTCTCCATCTGTTTGTATCATCTTTAATTTCTTTCATCAGTGTCTTATAGTTTTCTGCATACAGGTCTTTTGTCTCCTTAGGTAGGTTTATTCCTAGGTATTTTATTCTTTTTGTTGCAATGGTAAATGGGAGTGTTTCCTTAATTTCTCTTTCGGATTTTTCATCATTATTTTGTAAGAATGCAAGAGATTACTGTGCATTAATTTTGTATCATGCTACTTTGCGAAATTCATTGATTAGCTTTAGTAGTTTTCTGGTAGCATCTTTAGGATTCTCTATGTGTAGTATCATGTCATCTGCAAACGGTGACAGCTTTACTTCTTCTTTTCCGATTTGGATTCCGTTTATTTCTTTTTCTTCTCTGATTGCTGTGGCTAAAACTTCCAAAACTATGTTGGATAATAGTGGTGAGAGTGGACAACCTTGTTTTGGTCCTGATCTTAGAGGAAATGGTTTCAGTTTTTCACCACTGAGAATGATGTTGGCTGTTGGTTTGTCCTATATGGCCTTTATTATGTTGAGGTAAGTTCCCTCTCTGCCTACTTTCTGGAGGCTTTTTATCATAAATGGGTGTTGAATTTTGTCGAAAGCTTTTTCTGCATCTGTTGAGATGATCATATGGTTTTTCTCCTTCAATTTGTTAATATGGTATATCGCATTGATTGGTTTGCGTATATTGAAGAATCCTTGCATTCCTGGGATAAATCCCACTTGATCATAGTGTATGATCCTTTTAATGTGCTGTTGGATTCTGTTTGCTAGTATTTTGTTGAGGATTTTTGCATCTATGTTCATCAGTGATACTGGCCTGTAGTTTTCTTTTTTTGTGACATCTTTGTCTGGTTTTGGTATCAGAGTGATGGTGGCCTCGTAGAATGAGTTTGGGAGTGTTCCTCCCTCTGCTATATTTTGGAAGAGTTTGAGAAGGATGGGTGTTAGCTCTTCTCTAAATGCTTGATAGAATTCGCCTGTGAAGCCATCTGGTCCTGGGCTTTTGTTTGTTGAAAGATTTTTAATCACAGTCTCAATTTCAGTGCTTGTGATTCATCTGTTTATATTTTCTGTTTCTTCCTGGTTCAGTCTCGGAAGGTTGTGCTTTTCTAAGAATTTGTCCATTTCTTCCAGGTTGTCCATTTTATTGGCATAGAGTTTCTTGTAGTAATCTCTCATAATCCTTTGTATTTCTGCAGTGTCAGTTTTTACTTCTCCTTTTTCATTTCTAATTCTATTGATTTGAGTCTTCTCCCATTTTTTCTTGATGAGTCTGGCTAATGGTTTATCAATGTTTTTTATCTTCTCAAAGAATCAGCTTTTAGTTTTATTGATCTTTACTATCATTTCCTTCATTTCTTTTTCATTTATTTCTGTTCTGATCTTTATGATTTCTTTCCTTCTGCTGACTTTGGGGTATTTTTGTTTTTCTTTCTCTAATTGCTTTAGATGTAAGCTTAGGTTGTTTATTTCAGATTTTTCTTGTTTCTTGAGGTAGGATTGTATTGCTATAAACTTTCCTCTAAGAACTGCTTTTGCTGCATCCCATAGGTTTTGGGTTTTTGTATTTTCATTGTCATTTGTCTCTAGGTATTTTTTTATTTCCTCTTTGATTTCTTCAGTGATCTCTTGGTTATTTAGTAATGTATTTTTTAGCCTCCATTTTTTTGGTATTTTTTACAGGTTTTTTCCTGTAATTGATATCTAGTCTCATAGCGCTGTAGTCGGAAAAGATACTCGATACGATTTCACTTTTCTTAAATTTACCAAGGCTTGATTTGTGACCCAAGATATGATCTATCCTAGAGAATGTTCCATGAGCACTTGAGAAGAAAGTGTATTCTGTTGTTTTTGGATGGAATGTCCTATAAATATCAATTAAGTCCATCTAATTTAATGTATCATTTAAAGCTTGTGTTTCCTTATTTATTTTCATTTTGGATGATCTGTCCATTGGTGAAAGTGGGGTGTTAAAGTCCCCTACTATGATTGTGTTACTGTCGATTTCCCCTTTTATGGCTGTTAGCATTTGCCTTATTTATTGAGGTGCTCCTGTGTTGGGTGCATAAATATTTACAATTGTTATATCTTCTTCTTGGATTGATCCCTTGATCATTATGTAGTGTCCTTATTTGTCTCTTGTAATAGTCTTTATTTTAAAGTCCATTTTGTCTGATATGAGAATTGCTGCTCCAGCTTTCTTTTGATTTCCATTTGCATGGAATATCTTTTTCCATCCCGTCACTTTCAGTCTGTATGTGTCCCTACGTCTGAAGTGGGTCTCCTGTAGACAGCATATATACAGGTCTTGTTTTTGTATCCATTCAGCCAGTCTGTGTCTTTTGGTTGGAGCATTTAATCCATTTACATTTAAGGTAATTATCGATACGTATGTTCCTATTACCATTTTCTTAATTGTTTTGGGTTTGTTATTGTTGGTCTTTTCCTTCTCTTGTGTTTCCTGCCTAGAGAAGTTCCTTTAACATTTGTTGTAAAGCTGGTTTGGTGGTGCTGAATTCTCTTAGCTTTTGCTTGTCTGTAAAGGTTTTAATTTCTCCATCAAATCTGAATCAGATCCTTGCTGCGTAGAGTAGTCTTGGTTGTAGGTTTTTCCCTTTCATCACTTTAAATATTTCTCTCCACTCCCTTCTGGCTTGCAGAGTTTCTGCTGAAAGATAAGCTGTTAACCTTATGGGGATTCCCTTGTATGTTATTTGTTGTTTTTCCCTTGCTGCTTTTAATATTTTTCTTTGTATTTAATTTTTGATAGTTTGATTAATATGTGTCTTGGCGTGTTTCTCCTTGGGTTTATCCTGTAAACCCTGTTTATCCTGTAGCCTGTATGAGGCTCTCTGCGCTTCCTGAACTTGACTATTTCCTTTCCCATATTAGGGAAGTTTTCAACTATAATCTCTTCAAATATTTTCTCCGTCCCTTTCTTTTTCTCTTCTTCTTCTGGGACCCCTACAATTCGAATGTTGGTGCATTTAATGTTGTTCCACAGGTCTCTGAGACTGTCCTCATTTCTTTTCATTCTTTTTTCTTTATTCTGCCCTGCAGTAGTTATTTCCAGTACTTTATCTTCCAAGTCACTTATCCGTTCTTCTGCCTCAGTTATTCTGCTATTGATTCCTTCTAGAGAATTTTTAATTTCATTTATTGTGTTGTTCATCATTGTTTGTTTACTCATTAGTTCTTCTAAGTCCTTGTTAAACGTTTCTTGTATTTTCTCCATTCTATTTCCAAGTTTTTGGATCATCTTTACTATCATTACTCTGAATTCTTTTTCAGGTAGACTGCCTATTTTCTCTTCATTTGTTTGGTCCAGTGGTTTTTTACCTTGCTCCTTCATCTGCTGTGTGTTTCTCTGTCTTCTCATTTTGCTTAACTTACTGTGTTTGAAGTCTCCTTTTCGCAGGCTGCAGGTTCGTAATTCCCATTGTTTTTGGTGTCTGCCCCCAGTGGGTAAGGTTGGTTCAGTAGGTTGTGTAGGCTTCCTGGTGGAAGGGACTGTTTCCTGTGTTCTGGTGGATGAGGCTGGATCTTGTCTTTCTGGTGGGCACGTCCACGTCTGGTGGTGTGTTTTGGGGTGTCTGTGACCTTATCATGATTCTAGGCAGCCTCTCTGCTAATGGGTGGGGTTGTGTTCCTGTCTTGCTAGTTGTTTGGCATAGGGTGTCCAGCACTGGAGCTTGCTCGTTGTTGAGTGGAGCTGGGTCTTAACGTTGAGATGGAGATCTCTGGTAGAGCTTTCGCCATTTGATATTACGTGGAGCCAGGAGGTCTCTGGTGGACCAATGTCCTGAACTCGGCTCTCCCACCTCAGAGACACAGGCCTGACACCCTGCTGGAGCACCAAGACCCTGTCAGCCACATGGCTGACCCAGAGCTCAGACTCTAAAAAGCCGCACCTTGAGGGCGCCAGGCCAAGCTGTACTGTGATTCTCTTAACAGTGTCTTTTGAGGAGCAGGTACTATTAATTTTTAAGTTCTGTTTATAATTTTTTTATGGATTGTGATTTTGGTGTCATATCTAAGAAATCATTGGCTAACCCTAGGTCACATTTCTTTCTCTTATATAGATTTAGGTTTTAAATCCAAATTTAAATTCAAGCTATGGTTCATTTTGAGTTAATTTTTTAATGCAAGGTATATACTCAGGTGTTTTTTTGGGCGGGGGGCGGGGGGATTGGCATATGGATATCTGCTCCAGTATTATTTGTTTAAAAAACTATCCTTTCTCTGCTGAATTACCTTTGAACAATTTTTCAGAAATCAGTTGTTCGTATGTGTGTGTATTTCTGGACACTGTATTCTGTTCCACTGGTTTGTCTATGTTGTTGGTGATAGCATACCATCTTGATTATGGTAGCTTTAAAATAATGTAATATGTATAATGTGTGTTCTCCAACTTCATTCTTTTTTTTCAAAGTCATTGTGATCAGGCTACATCCTTAGCATTTCCATATGCATCTCAAATTCAGCTTGTCATTTTCTACCCAAAAGCCTGCTGGGGACTTGATTGACATTTAATTGAACGTATAGATCAGTCTGAAGATAGTTGACATCTTAACAATACTGATTTTTCTGACTCTTAACACTGTACATTTCTCAGGAATACGTTTTTTGGTTGATAGTGTACAGGTCTTTAAAATCTTTTGTTCGATTTGCCCCTACATATTCTGTATTTTTGATGCCACGGTCAAAGGTATTCGTTTTTTGATAAAGGATGTTTTGGATTTGATTCTTTTAGCCAGTGTATAGAAACACAATTGGTTTCTATACATGATTGTATCTTATGCAGTATTTTTGATGTGATGCTGGACATTGTGCATTTGACCTTGTTGGATGCTGGATATTTTTGTATTCTTATAGATATCTTTGACATTTGTTCTGGGACACACTTAAATCATGTGGACACAGCTTGACTTTTTTACATCTTGCTGTTAATATTTGTTAGACTGGACCAGACTGGTTATCAGGTGGAAGCTAATTATCCCTTAACGAGCATCTTATCCAATATCCCATGCAAGCTTTGTGAGGTTTTCCAGGATGGATGGTTGGAACAGGAACTGATCCTGGTCCTGGGTGATCTGTGGGAAATTTTAGGTTTTTGTTTTTCCCCAGCCTTGAGAAGCTTGAGTAGTTGTCTCCTTATATATATGCTCTGATATTTACTCAGCTGACAACATGGGGAGGATTCTTTGCAGATCTCCTTTCTTCTCTCTGGATGAAACCATCTCTTTCGTGGTACTCTGTCCTGAGAACCCTACCTGCCTTGGTCTCCTAAGATTCAGAGAAGTTTTCTGCGCTCTGCCTAGATTCCCCTTCCTAGGTCATGGCTTGGGAACACTCTGAATACAATAAGACCAGGCAATTGAGGGTTTCAACTGGTTCATCTTGAGTCTCTCAAAGATCACTATTCTCTGTGTCCTGATAGCTACTTCCTTGAAAGCTGTCTTCTATTCTATTCTGTAAGGTCCCCCTTAGTCCATTTTGGCCAACGATTGATGCATCATATCACCTCTTACTCCTGACTTTTAATTTAAAACATGGTAGTTTTCTGTAGCAGTCCCATTTTTCTATGTATATTTATAAAGAGGATTTTAAAAGAAATTTTATTTTATTTATTTATTTTGGCCACATGGCATGTGGGATCTTAGTTCCCCAGCCAGGAATCAAACCTGCCTCCCGTGCATTGGAAGCTCAGAGTCTTAACCACTGGACTGCCGGGGAAGTCCCTATTTTTATTTTTAAAATTTGATTAAAGTATAGTTGATTTACAGTGTTGTGTTAATTTCTGCTGTAGAGCAAAGTGTCTCAGTTATACATATATATATTCTTTTTCATATTCTTTTCCATTATGGTTTATCACAGGATATTGAATATAGTTCCCTGTGCTATATGGTAGGACCTTGTTGCTCATCTGTCCTATATATACTAGTTTGTATCTGCTAATCCCAAACTCCCAATCTATCCCTCTCCCACACCCCTCCCCCACTGGCAACCACAAATCTGTTCTATAAAGAGGATTTAAAAACATTTATTTTTGTATTTTGAATGTGATTGATTTCCATCTCCTCATTGTTGTGACATCATATTTACAGATATTGATATTTTCACTTTTTTGCCCACTTCTCTTAATAGTTTTCTTATTTCTCTTAGGTTTTTTTAATGTTCCTGTTTTGCTTCATGTCTGATTGCACTTTAATGTGTATGTTATTGCTTGTGTCTTGGGATTTCCCGAAGAAAAGAAAGAACTAGGTCATCGGATGTGAATTCTCTTTTAACTTGAAAATCACTGTGGCATTTCATAAATTCCCCGCCCCCTACAGATACACAGTAAGCAACACCCCTCCTATTTGACATAATACGTGCAATACACTAAAATATCAATGCTATTCGTTCCATCACTTAGGTTTAAAAGACCCACAGGCATTGTAAGTGCAGTGCAAATGAGATTTTCACACACTATTCCTGCTGTGCTTTATATTCACTGCCTTTCTGAAACAAGAATACACCAGAGCCACCATTTCTGGGGAAACAATGTTTTAGGGACCCAATTCAGTTTATAGTTTACTGTTACTGACTATTCTAGTTACCCATTCTCCCTAGTCTCCTAGTTTCGACTGAAAATTTCAAAAAGAGCCTTCATGTGGATAAGTTATTAAAGAATGAAGATACAGTCACACACATGAAATTCAGATGGTTCCCAAAGGAAGAATTCTATTTTGGCACAAGCTAAGTCAAGCCAAAGGGTTTGGTAATCTTTTCCCATCCCTGGAAGGGATAGATTGTGTAGGTTTACCAGAAGCCTGGGACAATATTTTTAGCCGTCTCATGTTGTCTGATAGTCTTTAAAGGACTCATGCAAATATCTGTGTGGGCTGTTTTTAAAAGCCAAGCCACTTAACAAAGTGTTCTTTTATCAAAGTATTAAGTCGTTCATAAATGAAGACTGTTTATCTGCAGAAGGGCTTCAAAGCCTATTTTGATGAAGATGAGCTTTCTTTCTCTGCGGCAGCTGTCCTAGCCCATGGAGGGGGAATTCACAGCCCGGGGTGGGCAGGAGTCCAGGGCAGTGGGAGGAGATGGTGGGGGCTTTTAGGAAGGTTTCATTGCAGATGTTTCCTCTGAGTGCAGTTTAGACTGTTTCTGAAATCGATCTGGAGAAAGGAGGCCACTTCGTTTCCTTCCAGACCATTTCATCTTGCGTTTGGATAGAATCACTTGTTCACTTAGCACAGTGATTTCCCCTACTGTATTACGTAATGATTCCAAAATTTACGAAAAGCATGCCAGTCCTAATTATTTGAGAGAATCTCTCAATTTAGATTAGATTTGGGTCAAGTTTGAAAACAAACAAACAAAGAAAAGCCTAGAGAATAAAATAAATGTTACCATCCCAAAATAGGACCTGTAGGTACAACGGAATGCAAAATGGGAATGAGAGACTAGAAAGGGAAGGTGAAAGAGGTTTGTGAGGATGCTTAGAGAGGGACGGATATAGCATCATTGTTACCTAGACAATGGACCAAGACCAAGCTCATCACTGTCACTGGTTGTTGAGTGTCTTATTTTAGTTGACAGAACGCACCCTTGGACTGATTGGGTCTGGAAGGTAAACATGTGGATGACAGGCATATGAGTACCTGGTGATATCAGGGGGGATATGATGGGGATATCCTTAGAGACAGAGTCTGTCATACAGAGTGAAGTAAGTCAGAAAGAGAAAAACAAATACCGTATGCTAACACATATATATGGAATCTAAAAAAAAAAAAAAAGGTCATGAAGAACCTAGGGGCAAGACGGGAATAAAGACGCAGACCTACTAGAGAATGGAATTGAGGACACGGGGAGGGGGAAGGGTAAGCTGTGACAAAGTGAGAGAGTGGTAGTGTATATATGGACATATATACACTACCAAATGTAAAATAGATAGCTAGTGGGAAGCAGCCGCATAGCACAGGGAGATCAGCTCGGTGTTTTGTGACCACCTAGAGGGGTGGGATAGGGAGGGTGGGAGGGAGGGAGATGCAAGAGGGAAGAGATATAGGGATATATGTATATGTATAACTGTTTCACTTCCTTATAAAGCAGAAACTAACACTCCATTGTAAAGCAATTATACTCCAATAAAAATGTTTAAAAAAAAAAAAAGAAGAGACCAGCTACATGGTCCCTGGAATCACTCTGACCTCAGTGATGGGAGCACAAAAAATCAATGTTCCTACATTCTTTGAGGGTCTTTAGAAGTTATTACAAGTTAACTTTTGCTCAAATTTTACTATAATATATTTTAAAACTATCCACAAATCGAGTTTCCTGTCTCCCGACCTTCTTTAATTCGACCACTGGAAAACAGGCTTTGGCAAATAAAGCAAACGTAGGGTTCTCATTTACCATCTCTTTATCAAAATGAGGCTGAATAATTGACAATATTATTAATACCCAAAAGTGAAATATTCAATTTGGAAAGATCATTTTGGAAGACTATCAATGTAATTGTGAGCTTTTTTCTCGTGTGTGTGTGTGTGTGTGTGTGTGTGTGTGTGTGTGTGTGTGTGTGTGTTGACTTCAGAGAAATATGTTTTTATGTGGGGCCAGAAGTAATTACCTCTCAAAGCTCACCAAATCGAGCAGTTTCTAGAAAGGAATGAAGTCCTTGCTTTAGATGAACACCACACCATTGCCTAAATGTGTTGTTTAATTATTCACCATACACTTTTTTGTTTCCAGTGAGAGTAAAAGTGCACTAGATCAGAGAAAACATCCAGAAACCTGGTTTTCAGCCACATGCAACTTAAAATCATTCATGCTTTCTACATATACTTCTGCATTAGTGTGGTTTTGTTTACTTAGGTATGTGGAAGAGAAAATGACACTGATTAATTTTGAATCTGATACTGACAGTAAGACAAAGTCATCTTTATAAAGCCAAGGAATTACATTACAGCGTGCCTTGTTAATAATTTATAGTGGTTTCTCTACACCACGGTAGTTAGGATCTGTCGCATCTACTATTATTTGTTTTATTTAGGAAAAATTTGAGTTGATATTTTCCACCATTGCATGCATGTACCGTTGCGGCCACCTGCTACACCAGCTGTTTTCAACTGAGGGAACTGAGATGAAAAGGCTGCAGAAGTCAATTAATGCATAATGTTCTTTCCTTTCAAGATCAGTTACTAAATCTTAACAGGTTTAGGTCTGATATAAACCAGCTCATGCAAAATCTGGCTTCCATGTATCATCAGAATATTCTATGGCTTACAAATAATTCAGGAAAACAGCATGGTCCTGAGAATCTTATATTGGTTGTATAAATAAGGTTCTCTTATCACATGCTTTAGGGCTATTTACTATTTCAAACCAATACATTCTTTTCTTATAACTTAGAAATGCTATGGTAAAGATACCCATCCATCTTAAATTAATCTATAAGTGGGATGTGGTTCAATCAAAAGGATAGGAGTTTTGGCATAATTTACCAAAGTAAGTCTCACATTTTGGGGTTGAGAAATATGCTATGATGATTAAGAAAAAGATTTTGAGAACGAGATATTAAGGGGGAAAATAGTCCTTCCCCAGCTATGAATGCGTCCTCCTCTACTACTGTAATAGAAACAGTAGATAACTGAAACACAGAAAGAAAAAAATATAGCATTAAGAAACCGAATTTTAAATCTAAGGCAGATCCAAGAGTATAAGGCATTTATCATATATTAGAAGATGATATCAAATCAATGAGTCATTTGCCTAACTGGTGTTAGGATATTTGCCTATGTAAGAGGGACGGTGATAAAGATAGATTCCTACCTGCACAAATAATATTTAAAAAGTCTTAAAAATCTGAAATAAAACCAAAACAAAAAAAAATTATTAGGAGAAAAGAGGGATAATATTTTCTAGATTTGGCAGTGGAACGGTCTTCCTAAGCTTTTACATGACAGCAGAGAATCATAAAATCATGATATTGGATACCAAAGACTCTATTGATCATATAGAAGCCATAAGCAAGCAAAGTAACAAAAGCTGAAATGGTGGTCTTATCTCTTCTATCATTTCAACACATAGGAGGAGGGATGGACCAATTTCAGTATTTTAAGAAAGAGTACTTCACCCAAATGTCCATCGACACATGAATGGCTAAAGAAGATGTAATACACACACACACACACACACACACACGCACACACACAATGGAATATTACTCAGCCATAAAAAAAGAATGAATTAATGCCATCTGCAGCAACATGGATGCACCTAGAGATGGTCATACTAAGTGAAGTAAGTCAGAAAGACAAATAGCATATGATATCACTTACATGCAGAATCTAAAAAATAATACAAATGAACTTATTTATGAAATAGACTTACAGACATAGAAAACAAGTTTTTGGTTACCAAAGGGGAAAGGAGAGGAGTGATAAATTAGGAGTTTGGGATTAACATATACACACTACTATATATAAAATAGATAAACAACAAGGACCTACTGAATGGCGCAGGGAACAACATTCACTATCTTGCAATAACCTATAATGGAAAAGAATCTGGAAAATTATATATATATATAATTATATATATATATAATTTTCAGGTGTACAGCAAACTGACTCACCTGAAACATTGTAAGTCAAGTATACTTCAATTTAAAAAAAAGTGCTTCAAATCTGTAAGAAAAATTAATGGAATAATCAGACCCCTAGAATAATTTTAAAATATCAAAGGATGTATCCATGGAAAAAATGTAAACGGTTCAAGAACATACGACAAAGGGTGCGTCGCATCAGGAATCAAAGGAAAAGCATGAAATAAACACGGACAGAGAACAATGTTGGAGGAGGGGCTCCAGGCAGAAACGGTGCCGTCAGCTCCAACCATCATCTTGAAATTAGTCCTGCGGTGGTCTGTTCAGCATAATCTTGATTGCTTTAGGCGCAGTTAATCTTCAGTTCCAGGGTCGGTTTGTTCCCACCTCCTTGAGGCCAGTTCTTGGAAATGTGGCAGCTTATGTCCTGGCTACAGTCTGGTCATCATGCAGTTAACTTCTTCCACCTGGTGGGGTTTCAATATCTATAAGACAGCTCACAGGATACGGCTCAGAATATGATCTATCGCCCTTGAGGCGGAACTAAATGTCCTTGACTTTGCTTAATGGCTCAAGTATTATTATTTCGCCTTGTTTGACTGCTTTCCTTTGCTACTGCGTTTTCTTCTCTGGTTGAACTTGTTCTTTGGCTAAAGTTTTTCTACAAACAAGAGGCAGGTGGAGGCCCTTTGTCGTGGTGGTGTCTGTCCTGGGAAGGCCCCATAAGGTCCTGCGCTGTTACGAGATGACAGAAGGATGTCATTTCCCCTGCTCTGTTTATCTTCCCAACAACTCCACTGCGTTATTTGTCTGTAGTCTCTTTTATGCAAAATGCGTCACATTTTGATTCCCAGCAGTGGTTCACAGCTTTGCCGTCAACCTGAACTTAGACAGAACCTTAGCACGTAGGGGAAGCAACACATGGCTGAATTAGAATATGTTTAAGGACGCTTGGCCCTGCTTTTGTGAAGAGAGTTTACATGATGTTTGTAGAACGTCGCGTTGTGTGGCCGCCGACCGGAGGCGGAGTCAATCGGCACAAAGAAGAATTGTTTAGTATTCCTTCTCGGTTGCACGTCTTATTAAAGCACCGTGCATCTGGCAGTTGTGGATTAGCAGACACAATCTTCGGAAAATAATTACTTTGTGCCTTTGGGCAAATGCCTCCGTCTTGGAATTTGCTCCATTCTACATTTCAAATTACATGGTGCTTTCTAACTCGAAAAAACGTATTTACTTCCTGATCTGAATTCACCTGCAGGGAGCTAGAGAGAAAATTACCGTAAACAAAAAAAGGTAGGGGTGGAGGGTTACTCATTGTTTGATTCAAAGGATTGGGTTTTGAAACATTGCACAACACTGGGGAAAGATGACTTGAAAACAAAGGTTCTGATGAGTTCTGAGGTGGAGGAAACGCTTTCCAACGTGGCGACCTAACATGCGTTTCTTCGGAAACAATGAACACATGCTGCTGTCAGACAGAAGGATGCTGGTCTAATTTACGTTCTCACCGCTGTTGCTCCAAATGTTATGGGCGACACCCAATAGAAGCTAGGTCACTGGTTAAGGAGAAATTAGCGGATGGTTCAAATGAGGTAACACATGAGACAATTTGAGGGGGCAAAAAGGCTGTAAGGCATACTCTATTATTTTTATAATACAGTCATTTGTGTCAAATTATCTAGAAGTTTTGGGGGAGAAAACAGGATCTGATGGGAATCATACCCATCATATATTTATCTATCTACCTATTTGTCTCTCTGCTTTCTTTCTTTTTTGGCCTGTGGGATCTTAGTTCCCTGACCAGGAAGTGAACCCGGGCCCCCTGCAGTGAAAGCAGCAAGTCCTAAGCACTGGACCGCCAGGAAATTCTGCGTCTGTCTATCCGTGTGGTCAGGCCATTCCAGATGGCTGTCTTCGTGCTCTCTGTCTATTACCTGCTTGACCAGTCAGCCCTTCACTCCCAGGACTATCCAATCCTCTTAATTATAGGGCTTAATCCGTAACTGCCTACGTGCTTGCCCCCTGCCCCAGCCGCTGGTTTCCCTGGTAACTGATGAGCCAATCTGACGTAAATCCCGCCCCCTGGGTAGTGAAGATGGCTGCTGTGGCTTGTCTGTTGTCTGTTGCCTGCTGCACACGGTCGGGTGTTGCTCTAGGACCCTGCTTCAGACGTGTAAGGTCCCCCATCTCTTAAACCGTTGAGTCTCTGTTGCTGACTCCCAGCTCTTTCTTTGCTCTTGAGGCTGGGCGACTACAAGCTTTGCAAGCCTGCTGGCTGCAGCCCCGAAATTCATGAGCCAGTCAGGAGGCCGAGGAAACTCCAGTAAGTGCTGAGACGTCGTGAGATAAGGACAGAGAATGGAAAATTACGGGGGTGGTCCCAAGGAGGCCGCCTGCTAGCTTCTGCAGCCCTGTGGCAGCTGACCCCCGTGAGAAGAATCTTTCTTTCTCACTATACTGAGGATGCCCTCTTAACGTCAGAGTCTCTTCGGAGTTTGAAAGTAGCAGCCCCGTGCCCCTGGCCCGTGATATCCCTCACGAGCTTCAGGGGTATCAACGCAGGGACAGGCTTGTGATTCGGATGTGGCTGGTCACCCGGAAGGCTGGAGCTTGTGGCAATGGCAAAGTAACAAGAGTACCGTTGGGCTGCTGGTCCCAGCCATGGAAGCGGGCAGAGCAAGGTCATGGCGGGATGTGAGCCCAGCTGTATGCTGTCTACAATGCGTTACATCAGGTGGGAGACATTAAAAAAAGGCCGGCGCACATCGTCTAGCAATGCAAAACCCCACTATTTGGGTTCTACAACGGTTGTGCGTGACCTATGGGACCCCCATGGACATGGATGGAGGCCCAGCAACCCACTTTAGCAGCCGTAAAGGTCAGGAATGGGCCGGTACAAATGACAAACCCCTGCCTTTCCGTCCTCCTTACCATCCCGCGGCTGCCCGGCTACGAACGGATGACTTAAATGAGAAGCGCGATGGGAAACTTTGCTCTCAAACATGTGGATACATCCCAGGGACCATTGACCCAGTGCTTACGCCATGTTAACCCAGAGGCAACTAACTGGTCTACACCATCCGAGTTCAACTGTTGACCACCAAAGGAGTGAAAGGCCGCTGCAACTCTCGGTGAGACAATAGGTCACACTTGCCCTTGCCGGTGGATCTACCCTGGGGGACCACGTTGCAAAACGGCCCTGGACGTGGCAGGTAAGTCCCTGGTGGTTTGGGGTGGCCGCCCCCGTGGGGAACAGGATAGAACGTGACTTGGAGATGTCACCTGTCTTTACCCGGCCCCATGTAGGACTCCTAAGGTCATTAATCCAGGCTCCCTAGTGGAGAAAGGCACCATTCTGTTAACGCTGTAGTGTCTTATACCGTCTCTCTAGTATTCGGCACCAGCTATGAAGATGGAGGGTGGACGGGAGGAAAGGTACTGCAGGAGAGGACAGAAAACACAGGCGGGGCTGGCGTCATCTCCGGAGGCTGTCCTTGCTTGGATCTGCTTAATGGTCGTGAGCCTGCCTGTATCGTGCCTGTGAAATGTCTTATATCTTGTCCTGTGTCTGAGCGGAGGGAATCTGTTGGCAGACTGGGTGGCAGTGATGGCCTCCCTGGGAAATGGACCCTGGACCCTGGGTTTACAGTGAGATGCCCTGGTTGTCGTGCTCCCCACTTTCCTGAAAAATTGCACCGAGGAGTACTTGGCTTAACCTTGATACCCTCTAGCTGCCGGCGTCTGCGTTGCATTTGTGGTATTTGGTTGCAATGTCCCTCTGCACCTCTGACCCCAGGGATACCTCGGAAGAGAGGCGGACTGAGATGGCAAGGGTCGTGCAGGGTATGTGGCGGGAGCAGTGACTGGTCAGGCCGCTCAAGGTGGCCAGTCTCTTGCTCTCTGGACCAGTCGCCGCTTTGTTCACAGGACTATCCAATCTTCTAAATTATAAGACTTAATCGGTAACTGCCTACGTGGTTGCCCCCTCATCCAGTTGCTGGTTTCCCTGGTAACACAGGAGCCAATGTGATGTCACTTCCCCTATAAATGGTAGCCTCCTTCTCCCCCGAGTAGCAAAGGTTATCGCCGTGTCCTCTTTGTCGTCTGCTGGACATGGTGGAGGTGTTGCCCCAAGACCTTTTGCTGAAGATCCCCTGCCTCTGTCCCCATCTCTGGGCTCTTTCCTCGGTCCCCATGCTGGGCAACTACAAGGCTCGCAGGTCTGCGGGGTTCAACCCAACACTGTATCTATAAATCACCTCCCTCTCATCTATTTATCTGTCAATATCTGTAGATATATGTATACATACCCATATATGACATACATGGTGTATATATATGGATATATGAGTGAACACACACGCACACACACACACACAGGAAATTACTGAACATAAGGTAAGGGCAGTCTCTTACAACACACCCTATCAGGCGGGAAAAAATTCCTGTCCCTAGAAAATGGAAGGATGTAAAAACCAAGCCTAGATGAATAGAAACAGCCACCTGCAGAGCCAGTGCACCTTTCTGAACCATCTGTGAAATGATGTGCACCACACAGGTATTTTTTTTTTTTTTTTTTGCAGGAGGGTTGCATTTATTGGTATTTACATTAGAAATTAGAAATAAGAATTTTTTTAGATGTTCTTTATCCAGTTTAAAATAACAAACAAATGCCATTTAAAAAAAAAGATAATGCATTTCTTTTAAAGGAGGTATGTTTTCCAAAAAGTAGTGAGAAGAGAGGAAATATCTTAGGTTCTTGCAGCTCTCTTGCGTGACTAGCTGACTGAAACCCAGCCGGGGTCTCCCATCCCCTTTGCATTTAGCGTGTCGTGTTGTCTAAATCTATGTAATGTGTGGTAAACATCCCTGTACGTACACTCTCAGAAAAAAAGATGCAAGCAGTAAATCAACTCGTATTATTAAGACTCTTGACCTTGCGGACCCCCAGATGTCCCCAGTCCACACTTGGACACTTTGAGAACCACTGTTCAGAGTTCCCTCTGTTTGTCTATCTTGCACTACATCGAATATCACCTCGAATGCCGGGTGACCCTCAGCGGCCCTCTCATAGGTACAAGAGAGGCACTAAAACAAAGATGGAAGCTCTGTGTTTGGACAGGTGTTGCCGACACGTGGGGCTCACACTTGAATGGGGGACAGTAGGGACATGTAAATGCCAGTATCTCTTCTGTTTTCTCCTCTCTGTTTTCCTGGAGAGAAATGTTTTAACCCGTGCTGTTAGCAGTTTTTAGAATCCACTGGAGATTGGGCTGAGCATCTCAACATTTGATGTATAGACTTTACCTTAATTCCCTTGTTTTCTGTCTAAATCCACCCCCTGCCCACTAGCCATGGTTGCTGGTTGGAAGGATGGAGCCCCGTGGAGAGAAATGATCTCCAGTGGGTCAACTGCCAGGTCCAGTAGGAGGTGATTTTTCTAGCTGTGTGGGATGGAATATGGGGATTGGGAGACTGAGTTTTTCAAGGAAGTCCTGCTTTATCCCCACCTGGGATTCCACCTTCAGAGGCCTCTTACACCACCAATTACTAGCGTTCCTGGCATTTGGGGCCAAGACTTGTCCTATTTCCTGGTTTTACTCCCTTTATCTTAATCTGGATACATTGCATGTATCCATCTGACTTCCAGTTTGCATTATTTGCTGAAATCTTGAGTATGCTGTCGTTTGCTCTCCTTCTTGTGAATTTTTTGCTTCTTATGCATACTTTCCTTTAATACTCCTGGTGAGTTTATGGGGACAAAAAGTGTTCAGTTTGCTGTGTTGAACGAGGCAGCTGCAAATACCCTCACGTTTAGTCCCTTTGTTATGCCTTGAAGTAGCCCCTGCTTGAGCAACAAATGGAACATTTACCATCAACCACTTGCATCATTGGATAATTAACATAGTCTTACACTCCATGAATCGGCACTAACCGTCCACTCGATGACACCCCATATCTGTCCTTCTTTGTATCTTTTCATTCTCTTCCCTTTCCTGGGGACGCCCATTCCTTACCCTTCATGAACAAAGGAACAAAACACAAAGGGAGAAACAAGCACAATTGAGGTGGTGTCAGTAAGGACTTGAATCAGAGTAGGTGGTAGTCAGCACTTGCAAGAGAAAGAGTTGGCTGGAGAAGTTCAATGCTGGGCAACTGTAGACTCACGCTTCCAGACCTGCTTATGTGTCACCTTCTCTCTGAAGCTACACAGATGACATTCCTTTGCTACTGCATTCTTACCACTAGCTGTAAACGTTTGTAAAGTTGGGTATCATTTATGTGCCCACCTACTGGCCTCTGATAAAGGGCTGTAAACATCTCAAGCTTCCTGGAATCTGTTGAAGTACCTCAAGTGTATGTCATTATCATCTTAACCTGATATTTAAATCCAGGTGATCTATATTGATAAATTGTTAAACCCAACAGGCAAAAAGCAACATTTTTGAATGTGTAAGAAAGCATAATATGTACTAGATTAACACTGCATCAATAACACATTTTTATTAAGAAAATCTCTTTGTGCATACCTCATTGTACACTGGCCTGAAATCCCAAAACATTTACCTACCTGTCATAGACAAATAGTTTGAAGAGTTGACATAGCCAATATCAATTACAGAAGCAAGAAGTTAAAGTGTACATACAATTGGAATTTTGTGTCTGAAAATAGAACGTGTCTCATCTGCATTCGTTTCTCAAAATAACATTTCCCATAATGAAATGTTCAGATTCCAAAAAATTTTAAAGATGGTCTTTACATAAATCTGCCTTATATTTATTATATCATGCAATGTGGATATCCCATGTTGAAGACTAAGATTCTTATTATCAAACCAGTTTTATTCAAGTATAACCGTAGGAACATAGGCTGTAATAAATTGATTTGTAAGAGAAATCCATGGGAGAATTCATTTCCCCACTGTAAGATAGAAACTGTATTTAAAAGTAGATTTGGATTGTTTATGATGCCGAATCCAGCCTCTGTATCCCGACATTGAATTAAATCTCGGAGGAGTTTTGGGTAAAGTAGAAAAGAATAGATTTATTGCTCTGCCAGGCAAAGGGGGCCACAGCGGGCTCATGCCCTCAAAACTGTGTGTCCCTCCCTGGAGGGGGTAGTGAGGGGTTTTATGGTCAGGGTTCAGAGAGGACGTGATCAGCTGGTGGACATTCTTCTGATTGGTTGGTGGTGAGGTCATCGGAAGTCAGCATCATCAACCTTCTGGTTCCAACCGGTCTGAGGTCTTTGTGCTGGTGGGCAGCATGCAGTTAACTTCTCCTGCCCGGTGGGGCTTTCAGTATCTGCAAATCGCTCAAAGATGTTGTTACATGTATCCCTCGAGGGGGAACCAGGACCTGCCCCAAAGGCTTCACTATTGTTTCTTCAGGGTTCCTCCCTTGTCTCTGCATCCCCTCCCTTCCCTGATTAACAACTGCTTGAATCTGCCCGTTGGAACTCAGGGAAGGTCATGGGGGCTGAATGAAGCCTATTTCCTGTAATCAAGAAAGGGGGGACACAGGAAGGCTTTTGTGCCCAGGAGCCCCACAGGGCCCTGCTCAGTTTCACGTAGGTTTTGGACTGGTAGTGTAAAACAAAACAAAATCCCACGTATTTAGTGGCTTGAACATCCAAGAACAATGACTGTCAATCTTTAAGTAGCCTGAAGATAGTTGCTCTGGGACTCGCATGGTGATGGATGGTATTAGAAATCAGGGGGTTTTCTGCCTTGTTGCCGGTCCAGAGTCTTTTCATGATTGAATATAAATTCTTAACCTCCTATTAGGAAAGGAATGGCTAGAGTAAAGAGCTCACCTCTGTGCCTTGAAGTTTCCTGGATGTTATTCAGACAACTCATCTTTACATCCAGTTGTGCACAATGTGGTCTCATGGACACACCCATTCCCAAGAGGGGCTGAAAAACACAGTCTATGCCCTACTGACCAGGGCTGGGCTGCACAAAGACCACAGTTCATTAACTGAAGAGGAAGAGTGAAATGGATATTGGGGAAAATCTGGTTTTCTCTGCTGTAGGATTGAAGGCATTTCTTTGTTCGGTTTTCTACATGGAAAACCACAAGCTTCTCATGAAACCATACAGATTATAAACATCAGCATATGACTCTCATCTTCCTAATGCAAGGTTTTAAAAGTACTTGTGTATCCTTTTAGAAGTTTTATCCCAACATGTTGATTTTTTTTTTTTTCCTACATCCATTGTAAGAACTGAGATGGGAAAAGGTATGAATGAATATGATTTTGGGAGACATGAAAATGCTCCTTACAATTCGCATCTGTTCACACCATGAGCATCTTAACCTACACATCTTCAAGTGACAAGCAAAACATTTTCTAGAGAGGAAAGTGATTGGTTATCCACGCATGTAAGGAGTCTGCGCAGTATTATTCCTGTTACCAGATATCTGCCTTCTTTGGTAGAGGTCTCTGTGACTATTACCTTTTGAATGTTATGCAGAGGACCATGGGACCCCTGGAAATCCTTGTGAAGAAAATTGCTCCTAAGGAGAAGGCAGGCTTTGAGAAGTTTTGAAAGCAGAACCATACAGGTTTGATTGAGGTGTGGAGGTCAAACTAAAAGTAGTAGACAATCAAAGAACATAGACAATTGATGAACATGGTGGGTAAAGGAGAGGCAGATAAAATGGACAAAGGTACGTAAGAGTGTACCCAGCCATGCACGAGACAGGTATGAGGATGCAAAGGTCTTATGCTCCAAATTCAAGGGGAAAAAAAAATAAGGCTTATTCCCCCTCCATAGCCACATAAAACACCAGAACTGGTTTCCAAGTGACCCAATCCATCAGTGTCACGTATGCATCAGGAATGATGTGTCTGAAACCCACCAAACCACAGAGCCTTGTACTTTGGAAAGCAAGCCCATCTGCCACCAGCCTCCAACCAGAAACCATGTTTCCATAAATCATCCCATGAAAATTCCATGTTGAAAGTTTGCCAGAACTTCCCAAATATAGGATAAGAGCAGCTGATTGCTTGCTTCATACACACTTGAATCTGTAGGCCCAGCTACTCTCGCTCGGCTAGCAATACGTTAAACCTTTTGGGTTTTGTTTTCAGACACTTCTTTCTTCAAACGACTTTCGATTTGTAGTAACTTCTAGAAAATATGCTCTGGCTACATAATTTAGAGTGTGAAGTTAGCATTTTTGCTGCTCAGTCTGCCTGCCTTATTGCATTGGTGTGACTCGGCTAAACCCACATTTTTTAAAATTAAAGGATAGTTATATACACCTGAAACCTACATAATATTGCAAAACATAGTGATTCAAAATTTTTGTAGATTGTACTCCATTTAAATTTACTGTAAAGTATCAGCTATATTCCCTGTGTTGTACACTACATCCTTGTAGCCTGTTTATTTTAAACGTGGTAGTTTGTATCTCTTAATCCCCTACCCCTATCCTGCCCCTCCCCCTTTCCCTCTCCCCACTGGTCACCACTAATTTGTTCTCTATACCTGTGAGTCTGCTTCTGTCTTGTTTTAGTCACCCGTTTTATTTTTACATTCCACATATAAGTTGTAACATAGAGTATTTAACAAACATACATTTTTAAAGCCATCACTAACCATTGTGATCTGCAGCCCATTGTGATGACTCGTAAGTGCCTTGTGAAGCAAGACAGCAGTACCAACAAGTCTAAAATCTTCAGATCATGGACAGTCCATGGGAAAAGTTTAAGTATTTGTTTCTGTTCACACGGATAAGTTTAAATGTACTCGCTTGCTTTCCCTCAGTAGCTTAACTGTCGTTTTTCCTGGTGCAGCCTGAAATGAAGTCGGAAATTATCAGAGGTGCTTGAGCAAGGCAGATGAGAAGGCTGGATAAATAGGGCAGAATGGGATTATTGCTTTTTAATATGTAATCCAGGAGACTTCCCATTTTAGTGTGTAGTGTATTGTTGGCCTCAGGATTTACCCTGACTCTGTCTAGGAAGACGCCGTGATTCAGCCTTGAGGGCCAGTTGCCATTGCTGACATCCTCGAAGGGTATGCTGTTTGTTACAAGAGAATTTCCTATGTAGAATTTTAAAACTAAAAGTGCTTGAAATATATATGGGGTTTTGGGGGGGGGAGGGGGCATTAAGTGCTGTTTTGCACAGATCCTGGGTTTTGGGGTCCAGAAACAAGTTTTTGCTATATTCTTGACAGTCCTTATAACAAGTTGTCACACATTTAAAAAGCTACATTTCAAATCCCTCCTCTAAAAATGGAGAAAACCACATCTTCCAATTCTGCTTTGATGCACTGTATTATGTATTCTAACATGTGTGTATATTTACATCCTTAATTCTGTTCTACACATTTATTACAAATATATACATGGATATTACATACATACGTATATACACGTGTTACGTGTGTGTATTGTTATTAAGAACGGTACAATGTGGCTTTTATCTTCAGTAAGGGTGATGTTTGGCCCCCATCCTTAATGTATATATATTCTTCCTTCCCTTTATCTTTCTGTCCTGGAAGCAACAAATTCTTTTGGGTTACAGCTGGGAACCCTAATATTGCAACATGAGTCATATATAACATAGGTGTCTTACCTATCTACTGTTTTATGTATGCATATGTGCATGTATGTTTATACTTGTATATATAATCATACATATACATATACTCATGTATATATAATGTTTGTGCAGTTTAGAAATTCTTTTCTCCCACTGTCTCTCTCCCTCTCTCTCAAGTATTTCTCTATATATTACTAAATCTCTCTCTATGTAGAGAGAGATTTAGTAATATATTACTAATTTAGTAATATTATTAATATATTTTAATAGTACATTAAATATATTAAATGTAACAATATGTTAAATATATTAAATTTAATAATATGTTAAATATATTAATATATTCTAATTAATTGTTAGTAATATTTATTAATATATTACTGATTTACTACATCAGTAATATATATTACTATTACTGTATTAGTAATATATAGAGATATATTTATAGAGAGATAATAGAGAGAGAGATAACATGGAGAGATTTAGTAATATATAATATGTATTAAAAAATACAGAGATTTAGTATACATTACTAAACTGCTTGGATATTTATATAATTTTTAGTTTTTTATTTCAGATCTATCACAAGGACATTAATAGCCAATGCTGCTACTCCCTAAAGAGATGTATGTCTTTTTTTTTTTTTTTTTTTTTTTCCCCAAACAGGCTTATAAAACACTGTCTTTCAAGTTTTGACTGGATTTGATTCGTTTTGGCAGGTCGTTACCTTGTCACTTTGCATTACCTGCAAAATCAAGTCCGAACTATTGGAGGAGACATACAAGCTCACTGGGGACTAATTTTTAATACAAACATTTGTCTTGGAGGCTGCAAGGCTGTGGAGTGGCGTTTGCATCACAAACATGAGGATACAAAGGCCGCCCCCTCATGCTGTTGGGATTGGCCTCATCTTTCTCAATTGTTAGACCCACCAGTTTTTATCCCAGAGAAAAATCTTGATGCTGGTGACCAGGAATAGGTTTCCTAGTGGTAACCACAAAACATTGCCATGATTCCCATGAGGGCGAGTGAGAATTCCTCTTGATCTATCATTCTGGCTGAGCCTGGTTTTGATTTGGGTGACAGAGAAAGGTTGCACCAACTGTCTCTTCCTTAGCATAATTAATGACTTGGTTTTTCCGACGTTTCCCAAAGTAACCAACAACTACCAAAGCCCACGATTTTCCCATAGTTGTATTAGTCCAGTATTTTCCAATTCATCTGTAATGTACTTTTTTCATTCATCCTTCTTAACTGGTCCCTTGTTACGAAGTCACACTCTAAAGCACCTGTTTTCGC
Source organism: Balaenoptera physalus (assembly GCF_965194825.1). Lineage (NCBI taxonomy): Eukaryota > Metazoa > Chordata > Mammalia > Artiodactyla > Balaenopteridae > Balaenoptera > Balaenoptera physalus. The sequence goes on along the minus strand of NC_138903.1, from coordinate 3,635,504 downwards.
ATTTGTCACCTAAAATTGAATGCATGACACTTGAAGTGATTCAAGAAGGATGGAGAAAATTTCCATCTGAATGAATGGTTTGCTGTCAGACCGTGGGTGCACCCGGTGTTGAAAACCTTTGGCAAAGAGCCAAAATCTCACTGAGCCAAGTTGTAGCCTCTGCGGAAGAATGATCACCAGCAAACACTGACAGTTGCAGTGCAAAGGAAAAAATATCATGATGACATATACACATGCATATATATTTAACGGCAAAAATCCTATACGTAAAATATGTCAATGGTGATAAAAATCACTCGTACTCCAAAGTAGAAGTAGTTGAAGGGCTTAGGGAGTTTTCACTCCTGAAAAGGATCTCCAGGCACACTTAATGTTTACCTAAAGTAACTTATTTATTTATTTTTGGCTGCGTTGGGTCTTAATTGCCGCACGCGGGCTTTCTCTAGTTGCAGCGAGCGGGGGCTACCTTCGTTGGGGTGCACGGGCTTCTCATTGTGGTGGTTTCTCTTGTTGTGGAGCACAGGCTCTAGGCATGCAGGCTTCAGTAGTTGTGGCTCGCGGGCTCAGTAGTTGCGGCTTGCGGGCTCTAGAGCACAGGCTCAGTAGTTGCAGCTCGTGGGCTCTAGAGCGCAGGCTCAGTAGTTGTGACGCACGGGCTTGGTTGCTCCATGGCTTGTGGGATCTTCCCGGACCAGGGCTCGAACCCATGTCCCCTGCATTGGCATTTGGGTTCTTAACCACTGGACCACCAGGGAAGTCCCCTAAAGTAACTTAAAAATTGTATATTTTAAAGAAAAGTATGAACCTTGAATTCCATTCCTGAATCAAAATATCTTTTTCTGTTTTGCACCTCTTCCTCAGAGCATGACATCTTTTTACATACACATCAGCTGCTATTCCGTGAACTCTCTCACCTTCATTTAACACAGCTTTAGAGGTATTTTGGCTCATGATCTTTTGTCAGTTTTTATTATTTATGATCAGTGGCTTAGAAGTTTCTCGACTTCCAGCGGTTGGAGTTAGGCAGAACATGAAAAAGGGGAGACAAGAGATTCAAAGTTTAGATTGATTACTGAATTCTTAAATTGGGATCCACATAAGTACGTCTGGTCTTCTGTGAGGGTTTACATAATTAGGACATTTGAAATAGTCATCAAAGATAGTCTGACTTTCCTTTCCTTTGACTGGGAACAAGGTAGACCGAGAATCACAGTGCCATTCATTTCAGAACTGGGAGTAGAAGACAAGACTTTGGACGCACAGACTGTGACCACACGCCCTAGCTCCAAAGACATGGTTTATCTTGACCCAACGCTAAGCGATTGAGGGTAAACATCTAAACACGAAGTGCTTTCCCAAGAGGAACAGATCCGCGTGGTTTCCATAAGTGCCAGTGAGCCCTTTATATGACCCTAAATATTGTTGTCTTTGAAAGACAGTAATGTAATGTAATTATTATTATATCCTCATGACCCTAGTGAGTTATGAATGTCTACCACAGACCAAAGGGCTGTAACCTACATCAGAGCCCTCATTGGCTGATAATGGGATTGTGGCTCTAAGAGGTTAGGTGTTTTGCCCAGGGTGGTAAAGCCCACAGGAGAGAGTGTGCACAGGATTGCCTTGCCTTTAGACTGTTTTGGGTGGAATTTCCACCCTAACTCTTCGTTGCCCTGTGGCTCGAGGTGAATCATTGAGTCTCTCTGCACTTCACTTTCTGCGCTGGCAAAGTGGTAAATGTAACATTCCATTCCATAGTGTAACACAGCAAGATAACATAGCAGCCATATTAGTCTTACTAGGGCTGCCATAACAAAATACCACAGAATGGGTGGCTTAAAGAAGAGAAATTAATTTTCTCACAGTTCCAGAAACTAGAAATCTCAGCTCATGGTGTGTGAACAGGGCTGGTTTCTGGTGAGGCTTGTCAGCTCGGCTCGCAGGTGGACGTCTTGCTGTGTTCTCACGTGGCCTCTCCTCACTTTACCATAATCACGTCCTCAAAGACTTGATGTCCAAACGGAGTCACGTTGGGGGTTAGGGCTTCAGCACATGAATTCGGGGGTTGGGGACACTCTTCAGTCCGTGCCAATAACACAGCATGAGGTCACAACTCAACACGGAACCCTCGACACGACACAGCATAACGCAGTATGGTTGTAACGAGGATTAAATGGTGTGCTTCAGATACTTAGCAGAGTCTTGGCATTTAGCAGGTACTGACTGCGTGTTCGAAGTAGCCAATTTCTCCCCACACCCGCACCTCCACACACACAAGGAAAAGGAAAAAGAAAATTGGTAGATCTTAGATTCAAGCCACGGTCCTCCGTCTCTGCAGTACAGTTCACACTTCCCTGTGGTTGACAGCAATACTGGAACAACCTAAATGAGCACCTAAATGAGCCACCTAAACGAGCGTTCCAGCCCTTTCTTTTCTTGCCATTGGCAACTACCACGTCACGGGTGTCTGTCTGCGATCGCCTGTCCCGTTCTATTCAGAGATACGCTGCTACGCAGGCGCTTCGTTTGGTCCACTGCTGTCATGCAGGGCCGTGTAATAGGTGTTCATGAAACACGTGCTGATGGAACGAAGGACGTCTTTTCCTTTACTGTTCCAGTTTTTCTGCGGAGCTCTGATTTATGGAGCATCTTAGAATGATCTCTGCTTTAAAGAAAGATGCTAAACCACATGACGGGATTCTCCCTTAAGTGACTGCTAAGAGAACCATGAGAAGAAAAATTAAATGAGAAATGCTAGTGAACACCAAGAAGGAAGTCCCTTCCAAGTAATCCTCATTACCTCTGCCTTATCGTTCACACCCCAAAACACCTGGGGTGTGTGCCTGTTCAAAGTATGTGCATGGCCTTTTGACAACAGATAAATTGTTTTCTAAAAAAACGTATTAAATATGTGAATAGGAAGAGATGTGATGAATGAGTGTTGTTATCGCAAAAATGATAAATAACGTGAGTTAATACAGTTGTAAAGAATAATTTGTCTCACGGATCAATATGCTAGGTTTATGATGTTTACTACATTTATGAATGAATATCATGTCTTTAGGATTAACCACGGACACCAGGAGCCTGTGTGTAGAACAGCACAAGTAACTGTCAGTCTTCCATTAAGCCGTTCATGGAAATGCACAGACAGGACAAAAATTCTAAGGGAAAATATTATACTAGTAAGTGTAGGATCAGGATATAGGGTATGGTAGTCTTTTTTTTTTAAAGGTCTTTATTTTTTATTTATTTATTTATTTATTGGCTGTGTTGGGTCTTCGTTGCTGCATGTAGGCTTTCTCTAGAGAACTGTAGCTGGATGCTGAAAACCTGACCTTCTCTCTCTCTTTGTCTCTGTCTCTCTCTCTCTCCAACCTCTGCAAAGGCCATCAGGGGCCATGCAGCCTCCTTCCCAATACTCCTTTCTGCTACATGTTTTACATGCATGGGCGTCTCGGGTGGGGAGGGCAGTGTCCACTCAACCTGGCTGTGTTACATATAACTAGGTATATATGTACATCTAGTCATGGGGTTCAGGGCGGGAAAGCCCATTGGTCCATAGATATAGAATAAAATAGGATAGGGTAGAATGGAATAGAATAGGATGGAATGGTATAGAGCAGAACGGAATAGAACAGAACAATACAACTGGGCATTTATCTTCAATAACGGTGATATTTGGCCCTCATCTGTTTTATTCCACCCACATCCAATTTCTCATTTCTTCAGATCCTATATGCTATGATTGAGGATTCTCAAAGGCCTCGAAATAACCCTCAAGCTGGCCAGTGTTGAGACATTCTGATTTGTTTCCAAATAGCTAGGACCTAGCACAGTGCTGAGCTTCTTAATTTTTTAATTGAAGTATAATTTCTGTGCAATATTATATAAGTTACAGGTGTACAATATAGTGATTCACAATTTTTAATGGTTGTATTCCATTTATAGTTATTATAAAATATTGTCTATATTCCCTGTGTTGTACAGTATATCCTTGTAGCTTGTTTTATACCTAATGGTTTGTACCTCTTAATCCCCGACCCCTGTGTTGGCCCTCCCCACTTCCCTCTCCCCCCTCGTAACCACTAGTTTGTTCTCTGTATCTGTGTCTGTTTCTTTTTAGTTTTATTCATTAGTTTCTTGTATTTTTCAGATTCCACATATAAGTGATATCATACAGTATTTGCCTATCTCTGTCTGACTTGTGTCACTTAGCATAATGCCTTCCAAGTCCATCCATGTTGCTACAAATGGCAAAATTTCACTCTTTTTTTTGGCTGAGTAGTATTACACTATATACACACACACACACACACATATGTATATACACAAATACATACCATATCTTCTTTATGCATTCCTCTGTGGATGGATACTTAGTTTTCTTCTATATCTTGGATATTGTAAATAATGCTGCTATGGACATTGGGGTGCATGTATCTTTTCAAATTAGAGTTTTTGGTTTTTTTGCATAAATACCCAGGAGTGGAATTTCTGGGTCATATGGTAGAGTTCTATTGTTAGTTTTTTGAGGAACCTCCATAATGTTCTCCATAGTGGCTGCACCAATTTACATTCCCACCCACAGTGTAGGAGGGTTCCCTTTTCTCCACATCCTCACCAACATTTGTTATTTGTGTTCTTTTTGGTGATGGCCATTCTGACAGGTGTGAGGTGATATCTCAGTGTGGTTTTGATTTATATTTCCCTGATGAGTAGCAATGTTGAGCATCTTTTCATGTAACTGTTGGCCATCTGTATGTCTCCTTTGGAAAAATGTCTGTTGAGTTCTGCCCATTTTTTTATCGGGTTGTTTTTTGTTTTTGATGTTGAGTTGTATGTGCTGTTTATATATGTTGGATATTAATCCCCTATTGGTCATATCCTTTGCAAATATTTTCTCCCATTCAGTAGATTGTGTTTTCATTTTGTTGATCATTTCCTTTGCTGTGCAAAACCTTTTAAGTTTAATTAGGTCCCATTTGTTTATTTTTGCTTTTGTGTCCTTTAGCAGATGGATTGAAAACAATATTGCTGTGATTTATGTCAAAGAGTGTTCTATGTTTTCCTTTAGGAGTTTTATAGTATCCAATCTTATATATAGGTCTTTAATCCATTTTGAGTTTATTTTTGTATATGGTATTAGAGAATGCTCTAATGTCATTCTTTTACATGTAGCTGTCCAGTTTTCCCAGCACCACTTATTGAAGAGACTGTCTTTTCTCCATTGTATATTCTTGCCTCCTTTGCTGTAGATTAATTGACCATAAGTTCATGGGTTTATTTCTGGACTTTCTATCCTATTGCATTGATCTGGGTGTCTGTTTTTTGCACCAGTACCATACTGTTTTGATTACTGTAGCTTTGAAGTATAGTCTAAAGTTAGAGCGTAGGATTCCCCCAGCTCCATTCTTTCTCAAGACTGTTTTTTGCTATTCAGGGTATTTGTGTTCCCATACAAATTTTAAAATTATTTGTTCTAATTCTGTGAAAAATGCCATTGGTAACTTGATAGGGATTGCATTGAACCTGTAGATTTCCTTAGTAGTATAGTCATTTTACTAATATTGATTCTTCCAGTCCAAAAACACAGTAAATCTTTCCATTTTATCGTCTTCAGTTTATTTCATCAGTGTCTTATAGTTTGCCAAGTACAGCTCTTTTGCCTCCTTAGGGAGGTTTATTCCTAGGTATTTTATTCTTTTTGATGTGATGGTAAATGGGTTTCCTTCATTTCTCTTTCGGATAGTTTGTTAGGGTATAGAAATGCAACAGATTTTTGTGTATTAATTTCATGTCCTGAAATTTTACCAAATTCATTGATTAGCTCTAGTAGTTTTCTGGTGGCATTTTCAGGATCCTCTATGTATAGTATCATGTCATCTGCAAACAGTGACAGTTTTACTTCTTCCTTTCCAATTTGGATTCCTTTTTTTCTTCTCTGATTGCTGTGGCTAGGACTTCCAAAACTATGTTGAATAAAAATGTCGAGAGTGGGCATCCTTGTCTTGTTTCTGATCTGAAAGGAAGTGCTTTCAGTTTTTCACCATTGAGTATGACGTTAGCTGTGAGTTTGTCATATATGGCCTTCATTATGTAGAGGTATGTTCCCTCTATGCCACTTTATGGGGAGTTTTTAATCATACACGGATATTTTAGAGCTGATGATTCTTTGATGGAATTTGTCTATGATCCTTTAGAACCTATAGAGCCAACTAGATCACTTGTTCTACACTCAATTCTAGTTATTAGTCCAACTAAGTCATCCTCAATGACAAATAGATAGTTGGTGTTTTCACTTATAAGCTTTAAATCAAACTGTCTCAGCCTTGCTTTTACCAGTAAAATATACTGAGTCATTGTGAGTTCCCTTACAATATTTAGATGTTGACATGAAAGCAGGAAATATGGTCGTGATGTTGGCTCAAGAGAGAATATGATGAAATTTTTGAACTTTTAAAAATAGTCCTTTGTTCTTTGAATTTTTAAAAGCTATATAAGCAGTGTCTAAACTATTGATCTTCATTACAAGCCCTAATAAAAAGAATTCATTTCCAAATGTGAGAAAAACTTGAAAGAGGCTGTGTATAACAGTGTGGGGATTGGAGATGATTAACATTTGTGATTAATTATCACAAGTGAAAAAGTGAAACTTTTTATAAAGGAAAAAATCAAGGAGACATCTTTAATCTTCCTTCAAAAGACATTTAATACAAATGAATAATTTTACTGCTTTCCATTTCCACTCTTTTTCACATTCATGCATCCACTTTAAAACAAAGTATTGATTAAAAAGTGCTTAATTGTTAACTAACAATGTTGATTGATTATATTGTTTAAACTGTTGTTTAAAGTCATTTTATATTCCTAAGTCATTTATTTCCCCTTGAATTTGAATTTGATTTTGTCATACTTACCTTCTGTAGTAAAATTTCTAAAACATAACTCTAACCCTTTTATGAATATTTTAATAAACTCAATAACCATGCCTTAATCATCTTGTTATGGACATCAAATTTTCCAAATTAATAATGAATTAGATGAGTAGAGAGAGAAATAGATTTCTTTTACTTTTTATTTATTTTTATTGAGATATACTTGACATATAACATTGTATTAGTTTCAGGTGTACAACATGATGGTTCTGTATTTGTATATATTGTGAAGTGATCACCACAAGTGACATCTAGTTAACATCCATCAACACCTGTAGTTACAGTTTCATCTTTCTTGTGATGAGAACTTTTAAGATCTACTTTCTTAGCAACTTTTAAAGATGTAATACAGTATTATTAACTACAGTTACTATGCTGTGCATTACCTCCCCAGGGCTTATTTATCTTATAATTAGAAGCTTGTCCTGTTGGGTCCTATTTAAATCCAGTGCTTGAACAATTTGATTTTTCTTAATGACCCTGGCAATTTTTTAAATGTATCATTTAATGACATTGCACAACTTTTAAAAATATCTTTATTGGAGTATAATTGCTTTACAATATTGTGTTAGTTGCTGCTGTACAACAAAGTGAATCAGCTATACGTATACATATATCCCCATATCCACTCCATCTTGAGCCTCCCTCCCACCCTCCCTCTCCCACCCATCTAGGTTTTCAGAAAGCATCGAGCTGATTTCCCTAATAGCACAGCTTTTTAAAAATGAGAACCTTGTATAACAATCGGTAGAGAAAAATTTTCTAACTCTGTTGCAACCAGGATGATCTAGGCTTGTCTATGATAAAATCATTTTTTTTTTTTTTTTTACAAATCTGAAGAATGCTTATGGTCTAAATGCATGCTGTCTGTGGACCTCCACATCTACAGGTATCTTCTCTGCAACTGGGACATGGTTTTCCACTTATTAAGGTGGGTAGAAACTGTGTCCCTTGCCTGTTGCCCACTTGTGGCATTCTGTATGTGACCAAAGACTTCTCGTGGGGACCAAACCAGAATCTGGCATCACGACCTGAACCAGAAAATTAACTCCTATGGAAAAGAGAAATGGCTGAAAGAAAGAACAGGAAGACCTAATATCTTAACATGTACTTGTCACACACAATGTAAATTCCAAAATCAACAAATAGGTGCTTGTCAAAATGTGTCACTTCACTGCAGTGGCAGGCTGACAAATCGTGAGATATTTTAGGTGCATTTTGACAACAAGGAATAATGAACTGTGGTTGCATTTGAGAAGGATTTTTTAAATATACATTTTATTTATATATTTTAAAATTTATTTTACATTTATTTATTTTTGGCTGCGTTGGGTCTTTGTTGCTGCGCACGGGCTTTCTCTTGTTGCGGTGAGCGGGGGCTACTTTTTGTTGCAGTGCGCGGGCTTCTCTTGTTGCGGAGCATGGGCTCTAGATGCGTGGGCTTCAGTAGTTGTGGTGCGTGGGCTTCAATAGTTGTTGCACGTGGGCTCAATAGTGGCTCGCGGGCTCTAGAGCGCAGGCTCAGTAGTTGTGGTGCACGGGCTTAGTTGCTCCACGGCATGTGGGATCTTCCCGGACCAGGGCTTGAACCTGTGTCCCCTGCACTGGCAGGAGGATTCTTAATAACTGCGCCACCAGGGAAGTCCCAAAAATGATGAATTTTTAAGTTTAAACCAATAGTTGGTGGATGGGATTTAAGAAAGCAAATCTGGTAGTTTAAAAATTATCAGTTTTAGGAGTTGGTCCACAGATTTACCCTCAAATAAATTCCTATGCATTCATTGTCCAGTGACATTTAGAAAGCTGCATTCTTGTGTTGTGTTAAGCATCTACACAAATTGGTTATGAGAAAAGTAGTATTTATAGATAAAAATAAATAGCATTGTCTTCTAAACTTGAATTATTATCCAAGGGAAACATCACCTTTAAAAAATACAGTTCAATAAAATAGACAGTTTCTTAAAAAAAATTTTGTCAGTAGATAATCCGTGAATGCTGGTTTTGTGGTGTGTTTAGGATTTATAAAATTCCCTGAAGAAACCTGCCACTACTCATTATAATACAACTGCCAGGCACAGCCATCAACACCTACCTTACATTTACTAAGAATTACTTTGAGTTGGTATTTATTTACACTAAAGCGTTCAGATCCTAAAGAGATGGTTTAAATTGTGGCATTATTTCAGTCATTCTGTCTTTTAAAGTTTACCTAGAAAGTATTCTTGCCTGGGCTGTTAAAATCCAACTGCTCCATTTTGAGAGGTTTGGTAGATGAAGCACTTCTGTTGATTATTTAGGGCTGAAATACAATATATAATTGGCTTGAATCAGAATGAGAGTGATCAAAGGATAGATTCAGCAGCAAACATATTTTGCTCACAAAAAGGTCAACACAGCAGAGAAATGAAGCTCACTTATCCTTCGGATCAAATGGTCCTTCCTTTTCAATCCTGGGGGTCAATTGCAAGGCACCCAACGTTGAGACAACTCAACCCTGTCCATCTCAGATTCAGCATATGCATATGTTACTGTGAGGATTTATTTAGAAAATACATATTGACAACAGCCAAGACAAGGAAGCAACCCAAGTGTCCACTGACAGAGGAATGGATAAAAAAGATGTGGTACATATATGCAATGGAATACTACTCAGTCATAAAAAAAAAGAATGAAATAATGCCATTTGCAGCAACATGGATGGACCTAGAGATGATCATACTAAGTGAAGTAAGTCAGACAAAGACAAATACCATATGATATCACTCATATGTGGAATCTTAAAAAATGATATAAATGAACTTGTTTACAAAACAGAAACAGACTCACAGACTTCGAAAACAAACTTATGGTTACCAGAGGGGAAAGGAGGGGGGATAAACTAGGAGTTTAGGATTAACATATACACACTACTATGTATAAAATAATCAGCAGGACCTACTGTATAGCACAGGGAACTCTACTCAGTATCTTGTAATGACCTATAAGGGAAAGGAATCCAAAAAAAAAAAAAAATATATATATATATATATATATATGTATGTGTATATATATATGTATAAAAAACTGAATCACTGTGCTGTACACCTGAAAATGACATACTGTGAATCAACGATACTTAAGTAAAATAAAAATTTAAAAAAAAAGGAAACACACATAAAGCACCATCCTGGCCTATCACAGGTGCCTGGCACATCTTTATATATTTAAGAAAATATCCTGAACCCATTAAAACTGGAGTCTCATTAATGGTGTGCTACCTATATTTATGTCTTTGACCAAAGAACCATGTTTATGCAAGATGTTAATATTAGGGGAAGCTGGGTGAAGGTTATACGTGGGAACACTCTGCACTGTCACGGTACATTTTCTGCAAATCTAAAAATGATTCTGAAACCAAAAGTTTATTTAAAAAAAAAAAAAACAGAAGTCTGCCTGGATTAGTGGAAACTTGAGGACCTGAGATCAGATTTGCCTGCCACGCGCCATGGGATCAGTCAAATCCCTGCTGGCAGGCAATGGATCCTGGTTGCAAGTATCACTGGATTTGTCCCCATCAAAGGTGTGTGGTGAAATCAGTAGCTACCCTTGGCTAAATGCAGCCCCTGCAAATGTAGGGCACTGTCATTGCACTGAGACACCAAGAAAAAATCCTGGGGATCGATTTAGCCTCCATTCCTGTGCAACGTATACCTGTTGTCTTTAAGTCTACATCAGCATCATGAAAGATAAGAATTGTGTTATCTCACGGGTCATTCAAGTCTAATTAATTACATATTTATCTAATGTATAAGTAATATGATCAGTTACATTAATTAAAGAAACATTATTAAGGGGGGAATAGGCAGAAGGAAATAATTTCTTGACCCATGCTTTTGACATAACTGTGTCGAATCCTCGTTTGCTTTGTGAATACAGGCTTTTCCTGTGTGGCCGATAGACAAGGAGAATATTCAATCCAAAAGGAAACAAAGAATTTGGCCTCAATAGGGCAGCCTATTTTGTAATGTATTTTTAGAATGCTGCGGATTTAGGACTAAAAGGAGTGACTCTGATCGTGTTACATGAGGCATTCACACATCTGTCCTACAATGGATATTGTATCTTTGGCAAAACATTCCTCTTTCAGACCAATTTCTCATTTCTTGTCCATCAATGATGCTTTTATATGTCACAGAAAGGAGAGAAAAGCCTTTATGATGAAAATACTTTTGATACTGCCTTGACATAGAATTTATGTGGGAAACTTTTGCCGCCTCATATTTGAAATTATTTAAAATAGGTTATTATTGTGCTAATAACTTCAAGTTTATGCATTTTCCCACTTAATTTACAAACATTACATGGGACCAGTATTTGTTGGCAACCAATGTGACACTGGTTGTGGGGATGAAGTCATATTCAACACAATGCAGGTGAGTAAGAATCGGTAAACTGAGTTCAAATTTTCTTCCAGGCTGGCAGTTCTGATAGGAGCTACTTAATTGGATTTGCTAATCTAATTATCCCCTGCAGAAAACTAGGATCAATAATAATATTCCTACCGGTGAGTCTCTATGAGCTGTTTACTAGATCGAGTTGTTAAGATCAAACAGCATGAGAGGAAGTTTCCTTGTACATCATAGGTACTTCATTTTATTAACATATAGATGAATATAGAGGATTTTCATTGAGGACCACGAGTAGCCTGGTAGCTATTTTATTATAAGACCCAATATAAGAATTTTGATTTTTAAAAAATTTCCCAAGAGTTCTAGATAGTTTAGGTATTGACTCCTAACATTTAGAATTAATTCTTTTGTTTCTATTTTAAAAATTTTTTAACCTTTCATATAATTTTAGAAGGTTGCACTCCATCAACAGTTATTACAAGATATTTGCTATATTCCCCATGTTGTAAAATCCATCCTTGTAGCCTGTCTGACACCCAGTAGTTTGTAACTCCCACTCCCTCACCCCTGTACACACTCCCCACCACTGGTCACCACTAGTTTGTTCTCTGTAGCTGTGAGTCTGCTTCTCTATTTTATTCACTAGTTTGTTGTGTATTAGATTCCACATATACATGGACACGACCATCCAGTTTTCGAATTCCCTTGGAACTCTTGGAAGGGTGATTTTCCATTTACAAACAATGACAGAACAACTAAAAAGGACAGAAAGAATGTGATAGAAAATAGCCAACATGCTTTGGAATCCCTGCGTGCGTGAGCCTCGTGCAAGGACTGTCTCACTTCTGCTTCTGTGAATTCTTCGTGGTGTTTCCTCTTGTGCATTTGGCCCTGTGGATTTCCATCCTGTGGTTACAAGCTTGGCTGTTACTCAAAAAAAAAAAAAAAAAAACCTTTGAAAAGTCCTACACCCTATGTCACTGGGTTTGCAGAGCATGTGGGTTCTGCCATTTCACAGTGGCAGATGCATTCCTTCAGCTGACATTTAATTGAGCACATACTATAGACCCAGGACTGATAGGCTTGGCGTTGCAGCAGGAGAGAGAAGGGAGTCATGGGTGATGCACGCTTTTCTGTCTGATGATGTAGACAGCGATGCTGATGTATTCTGAGCGTAAGAGGGTTAGGTTTATAGGGGTAACGTGACTGCTGTAACTTAAAATACTTTTCATGGGGCTTCCCTGGTGGCGCAGTGGTTAGGAATCCGCCTGCCAACGCAGGGGACATGGGTTTGAGCCCTGGTCTGGGAAGATCCCACATGCCGCGGAGCAACTAAGCCTGTGAGCCACAACTACTGAGCCCACGTGCCACATCTACTAAGCCCACACATCTAGAGCCCGTGCACTGCAACAAGAGAAGCCACCGCAATGAGAAGCCCACACACCGCAAGGAAGAGTAGCCTCCCTAGAGAAAGCCCCGTGCAGCAACAAAGACCCAACGCAGCCAAAAATAAATAAATTAAATAAAATTTAAAAATAAATAAATAGCTTTCAGTGAGTGACGTCAAGAAGCAACTGGTGATACAACTCTGTGGTTCAAGGGATAGATTAATTGGCAATCATTAGCCCATAGTGATTAGAAGATAGATTTTTTTCATACAAAAATGTTTTCAGTCCTATCTTATTTCATACATTTTCTACTTTGTTGTACGTGCCTCAGTTACATCTAGTTTTCAGCAGACCTGGGTAAACTCATACCTAAAATTCAATGGAAGAAAATAAACCAAAACAGTCACAGTGGACATGTCAACATCATTTAACAAGACCTGATTGCACACAAGAACACAAAACCTATGAGAGGTTTTTCCTTCACCTTACAAAATTCCTCCTTTGGATTTCACATCCAAAATTAAACTTTCCACAGGTGGGACTTTCCTGGTGGTCCAGTGGTAAAGAATCCACCTTCCAATGCAGGGGACAGGGGTTCGATCCCTGGTCAGGGAACTAAGATCCCACATGCCGCAGGGCACCTAAGCCCACGCGCCACAACTGCTGAGCCTCTGCGCCTCAACTAGAGCCCACGTGCCACAAACTACAGAGCCCACACGCGCTGGACCCTGTGTGCCACAACTAGAGAAGAGAAAACCCGCACGCCACAACTAGAGAGAAGCCTGCGCGCCACAACGAAGAGCCCGTGTGCTGCAATGAAGGATCCCACGTGCCTCAACGAAGATCCCGCGTGCCACAAACTAAGACATGATGCAGCCAAAAAACAAAACATAACAAAATCCACAGGCTAACGTGCAACAGGATCTCATAACTTATCAGAAGTAAATTTTCACATCAGCCAGTGGAGGATGGACATGTATATTGTAACAGAAATGATGTGTTGGTGAGCATAGGATACACCTGCTTCATTTTGACTATAAGTATCCCAGTGTTTGGGACACGTGCCCTTATGAGTTTATCATCTTTTGTGAATTAAAAGTTAGAATGAATGAAAAGCAATGCGCCAGGAACAGAGAACAGTTAGTTGCCTGATTAGCTGGTTAATCCAGAGAGTTGAATACTATGTACACATTTACTAAAGAACAAAATATATGTAAACCTGGTGAATAATTCTTGGACAAGAAAGATGTAAACTTTATTATCAGGGAGCCATCCAACCATAAAAGTAGAAGATTAACCTAGTATGGATACGTAGAAGGCATTTCCTAGTTTTATTATTAGTGCCGTCAGATGGTTTGAACAGAAACTCAAGGCACAATTTATAAAAATGTTTGAAAACACGTCTGTGTGCTGCAGGGAGATAATCGAAACAATCTACATCCCATCACGTTCTGCTTTCGTCCATTGAAATGCTTTTTGGCGTTCTCCCATTTTGCTCCCGAATGGGTAAGCTGTACATTAATATTAGCATACACAGTGCCCACGTCTTTCTCCTCTTAATCCAGTGATACATTATGTGGATGACATACATGAAAAAAGGATTAGCGCCTACACAGGCATTGAACATCGAAAACCCAGTATTATTGACCCAGTTTTTACAGATGTGGAGACGCACACCCTTTGGAGAAAATCTCCAGGTTTTCTAGAAGCAGCAGACTCCATAGGAGTGTAAGCGTTGTATCCATGGCACTGAGTTCTCCACAACATGAAGCTGAAGACCTTATAATATCTCCCTTTTCCTACATTTTAGTGGCTTCATCAAACGAGGGATATATACGGCTGTTAACCACTCTCAAAGCACCAAGAATAATAAATTGCCCTGTGAAATGGTTAATCCAGAGATTTGTACACTATGTACACATTTACAATAGAACAAGGTATATATTATCTATATAACCTGGCGATTAATCCTCATGGGAGGAAGGTGTAACCTTCATTCCACCAAAGTTGCCATCATCGTTTCTATTCAAATGTTTACGCATTCAAGCTTTTTCTCATATATAACACGTGTGCCAAAGTGTCCAAAAATTCTTACTTGACATCACTGGCTCCTGTAGCTTCAGACCCAGCTGGTAAAGGCTTCTGTGTTGCCAGCAATTTTGAGAGCCTTTTTTTCCAGTAATTAATAAGAATCAACCTGTCAACTTTTTTCCCCTACAATTAGAGCAAGGTCAAGGTAATCACCCTAAAAAGCATCACTGTCTTGGAGTTCCACGCACTAGTTTTCTTGCGTTGGAGACCAAGGAGAACTATGAAAACACCTGGGGATTTTGACTTAGTTTTAAACGGCTGCTTCTGAGCTGAGGCTGGCATTAAAAGGCTGTGGTTGACACGGGTTAGAAGTTGGGGTGATGATTTTGCTGATTCACTTCCCCAACAGGTGTTCTGCATCGTATTAAGAGCAGTGTTTGCCTCTGGTGCACATCTTTTCCCCATCATCCTGTGCTTTGCAGGCTGCCGCCAGACGGGGAAATGATACAGGGCATCTTTGTGTGGGTGCCACCGAATGGCCTGCGGAAGTGAGGTGGGGCACAGAGGCCCCCAAATTCCCACACTGGTGGCAAGACTCAACAACACTGCACTCAGAAGCTACACCCTAATAAATCACCCACAGCACAAGTGTGCAGAATGGCCTGGAAGAGATGGGCAGGTATCACACCACGCAGATGAAGACTGTGAATCATCTGTACAAAACCTAGACTCCTTCTTTTTTCCCAAAACTTTATATTTTTAGGGCAGTTTTAGATTCACAGCAAAATTCAGGGGAAGATAACAGAGATTTCCCATATAATCCCAACCAGGACCCATGCATAGCTTCCCCCAATATCAACTCCCCCCTCAACCGCAGAGGGTACCTTTGTTAAAATTGATGAACCTACACTGATACATCATGACCCAAAGCCCATAGTTTATATTAAGGTTCACGCTTGGTGTTGTACTTTCTGTGGGTCTGGACAGTGTAGCCTTCATTATAATATCATGCAGAATAGTTGCACTGCCCTAAGACTCCTCTGTGCTTTACCTATTCACCCCTCCCTCTCCTCACCCCCCCTAAAGAACCCTTCTGGCAATCACTGATCTTTTTTTACTGTGTCTGTAGTTTTGCCTTTTCCAGAACGTCATAGAGTTGGAACCATACAGTATGTAGCCTTTTCAGACTGGATTCTTTCACTTAGTAACGTGCATTTAAGGGCCCTCCATGTTTCTTCATGGCTTGATAGGTAATTTCTCTTCAGTGCTCAATAATATTCCATTGTCTGGATGCACCCAAGGTTATTGACCCATCCACTTACTGAAGTTGCTTCCAAGTTTAGACTCATTCTTTATTTACTTTTATTCATTCCTATTATGAATATTTCCCCCAAATAAAGAAAGGCATTGAAATTAGAGTCTAGAAATAGTAGTTTCACTTGTTTTTGTTATAGTTAAATTTGAAAAGCTTACCTTGTGTGACATGGTAATCTTTGAGTCAATACATGGTGGTACCACAGAAGATTTTATGGAAAAAATTGCTCTAAAACACAGTTTACAAGATCTTTTTGGAGGACCATAAGAAGATTTTGAGGACAAAATGGCACAATCACAAGCATCTCATTTAATAGGCCATGGTACATATCGATCACAAGACCATGTAACTGGTTCTCATGCTTGAGTTAAGGTACTGTTTGTCTCAACATTTGGAAAAATCACTGTAAAGCGAAATTATGGAGTTGCTGGAGGGTTTGCTTTTGAAGGAGCAGCGAACCTCTCTGTTTTGCCGCATTCCTCATCCATGCACATCCCATGCAGTTGCCGGTGGGGTCTGCGTCTTCCGAAGTTTTTCTGCATTCAAAGCCAATACGGGGGAGCATTGATGTCAATCAAACACTTATCAAGCAGAGTTTCTGCTGTGAACAGTGAGTCTCCATAAAAGGAAAAAAGAAAAATCCTTAAGTACCAGAGTCAATACGGAAATCAGCTAAGGTTTCACTGGGCTGCAGACACGGATGTTCAAACCTATGCCCCCCCCGAGGCTTGGAGCAAAGCATGAAAGAGTACAGCCCGCCCTGGAGCACCAGGGGAGACGGAATAAATAAAAAAGAAGCACGTTCACGTTGTTTCTCCGTGTTTCTTTCTCCTACACAAAGCGTTGTAAACAGGAATAAAATGGGGGCACAGCTGTGAAGTTTAGCAAAGACAACCGGCCTGCGGGAAGTGATGGTGGGATCCGTGAGATCAGACAAGGTAGAAGCCTAGTTTCCTAAGCTGGCCGGGCATGGCTATTTGATCCACAAATTGGAGAATCCACATAGAGATGTTTAATAACTGACTGACTGCCGTCAGGGTCCCCCAGAAAAGGAAAAAGGGGTAATTTGTTACCCAGAGGTAGATAACTAATATCATCATCCATCTCTGAATTACTTTATTTTGAATATCTGTATAATCTCTGAAGAAGGCACAGGAGCCTCAAATGAATCCCTCAAAATAAATATATATATACCTTATATACATCTATTTGTATACTATATATCTGTATATAATCATATATAATATATAATATATATTATTATATATAACATATAATATATAATCCCTCAAAAGTATATGTATACACAAATAACTAATTATATGTACTAATAACTAATAAGCATTAGTTATTACTAATTATATAGCTATATATATGTATAATTATATATAGTTTTATATATCATTACTAATAACTAATATATAGTAATATATGTTTATTTGTCTATGTTAATAACTTATATGTGTATATCGTATGCATATAGTAATAACATATATTAGTTATTACTAATGGTATGTAGTATACATAATTATGTATAGTTATTACTAATAATATATACATACTACTAATATATAGTAATATATAAGTGTATATGTATATAAACACTATACAGTATATAGTAATATATATTAGTATATATATGTTGCATATTAATAACTAATTGAACATTTAATATTTTTTGCTGACGGCATGAAACTATCCAAGTGACTTTTAAACATTTTAAATCCATTTAGAAAGGCATACAGTAAATGCTTTGTTTGTAGAATGAACAATTCTGCAGATACCAGTAGAATGGAAAACTAGACTCATCACGGTATAGAAATCAGCACTTGTGCCTTACGAGAAAATTTTCAATGACTTCATGGTGCAAAATCTGCTTGACCTCAAGTATTCCTTAGTTGGAGATGAATTTGATGTTTATGAACGATTGCATTTGGTTCCTTGTTTGGAAGAAGACATTGTTTCAAAAATGTATGGAAAAGTGCGTAAAATTATGTCATGAAGTGTAGAGGAGATAAAGCAATGTTTCTAAATTAAGATATTTCATATTAAATTTAAATGCTTGAGACTTGGGATTTGATCATTTCAACTAATTCTCTAAATATTTATATATTCAAATTGCATAAATTTATTTTTAAATCTCTCTCATTAGAAAGATTAAGGATCTCCCTGTATTCAGGATCGAGGTTACTCATTCATGCCTTCGGTGGGCCAGGGAATATGGAATGTTTTTAGAGAATAAAGATAAATTTAAAATTTTGAGACTGCATTAACAGAGGTTTCTTTCTAGTGGCAGAGACAGGATATAAAGAGATAATGTTTTAGTAACGTGATGGATTAGGTAGAAAGGTAGAGGGCTAGAGAAACATGATGTGGGTTTTCAGCAGAGCTACTTGTTCATTGAAAGGAACAAGTCAGATCATCAACAACTAGTGAGGGAAAGTCATGGCAATTAAGGCAATGAGGAATTGCACTCCTAGCATATGAAGCCCAACAAACAAATCACAGACACTGCAATGGGGCAGGGTTGGAGGGACTGTAGTTTTCCATCTTCCTCCAGCTTGTAATCAGCCGGAAAGACGTGGAATTTGACTTGACACACGTACATAGCAGTCGGGACACAGCCTTCTCCATCAGAGAATAAGAAATTCATGTATTAAATAAAGAATCTATATATTCTTTTCTGACTTTGGAGAGAGAATGTGATATGCTGTATTTGGATGTGCAAACCACTCCAAGTTTCAGACCACCATCCATGGTACCCAAGAAACATGGACGGCTATGCACTGCTGAGATTCACAGGTTACAGATTTTTAGTGCTATGAGGAATCTTCAAAACAGATGTGCTCATATTTAGATTTGCGATGCCTCATGCTACAATAAATAAATACGTCAATAAATTCTGTCCTGTCGCTGTTGAAAGCAAACCTGACTTGAACTCCATTTGTACCACTACCACCAACATCTTCCTGGATATCCTCCGAGCCTTCTTACTCATCCTTATATTTTCCACTCTTGCCTCCTACAGTGTGTTCTCCACAGAACATCTGAGATCTTCTCTGTTTGACTCTTGCATGCTTTCCTGTGATAATTAAGAACAAGCTTCAAACTGGTGTATATAACCTCTGAAGACCAGTACGTCCTGGACCGCCTCCTGCTCCCCTACGCTGATATTGACCCAGTCTTTTTTCCAATCACTCTTTTCACTCATTTCCCCAAGATTTTACCTTCTGCTATTCACCCAGCTTCCAACCCTGTGTGTGGAACAACCTCCAGAACTACTAGGGAACATTATGACCATCAATCAAAACCAAGGACACTATCCCACTCTCTCTTTCCCTCCATGATAGAACTTTCTAGAATCTGGCATTAGCTGCTACATCTTCATTTACTCAATCAGATACACTAGTTCCTCAAAGGGACATTCGGCTTTATTTGTCTCACCACTGTGAGTCCAGGCCCTGGAAGGGCATGTACAAGAAAGCAGGCTCTTCTATGGTGGTAGAGTACATAAAATATTAAATTTGCTTTAAAAATTGTCCTTCTGCTTATAGGAATACATTGATATCCACAGAGGCTGATATAGTGGCCTTTTTTGTTTACAAACCTTCATATAAAATAGGAAAACAATAATCATAGAAATATTTATAATAGAGTAAGTAAAATACTGTTTGTTACTAATCTAGAATAATTTTCTTTTTTTTTTTTTTTTAAATTTTAAGACTTTATTTTTAGAGCAGTTTTAGGTTTACAAAAAAAGGGAGAGACGAGAGATTTCCCATTTACCTCAAGCCCCCACCCACGCATAGCCTCCCCTGTTATTGACATCACTCACCAGAAAGGGACATGTTTACCAAGAATGAACCTACACTGACACATCATAATCACCCCAAATCCATAGTTTATCTTAGGATTCACTCTTGGTGTCGTACTTTCTGTGGGTTTAGGCAAATGTATAATGTCATGTATCCATCATTATAATATCATACAGAATATTTTCACTGCCCTAGAAAACTCTGTGCTGTCTATTCATCCTTCCCTCCTCACTAACCCCTGGCAACCACTGATCCTTTTTCTGTCTACATAGTTTTGCCTTTTCCAGAATGCCATAGAGTTGGCATTGCATGGTGTGTAGCCTTTTCAGACTGGCTTCTTTCACTTTGTAATATGCATTTGAAGTTCCTCCATGTTTTTTTCAATGGATTGATAGCTCATTTCTTTTTAGAGCTGAATATATTCCATTGTCTGGATCTAGCAGTTTATTTGTCCAATAACCTACTAAAGGACATCTTGGTTGTTTCCAAGTTTGGGCAATTATGAATAAAGCTGCTGTAAATATCTATGTGCAGATTTCTGTGTGGACCCAAGTGTTCATCTCCTTTGGGTAAATACCAAGGAGTGCGATTGCTGCATCTTACGGTTAGAGTATGTTTAGTTCTACAGGAAACTATAAAACTGGTTTCCAAAGTGGCTGTACCATTTATTTATTCCTACCAGCAATTTATGAGAGTTTCTGTTGCTCCAAATCTTTGCCAACATTTGGTTCTGTCAGTGTTGGGGATTTTGTCCATTCTAATGGATGTGTACTGGTATTTTAATTCATATTTCCCTGATGACATGTGGTCTGGAGCATCATTTCATATTTTTATTGCCACCGTTAAATCTTCTTTGGTGAGGTGCCTGTTAAGGTCTTTGGTCCATTTTTTTAATCAGGTTGTTTGCTTTCTTATTGTTGAGTGTTAAAGAGTTCTTGGTATATTTTGGATAACAGTCCTTTAGCAGATGTGTCCTTGGCAAATATTTTCTCCAGGTCTTTGATTTATCTTCTCAATATCTTGACATTGTCTTTCAAAGAATATAAGTTTTAAATTTTAATGATGCCCAGCTTATCAGTTATTTCTTTCACAGTTTGCATCTTTGGTATTGTATCTAAAAAGACATAACTGTACCCAAGGTCATCTGGGTTTTCTCCTATGTTATCGTGTAGGAGTTTTATAGTTTTGTATTTTATATTTAGGTCTGTGATCTACTTTGAGTTAAATTTTGTGAAGGGTCTAAGGTCTGTATCTAAATTGATTTTTTGCATGTGGATGTCCAGTTGTTTCAGCACCATTTGTTGAAGGAGACTATCTTTGTTCCGTTGTATTGCCTTTGCTTTTTTTTGCCAAAGATCAGTTGACTATATTTATGGGTCTATTTCAGGGCTCTCTATTCTGTTCCATTAATCTATTTGTCTGTTCTTTTACCAATACCACACTGTCTTAATTACCGTAGTTTTATAGTATGTCTTGAAGTTAGATAGCGTAAGTCCTTTGTTTTGTCCTTCAATATTGTGTTTGCTATTCTAGGTCTTTTGCCTCTCCAAATAAACTTTAGAATCAGTTCATCCATATCTATCAAAATAACTTGCTAGGATTTTGATTGGAATTGGTATCAAATCTATACATCAAGTTGGGAAGAACTGCTATCTTGACAATATTGATTCTTCCTATACATTATCATGGAATATATCTCCATTTATTTAGTTTTTCTGATTTCACTCATCAGAGTTTTGTAGTTTTCCTCATGAAGACCTTGTACATATTTTGTTAGATTTATATCAAAGTATTTTATCTTGGGGGGGGTGCTAATATAAATGGCATTTTGTTTTTAATTTCAAATTCCACTTGTTTATTGTTGGTATATGGAACAGTAGTTGACTTCTATGTATTAATCCTGTATCCTACAACCTTGCTGTAATCACCTTTTAGTTCCAGGAGTTTTTTAATCAGTTATTTTAGACGTTCTACATAGATGATCATGACATTTACAAACAGGTTGATGTCTTTCTTCACAATCTGTATACCTTTTATTTCCTTTTCTTGCCTTATTGCATTAGTAAGAAATTCCAGTACAATGTTGAAAAGGAGGTGGACATCCTAGCTTTGGACCTCGTCTTAGTGAGAAAGCTTAACTGTATTTTTCATAGATAGTCTTTATCAAATTCAGAAAGTTCCCTTCTATTCCTGGTTTACTAAGAGTTTTTATTATGAATTCTTGTTGGGTTTTGTCAAATGCTTTCCTGCATCTGTTGATAGAATAATACTTTTTTTTCCACTCTGAATATATATTTCTAGAACATGGAAATCTATTAGTGGTGTCTACCTTCTCAGCTTCTAAATGAATTTGGATAACAATATTATTTTTGTAGAAAAACATAAAAGTACAGTGTTTTATTTTACACATAATGTATCAATACCAGTGGATATCAGAGGTCTTGATGTGTTATTTTTATATCCATATATCAGCTACTTTAAATTTGTACATAATTCTGTGTTGCCAAAATACAGAATAGCCAGTATACAAATGTGACTATCTTTGGTGTGTTTAAAAGATCAAAGAAAAAGATGCCAGTTCTCTCTGTGTCTACTTCAAAAGTGATTCTGGCTTTTTTAACATTTCCAAGAGTACCACTACCTGACAGTGTTTTAAAATGGCCTGGGCTTGTCAAAATCATGCCTGTTTTATGTCAGACATCTGTGGTTTCTCAACACTAAAAACAGCCCTTCACCTAAGAAAGTTCTTAACATCACAAAAACTTCACTGAATAACATTTTATGGTAGAATCACAGTTTCTCAAAACTAAGGAAACTATTTTATTCCCTTACAGTCAACACCTCCATATCACAATGCAATTAAGAGTCTTGTAAACTTATCATTACACTTTGAACACATAGAATATATTTTCCTTTTACTCACTGGGCATCTACAATGTGCAATTGGCACCAATCCCTCAAAAATGCAACTCCAGACATTTACACCACAAGCTTAGTTGTGACTGGGCAAACATTAATGCACTGGTCCTGTTGTTTTCTCTCCCATGAAGATAAGTAAACAAAGGTATTTTAGCAGGACAACGAATTCTCTTGATTTGGTGAAGGGTCCTCAACCATTACTACAAATTTTAAACAAGATATGTTTTAGATAAAGTAAAATATGAATAAGTAAAAGGTTTCATATTTTATTCAATACACATTAAATGATGAACTTCTTTCTAATTGCTCTATTTCTTTTCTTGAATTTTTAAAATTTCCAAAACGTTCAAATGTACAGAAATGTAGAGCATTGTGTATAATAAATACTGAGCACTCTTTCCCTAGATCTGACAATTTTTAATATTTTGCTGTATTTGCTTCACTTTTATCTCGTAAATGATGTCAAATTAAAGATGACATTTTTTATAGTTTAATATTTCAGTATCCTTTCTAAACAATGTATAATTCTAGTTTTACTTCTGAAAGTAAATAATTGTTGACAATTCCATAATATCTGATACCCAATTGAATTTCTTTTATTATCTCTGAAATGTATTTTATCCTTGGTCAGTTCAACCTAGAATTAAATCAAGGACTGACTGTAAATCTCCTTTTTTTTTTTTTTAAAGGAATTAAGGACAAAGGTGAATAATACCTTTCATTATAACACATTTTCTATAACATCAAATAGTATATAGTATTCTATTTTTTATAGTATTCATTCTATTTTATATAGTATTTTTAATAAAGAAAAATATACAGATATGTTAGAGCACAAAATAGACTATAATTACTAAATGTTTAGTAATTATCCTAAAAATATTAAATATCCAAAGTCAACTAAAATCAGAATATTTTAAGTTTCAAATATCACCTTCATCTAGTGTAATTTTGTTCCATCTTAAATCATTATTTTTTTTCTTTAAATAGTCTCCACTTTAAAACTCTTCTTCTGCTTCCTTACTCATTTCTGTGAGTACCTTTAGGCAGCTATTATACATTGGATATTTATTTCTGTTTATATTTAGATTTTTCCACAATTGATTTAGCAGTCATCCACCCAGTCTGTGAGCATTGACCCTTCTTTGTCATCTCGATTATTATTTTAATTTAGTGACACAAATGGGAATTAGTGTCCTAGGGTCCATAACATAAAGGGGATACACAGAAATTTGTTTATAATAAAGGTAGCTTACACTGTTAATTTCTTTGCAAATAATATTGCTTACAAATGTATTGCCAAAGAGTTAATGACCTGAGCATTTACCTAAAGTCAATAACAAATTAATTTTTTAAGTTATAAAAAATTGTAAAAATTATAAAGGAAGAGGTTACCAGATTTTTCCTTATATACCAATGGTACCCTGTGTCTATATCATACCCGTCCTCCACACCATGTCCCATTTCTGGGTGGGTTACATTCCCACCCCTAAAGACACAGACATGCCTGAGGTATACTGGATTCCAGTAATGTCTGTGAACTCTGAAATATAAAACTATCTCGGGGAGCAGAGAGAGAGATAACAAAACAATAACCAAGACACAATTGCAGAGAAGTCCCTACCTTCTTCCAAATCTTTGTGCATTTATTAGACAGAGGGCTCTTAATAAACAGGGGCTAAATCATGTGTCATTTATCCTTCCACCTGTGTTGGCTGCCTTGGTATTCTGCAAATAAGAGGCATCCATAAACTTTTATCAAACTGAAGGATGCAAACACTTGCAGCAAAGACACAGAAGTATTTCCGAGCTCCTGGTGTGCCGTTGTTCCCTGTCAAGGATGCTTAAGAGGAACAAAGAGGGTTGCATGCCTGTTTTATTCACTACACCTAGGCTACTGCATACACCTATGTAGTAGGTGCTCAATAAATATTGAAGATACGAGTAAGCCTGATGGTTTTTATTGAATCTTTCCTGACACATGAAACTGTTTTTTTGCCATAATCGTTTAATTTATAAAAATGATTCTGGGCAGATTTTTTAAACCATTTTTTAGATTGAACTATAGTTAATCTACAATGTTGTGTTAGTTTCAGGTGTACAGCTATATATATATGTACATATATTATTCTTTTCCAGATTCTTTTCCACTGTAGGTTATTACAAGGTATTGACGGGCAGATTTTTTTTAATACATTTTCCAATGAACACTCATTTTGTAGTGTATTCTCTTGTTTGGTTTTATGCCTTTCTCTAAGTCCTGGTGAGTTTCTGCATTTACCCCAATCTTTTGTTTTCATGGAATGCATTCATCATACTCAATAACTGGACTGCCTAGAAAGGCTCTACCAGAGTAATTGCCCAAAACTCTTTCATAAGGATAGAAAATGGTGCAAAGGGATGCAATCAACGGCGATAACTATTTTAGTAATCAGATGGCATGCCGAAAGATAAAATAAACAGACTTTGCAGTTAACCCTTATGGGTACTATGCGATATTGAATTAAGTTAGTTTAAAGAGAAATTGTAGAAATTGTGTTCATATTTTCATTTATTTATTGATAAAGAAATGTCCAGGTAGGATGCTGTTTTATTTATTTAATACCTGTTTTCTTTTATTTATAATTTTTAACTGAAATATAGTTGATTTACAATGTTGTGTTAATTTCTGTTGGACAGCAAAGTGATTCAGTTATACATATATACATTCTTTTCCACTATGGTTTATCATAGGCTATTGAATATAGTTCCCTGTGCTCTGCAGTAGCACCTTGTTGTTTATCCATTCTATATATAATAGCTAACATTAGCTAACCTCAAACTCCCACGCCATCCCTTCCCCAACCCCCTCCCCCTTGGCAACCACCAGTCTCTTCTCTATGTCTGTGAGTCTGTTTCTGTTTCGTAGGTAGGTTCATTTGTGTCATATTTTAGATTCCACCTATAAGTGATATCCTGTGGTCCATATCTGTATTCTGACACAGAATTGTCCCAGACAGGATGCTGAAGATACTTCGGTGATGAACGAAACAAAAATCCTTACCCTTGGGGGTCTTACAATTAGTAAAAGAGTCAATGAAGAATATAGTAAATAGACTAAGAAGTATTTTAGAAACATACAATAGCAAGTGCTATTGAAACAGTTGATGTAGAGAGCTGGCAATCTGTGGGATAGAAGTGTGGAGTTGTGGGCTGAAATTTTCACTAAGGTCTAAAGGCAGAAGGGGAAAGCAAAACGGGCATGACAGTTCTTGAAGGAAGAGTTGGAAGGAGTGAGGGAGGGAGCTACACAGATGTGGGGACCAAACAATGCAGAGACCCCAAGGCAGGAGTGAGCAGGTGTCTGCCAGGTAACCTCTGACTTGAAGGCAGGGAGGGTAGGAGAAATACAAGATGAGGACTCAGTGTGACAGGGTACCAGGTACTTAAGTCTGTTTCACTGGCTACCTTGGGGAGCTATTGCAAAGCATTGAGCAACGCGGTTATTATCTGCTTACCTGTGTTAGGAAATGCCTCGGACATGGGCCCGAGTGGTGGAGACCAAGGATGCAGAAGTTCATGGGGGAAAAAAAATAGAGGGTCAGCCTTCAGGGCAATGCTGTTGAGTTTGGTCAGAAGTGGTATCTGATCCTCAGAGTATTTCAAAGGTTTAGCCAAAAGGATTCGTCTAACAGATTAGATGTAGAATATGAGAGCGTGTAGACAGAAAGATGTCTACGGTTTTAGTAACCTGTGAATTGTGCACAGTTTCAAGAGCTCACAGCTAAAGTCAAAGCCCACACTTGTATTAACCCTCTGGATGGGGATTGCTTTGAAATCCATAGTTTTGAAACTGGAAGGGATATTACTGTTGTAAAATATTAGTGGCTGAATCATAGGTGTCATTGAAATTTTGTGTTATTCACTCCAAAGAAAGGTATTTCACTTGAAAGCATACTGACTTATTCGCCCCAGCATTTCAGGGTTACACTTACTTTAAAAACCCTCTTCAAGTATATTCTAGAGAGCTTTGATATACAGATTCATGAAATCAGTGCTACCTTGCTAGTTAATTAAATTGCAACAAAACCAGTGAGACGTTCTCAAGAGAAATTGAAATATGTATTTGTGGTATTTCAGCGGCAAATGGGCTGTTTACTAATGCTTGAAAATATGAAGATGCATTGCTCTGAAAATTGTTAATATTAATTCCTGTGTTGCTTTCCTTTTTTTACATCTACAATTCCTATTTAAAAGTATATCAAGAAAATGTGTCTGACATTGCGCATATTCTTTAATTATTTCGGTTACAGATGAAAGAACTTTTGGAAGTAAGAAAATGAAAGCAAAAATATATTACAAAACTACTGGGTAATAATAGGCCAGCCAAAACCAACAACAACAGCGTAAAGTTAGATTAAAAACTGCTAGTTAAAAGAAACCATGCACATAGATGAAATGAGTATTTTTATAAAAAGACTGTTCCCCGATAACTTAGAAATAATTTTTATTTTAACCAAAAGCATATCAATATGAGCAAAATGAAACTAATTCATCTGGATAATGCAAACAAAAAAGACCCAAGATGGGACTTCCCTGGTGGTGCAGTGGTTAAGAATCCACCTGCCAATGCAGGGGATGTGGGTTCGAGCCCTGGTCCAGGAAGATCCCACATGCCGCGGAGCAACTAAGCCCGTGTGCCACAACTACTGAGCCTGCGCTCTAGAGCCCGCGTGCCACGGCTACTGAGCCTGCACGCCACAACTACTGAAGCCTGCGCACCTAGAGCTCATGCTCTGCAACAAGAGAAGCCACTGCAGTGAGAAGCCTGTGCACAGCAACGAAAAGTAGCCCCTGCTCGCCACAACTAGAGAAAGCCCGCACGCAGCAACGAAGACCCAACGCAGCCAAAAGAAAACAAAACAAAAAAAGAAAAAAAACAGAAAATTCTATTGACCCTTCATCCATTTTTTTATTCTAAGGAGGCTTTAACATACAGTCATCAGTATTGGAAAGTATTTGCAGGAGAGAGGAGCATGGATTCATAGCAATAGGTCAAAGATAGAAATGGGGATCTCTTTTTAATATCAAAATTAAGTTTCCCCTGAATATGCAGTGTCCTGTAAGAACTTGAAAACATATTTAAAATGTATTATTGATACAAATGTATTAAAATATATTAAATTGTATATTAAACATGTAGCACGGGCATGTTTCTAAATTTATAGTATTCCATCAGGTAATAATTTTCATAGATATAAGCAATGCAAACATTTCCCAAGAATGTACAGCACATTCACAGCTTGGGATAAACTGTTTTTCTGCTCTTAAAAGTTATTATCTGCATCAAAAAAAAAAAATCATGAGAGCCAACTAAATAAACCATTTGAGTTTGAATATCTCATATTATGCCAAAAATATGGCTCACTTTGCTCTTATTTTTTCATATTACTCGTCAAAATATACTAAAATTTATCTGTGTGAAGGACAAGAAGAAAACTTTATGAGTTGAGAATATACTGATTTATATATTTAATATATAGACATGGCTGAATAAATACAAGGACAATTTTAATAATACTCTTAGGCACTCATTAACCTTTTCATTAAAGTTAATGGAACTTAGTTGTTGGTGACAACACATGGAATAAGTAGTCAAGTATGAGCAAGGCAAAAAAAAAAAAGACTATAGTGAAAATTTCCCAGTGGAATTCATTTAAATATCCCAGTTGAAAACTACCATAATTTCAAAATCACTTAGTTCTAGCAAGATCATCTAAGAAGTGTGAAGTTTCAAAAATTGCTTATAAAGAAGGTAAAGAAAACTGTTTCCATGGATAATGATATTATACCTAAGCTGTATAGACACAATAGACCAGTTTTCAGTCCTATTTTTGAAGAATAACTCGTTTTTTTCAGGAACCACTCAGTTATGAGTGGATTGCTTTATCCAGCAAATAAGATACTCTTATACTTTCTTTTACCTTTTACAGTCTTTATTCATTCATTTTCTTGTTCATGGATATACTTTTTAAAGGGAACTCAGACTTTCTAAGTACCATTGAAAAATAAATATATTAAAAAATCTTTTGATGAATTAGAAATTTTTAACTCATTCATTTGATATAAAATGGATTGGAGAGATTTGGGAAGTTGGTAATTTTATTCCTTTGTCCACAACAACAGATAGTGAAAATCAGACACAAAACAATACAATGAAAAGAAATATCCATAAGTTCAAGTATATGGAGATGATAAACATAAAATATATTTGTTGTCAAATATTCAAGGAATTTAAAAAACTCATAGAATAGGAAACTTCTTTTTTTAATATAAATTTATTTATTTACTTATTTATTTGGCTGTGTTGGGTCTTCGTTGCTGTGTGCAGGCTTTCTCTAGTTGTGGCAAGCGGGGGCTACTCTTCGTCGCGGTGCACGAGCTTCTCATTGCAGTGCCTTCTCTTGTTGCGGAGCACGGGCTCTAGGCGCATGGGCCTCAGTAGTTGTGGCGCGTGGGCTCAGTAGTTGTGGCGCCCGGGCTTAGTTGCTCTGCGTCACGTGGGATCTTCCCGGACCAGGGCTCAAACCCGTGTCCCCTGCATTGGCATTCGGATTCTTAACCACTGCGCCCCCAGGGAAGTCCCTAGGAAACTATTCTTATCTTCAAATACATGCTTACTGTTTTTATTGCTTCTCAAAACAAGGATTATGTTTCCATTTAGATGTACAGTCTGCATTTTTTCATTAAAATATCACACTAATTTTATCATGTCACTAACGATTCTTCCATTCCATGATTTTAATAGCTACAAATGAGTCCCTCCAAGGCATGGATCATATTTTTGGCATTTGACGTGGTGTGTCAGTCTGGGTGCAATCAGGGAAGCAGACCCAGGGATGCCTCTTTACACAGTGCTGAGAGTGGGTTAACACACCCTATAAGGCTGTCATTTGTAATATCTGACTTTGGCTCTTGAAGTCTACAGTTAGAAGAAGCAGATAAATGTCAAGTGGAGAGAAATAGAGCAAACAGAAACCCACAAGCACACATTTGCACATTAGAGCAGCACCAGAAGTGAGTGGCCAACTCATCCATTATATTGGGATGGTAATAATACCTACAGTATAGCATGGTTGTAAGGACTAAACGAATTGTTAGGATGCCACCTGGTATAAAGGATAGTCCCTTTTCAGTACAAGCAGTGCTAGTACCAGACCTGTAGCCCTGGTGTTGGCGGCTGTAGGGTTAGTACTAATGACTTGGTGAAACCACTCTTCATAAAGCATGTTCCTACCAATACTACTAACAGGACACGGGAGATTCCCTCCCATCTTATCAAGCAACGGCTGGCATGAACGTCTCCGTTTCTCCCCATTCCCTAAAATAATTCCCATCTTTTAAAAGCCTTCTTTAAATTAAGCTCTGTTTAAACATCGGCTATACTTCAAAGGCTTACATTAATCTTCAAACTCTTACACAAAGGAAGACATCGACTGTTCTGAGAATGATAAGGAAATGACTTGTTGTTTATGCTTAGAAAACACACATCAGCTGTTTCAATATTTTGAGTGAGGAAAATGTCAGAAACATATCTTTTGGGTACTTTTTCATTTTCTAACATATGTATGATTTTTGTTTTCTTCTTTGACATTTGGTAGGGCATTTGGAATGTCAAAAATATACCATAGTCCAATCTGACCCTCAATTAATTTTTAAAAATCTTTGGAAATAAGCCTGATAACCAAAGATCACCACTGGAGCCAACATTTGAATATACCATGGACAGAAGCCTCAGATAATCTTGGGGAACACATGGAGTGATAATGTGAAATTTTAAATAAATTTCTAAAAATATGTCTCAACCTTTTCAGGTGGGAACATTTGTTTGCAACAGAGATGATTGTTCACCTAGAATCTAGCACCTGCAGACCCATCCAAAAAACCTGCTGGGGATCAGGGCCCCAGCGATTCATGTTTACAATAACTGCTGTAAAGCATTTAGGAAACCAGCTGCACATTTTACATAAAATAAGATGCATTTAGATCGATGGCTCCTAGATTTTGTCAAAGCTTTCTATATTTCAAACACTTTTGTAGGAAGAGCTACACTAAGTCAGGTTTTGTATGAGATCAGTTAACTGGGTATTGATCTCACCAGGTTAATTTTTTTCTTTTTTTTTCTTTTTTGGCCATGCCACGTGGCATGCGGGATCTTACTTCCCCTACTAAGGGATGGAACCCATGCCCCCTGCAGTGAAAGTACGGAGTCTTAACCACTGGATCGCCAGGAAAGTCCCAGTTTAATTTTTTTCAGGAAGTGTTGGTAAAAGAATTTTGGCCACTTGTGTCATCCAGCTTATTTTAAAGTTATGTCTGTAACAGAAATAAAGTCTTACAGACTGTTTAAATTTCTGATACTGAAACGAGACACATGTGAAAAGTGGAGAAGACTCAAGGAATTCAAAGGGAAGATGTCCAGAGATAAAAGATGAGATTATGAAAAGCAGGGCACCAGGAATACTTTCTTGCCATGGTTATTAGCAAGCGTGGGGGAAGATAGAACTGGGATTTGACAGTGTAGGCATTTGCTGCCCATAGCAGGCAGTACTGGGGACCTCTGTGTGGACTAGGAAACTACAAGAGGTCTGGCTTTTTGTGTATTCAGAGAAATTGATTTGGAGAATCATTGTCACAAACCATGTGGACTTCAATTTCTAAGCTCCCTTCCTTGTTGAGAATCCAAGGCTAAGCATCTCACAGGTGTCCAGGGCCAGTCCCGAGAGGCCGTCCATTTTCTCTAACTTTCTTTTAGGACTGGTGAGGGGGGAGGCATGTGTGTGTTTTGAGTTTGAAGGGCTATCCAGCTTGTATTTAAAACACATTTTTGGTGCAAGCACCAAAAGTTTTCTCTAACAGAACCTTTGCTCTTATTGTATCTTACTTCCATTTTTCATTCTCAACTCCTTGACAAAATTAACTTTTGTCTTTAGAATATAATTTATGGGCTATTGCTTTGGCTTGTGTGTGTATACATAAGTACATGTATGCATATATATGTAGATAGATGGATGGATAGATAGGTGAATAGATGCATGATTGGATGGATGGACGGGCGGATGGATGGATGGATGGGTTGATGGATGGATGATTCAATGGATGGATGATAGAGAGTGAGAGAGAGAGAATTTGTATTTTCCTCTTTTCTCATAGTGGATGTGTTATCATCTGCGATACAACCCTTGGAGGAATCTCAAAACCCAAGTTTTCCACAGTATAGAGTTAGAATATTTGAATACACATTCCCATCATAGAATGCCCCTCCATGAACTCTTACAGAGAAATCTTGCCTCACAGTTTTAAACAGTGTCTATTTTCAGTTTGTCTAGCCCTATTTAAAATACACACTTTTGGTGCAAGCGCCAAATGTTTTCTTTAACAAAATCTTCGCTGTCATTGTATTTACTTCCATTTCCCACTCTCAATCCTTGGGTGAAATTAACTTTTTTCTTTAGACCATAATTTATGGGCCATTGCTCTGGCTTGTTTGTGTGTGTTCATAAATACGGTTGACCCTTGAACATCACAACATGGGGGGTTAGGGGTGCCAACCATCTGTGCAGTCAGAAATCCACGTATAATGTGTAGTTGGCTCTCTGTATCCACAGTTCCACATCCATGGAGTCAACAAATTGCAAATTATGTAGTACTGTAGTATTTACTATTGAAAATAATCTGCATATAAGTGGATTCGCAGAGTTGAAACCCACTTTGTTCAAGGGTCAACTGAACATTTATGCATATATATATATATATATATAGATAGATTGATAGTTGGATGAATAAATGATTGTATGGATGGATAGATGGAAGGATTGATGATTGAATGGATGGATGGATGAATAGAAAGATTGATGCTTGGATGGATGGATGGATAGATGGATAATAAAATGGATGGATTGTTGGATAGATGGATGGATGAATAAATGATTGTATGGCTGGGTAGATGGAAGGATTGATGATTGGATGGAAGGATGGATCGTGAACAAGAGAGATAGACAATTAGATTTTTCTTTTTTCTCACAGTGGGTTTGTTATATATCATCCATTACGACCCTTGGAGGAATCTGAAATCCCAAGTTTTCCACTCTGTAGAGTCAGAACGTTTGAATACATATTTCCATCATAGAATGCCTCTCCACGTAATCTTATAGAGAAATCTGGCTTCACAGTTTTAAATGGTGTCTCTTTTCAGTTTGTCTAGCCACTTGTAAATCCATGGCATAAGTTTGGATTATCACTCAGGAGCAGGGTAGAAGGAGACCCCGCCCCAGATCTATAGAATCAGAATCTGCGTTTCATCAGTGATCTGGGTGCACATTATGTTTGAGAAGCACTGTTACCTTGTGTGTAAGTCAGCTCTAGGTCACAAACATGCAGGAGTAGTCACCCAGCATATTCGGGAAAATATTAGGTGAAATAAAAGACAACCTCAGGCCAAAGTCACAGAACAAAGGTGTGTCCTGGTGGGAGTTAATAGTCAACTAAATCAATCTAACACTCTGCAAAGCTGAATGCATTATATAATTCTTCAGGATGAGAGGATGGCTCGTGAGGTCTGCCAACCCTGAATATTTATCCTGCCTGGCTTTATGTCTGTCGTTTATTATGTATGCCTCAATCTTCTCACTGAATTATGGTGGTGTGTTTGGATGTCTGCCTCTCGGGCTGCGGGTGGGAGATTTTTGAGTATGGAAACTGCATTTGAGACTGCCTGGATGGGGAGCTATACAATATACAGAATTGAAATAAATGCCACATTTTATTTAGTGGTTGTTAAAAAAAAAAAAAAAAAGAAGCAAAAGACAGCAGCTGATGTCTTCTGAATCCCTCCATGCTCCGTGAAAACCACAGCATCAAACACAGCTTACCTGAAAGGCTATTAACGCTGAGGTGTCAGCTTCAACACCTGGGTCTCTTGCCCTTAGCTGGCAAGCTGTGCATCTGCCCATGAACCTGCATACAATTGCACTTGGAAAACTGTTTCCAAATCAAGTCAAGGATACTCTGAAACAAGCGACCACATTTGGTTGCTCCATTTTCTGTATCAGACACTTGATACTTCCCTTTCCATGGGAATCCACAGTATGATTCTATAGAGACTATATTGTATCGACCTTGAAAGATACAGACATATTTTGAAAAGTTATAAAGCAGGAGAAAATGAAGATCTGTAGCCACCCCTATCATTGTAGCTATAACTACCTGGCAGGGGCCAGCATCCTTCTCTGCCATGCTTCTTCATAATTCTTAGTATTCAAGGTGACAGCAAGTTCATTCCTTTAGTACTATCTTGTCTGACTGTACTCCGGGGAGCTCAACTATGCTCCCCAGCCCCCCAATATGTCCATGCCCTAACATTTCAAACCTGTGAATATATTACTTTACATGGTCAAAGGGACTTTGCAGATGTGGTTATCTTGAGAATATCTAGAGATGGGGAGATGGTCCCCGGGGATCCAGCTGAGCCCAGAGTCATCACGAGGGTCCTTTTGAAAGGGAGGGAGGGGGCTCCAGTCCTAGAGAAGATGTGAGGACTCACGAAGAAGTCAGAAAGGGAGATTCGAAGATGCTGTGCTGCTGGATTTGAAAATGGATCAAGAAGCCAGAAGCGAAGGGACGCATATCACTTATATATGGAATCTACAAAAATGACAGATACAAGCTCCTTTACAGAACAGGCATGTGGCATAAACAGACACACACAACCATATATCAAAAAGATCAACAACAAGGCCCTACTGTAGAGCACAGGGAACTCTATTCAATATCTTGTAATAACCTATAATAGAAAACAATCTGAAAAAAAATTGGTGTGTGTGTGTATAGATACATATATAAGTATATATCTGAAGCACTTTTCTGTACACCTGAAACTAACACAATATTATAAATCAACTCTGCTTCAGTTGAAACAAAAAGATACAGAATTATTCCCTCCCTGCACAGATCTACCTAGTGCTACCCTTTCACATTCTCAGGCTCCCACGATCTCCCACCTCTGACGACCATGCATCTCTTCTTCACCTCTATAACTTTGTCATTTCAAAAATGTCCCAGCAGGGAAGCATACCAGCTTCTTAACGTGTGAGGTAGAGCTTTTTCACTCAGTGAGTGACTCTTGATTTTATTTTATGTTTCTTTTCGGAAGCGTGGTGTAGAAGTTAAACCCAGGGGACTCATGGGGAGAGGGTCTGGACTCTGGCACTTAGGAGAGAGAGTCACCCAGCTGTCTGACCCTTGAATTTCTTATCTGTAAAATGGGGATAACGGTGTCATCACAGAATGGTACGAGGATTGAATGAATTAATGCATGTCAGTCTCTGATTAGACTGTTGGTTTCAAGGTAAGACATCAATTAAAATGAGATGTTTTACTATGGAAAACAGTGTGGAGGTTCCTCAAAAAATTAAAAATAGAACTACCATATGATCCAGCAACTCTACTCCTGGGTAGTTATCTGAAAGAAACAAAATCACTATCTCGAAAAGACATCTAAACCCCTATGTTCATTGCAGCATTATCTACAATACCCAAGATACGGAAACAATCGAAGTATCCATCTGACAGATGAATGGATAAGGAATATGTGGTATATCTATACACTGGAATATTATTCTTCCATTAAAACAAAGGACATCCTGCCATTTTCAACAACATGGATGGACCTTGAGGGCATTACATTTAGTGAAATAAGTCAGAAAAAAAAATACTTTATGATTTCAGTTATATGTGCAATGTATAAAACAAACCAGCAAACAAACAAAAAGAATCCATCTCATAGATACAGAGAACAGACTGGTGGTTGCCAGAGTTGGGGGGGGGTAGGCAAAGTCGGTGAAGGGGACCCAAGGGTACAAACTTGCAGTTATAAAATAAAAAGTCCTGGGGTGTAATGTACAGCATGGTGACTATAGTTAATGGCACTATTTAATTTATTTTTTTATAATTAATTTTTATTGGAGTATAGTTGCTTTGCAATGTTGTGTTACTTTCTACTGTACTTCAAAGTGAATCAGCTATACGTATACACATATCCCCTCTTTTTTGGATTTCTTTCCCATTTAGGTCACCACAGAGCACTGAGTAGAGTTCCCTGTGCTATTCAGTAGGTACTCATGAGTTATCTATTTTATACATAGTATCAATAGTGTGCATATGTCAATCCCAATCTCCCAGTTCATCCCACCCCTTCCTTTTCCCCCCTTGGTGTACATACGATTGATCTCTACGTCTGTGTCTCTATTTCTGTTTTGCAAGTAAGATCATCTTTACCATTTTTCGAGATTCCACATATATGCGTTAATATACGATATTTGTTTTTCTCTGTCTGACTTACTTCACTCTGTATGACAGTCTCTAGGTCCATCCACGTCTCTATAAATGACCCAGTTTTGTTCCTTTTAATGGCTGAGTAATATTCCGTTGTATATATGTACCACAACTTCTTTATCTGTTCCTCTGTTGATGGACAGTTAGTTTGCTTCCATGTCCTGGCTATTGTAAATAGAGCTGCAATGAACATTGGGCTACCTGTGTCTTTTTGAATTATGGTTTTCTCTGGGTATATGCCCAGTAGTGGGATTGCTGGGTCATATGGTAATTCTATTTTCAGTTTTTTAAGGAATCTCCATACTGTTCTCCATAGTGGCTCTATCAATTTACATTCCCACCAACAGTGCAAGAGGGTTCCCTTTTCTCCACACCCTCTCCAGCATTTATTGTTTGTAGATTTTTTAATGATGGTCATTATGACAGGTGTGAGGTGATAACTCATTGTAGTTTTGATTTGCATTTCTCTAATAATTAGTGATGTTGAGCATCTTTTCATGTGTTTGTTGGCCATCTGTATGTCTTCTCTGGAGAAATGTCTATTTAGGTCTTCCACCCATCTTTTGATGGGGTTGTTTGTTTTTTTGGTATTGAGCTGCATGAGCTGCTTCTATATTTTGGAGATTAATCCTTTGTCAGTAGCTTCGTTTGCAAATATTTTCTCCCATTCTGAGAGTTGTCTTTTCATCTTGTTTATGGTTTCCTTTGCTGTGCAAAAGCTTTTAAGTTTTATTAGGTCCCATTTATTAATTTTTGTTTTTATTTCGTTAGTCTAGGAGGTGGGTCAAAAAAAGATCTTGCGGTGCTTTATGTCCTAGAGTGTTCTGCCTATGTTTTCCTCTAAGAGTTTTATAGCTTCTGGCCTTACATTTAGGTCTTTAATCCATTTGGAGTTTATTTTTGTGTATGGTGTTAGGGAGTATTCTAATTTCATTCTTTTACATGTAGCTCTCCAGTTTTGCCAGCACCACTTATTGAAGAGGCTGTCTTTTCTCCACTGTATCTTCTTGCCTCCTTTATCAAAGATAAGGTGACCATGTGTGCGTGGGTTTATCTCTGGGCTTTCTATCCTGTTCCATTGATCTATATTTCTGTTTTTGTGCCAGTACCATACTGTCTTGATTACTGTAGCTTTGTAGTATAGTCTGAAATCTGGGAGCTTGATTCCTCCAGCTCCGTTTTTCTTTCTCAAGCTTGCTTTGGCTATTCGGGGTCTTTTGTGTTTCCATACAAATTGTAAAATTTTCTGTTCTAGTTCTCTGAAAAATGCCCTGGGTAATTTGATAGAGATGGCATTTAATCTGTAGATTGCTTTGGGTAGTATAGTCATTTTTACAATATTGATTCTTCCAATCTGAGAACATGATATATCTCTCCATCTATTTGTATCATCTTTAATTTCTTTCATCAGCATCTTTCAGTTTTCTGAGTACAGGTCTTTTGCCTCCATAGGCAGGTTTATTCCTAGGTATTTTATTCTTTTAGTTGCAATTGTAAATGGGATTTTTTCCTTAATTTCTGTTTCTGATCTTTTGTTGTTAGTGTATAGGAATACAAGAGATTTCTCTAAATATTTGATAGAATTCGCCTGTGAAGCCATCTGGTCCTGGACTTTTGTTTGTTGGGAGTATTTAAAGAATTTCAGTACTTATAATTGGTCAGTTCATATATTCTATTTCTTCCTGTTTCATTCTTGGAAGGTTGTAGTTTTCTAAGAATTTGTCCATTTCTTCCAGGTTGTCCATTTTATTGGCATATAGTTGCTTACAGTCATCTCTTATCATCCTTTGTATTTCTGTGGTGTCAGTTGTAACTTTTCCTTTTTCATTTCTAATCTTATGGATTTGAGTCCTCTCCATTTTTTTCCTGATGAGTCTGACTAAAGGTTTATCAATTTTGTTTATCTTCTCAAAGAACCAGCTTTTAGTTTCATTGATTTTTGCTATTGTTTTCTTTATTTCTATTTCATTTATTTCTGCTCTGATCTTTTTGATTTCTTTCCTTCTACTAACTTTGAGTTTTGTTTTTTTGTTGTTATTCTTTTTCTTGTTGCTTTAGGTGTCAGGTTAGATTGTTTATTTGAGATTTTTGTTTCGTGAGGTGAGATTGAATTGCTATAAATTTCCCTCTTAGAACTGCTTTTGCTGCATCCCATAGGTTTTGGGTCATTGTGTTTTCATTTTTAAAAAAATAAATTTATTTATTTATTTATTTATGGCTGTGTTGGGTCTTTGCTGCTGTGTGCGAGCTTTCTCTAGTTGCGACGAGCGGGGCCTACTCTTCGTTGCGGTCCGCGGGCTTCTCATTGCAGTGGCTTCTCTTGTTGCAGAGCACGGGCTCTAGGCACGCAGGCTCTAGAGCGCAGGCTCAGTAGTTGTGGCACACGGGCTCAGTTGCTCCACGGCATGTGGGATCTTCCCAGACCAGGGCTCAAACCCATGTCCCCTGCCTTGACAGGCGATTCTTAACCACTGTGCTACCAGGGAAGCCCCCATCGTGTTTTCATTGTCATTTGTTTCTAGGTATTTTTTGATTTCCTCTTTGATTTCTTCAGTGATCTCTTGGTTATTTAGTAGCATATTGTTTAGCCTCCATGTGTTTGTGTTTTTTACAGTTTTTTTCCTGTAATTGATTTCTAATCTTATATCATTGTGGTTAGAAAAGATGCTTGATATGATTTCAATTTTCTTAAATTTACCAAGGCTTGATTTGTGACCCAAGAGGTGATCTGTCTTGGAGAATGTTCTGTGTGCATTTGAGAAGTGTATTTTGCTGCTTTCAGATAGAATGTGCTATCAATATCAATTAAGTCTATCTGGTCTAATGTATCATTTAATGCTTCTGTTTCCTTATTAATTTTCTGTCTGGATGATCTGTCCATTGGTGTAAGTGGGAACAACACTTTTATATTTAAAAGTTGCCAAAACAGTAAATCTTAAAAGTTCTCATCACTGGGAAAAACGATGTGCGGTGATTTATGTTAACGAAACACATTGTGACGATCATTTTGCTTATATACTTGTATCAGATCATTATGCTGTACACTTAAAACTAATACAGTGTGGTATCTTAACTATATTTCAATAGATAGATAAATAAATAAACTATTTCACGAGCACATTGCTCTCTCTCAATAGATAGATAGATGATAGATCATAGATAATTGATAGATGGGTAGATAGACAGATGGATGGATGGATGGATAGATAGGAGCATGGATAGATAGATACATATATATGATCTTAAATATACATATTTCCTGTTGATTGATGCTCAATAATCTAGTTTGATTGAGTACATGGTAGGAGACTGAAACCGTGTAGTTTAACCCATTTTTCCATTTGAGAAGAGAGAGTGTATGGTCAGCCCATTTGCGATGCCTTTTGTCATCTTTCTGTCCATCCCCTGCTTGACCAGACGCTGCTTCACTCACATCCTTTTAATGATAGGGCTTAGTCTGTAACTGCCTCTGTGCTTGCCCCCTGCCCCAGCCGCTGGTTTCCTTGGTAACTGTTGAGCCAGCTTTCCATTCCCCCTGTAAATGGTAGCCTCCTTCCCCCCTGAGGAGCAAAGATTGTTTCCATGTCCTGTCTGTCATCTGCCACACACGGTCCGTTGTCACTCCAGGACCTTGCTTCAGATGTGTAAGGTCCGCCATCTGTTAAACCACTGATGTCTCTGTTGCTGACCCCAGGCTCTTTCTTCCATTTCCAGGCCAGGCAAAGTATAGGGCTTGCAGGCGTGCGGGGTGCAGCCCAACAGAAGTCAGATGGAATTAAAACCTCCATTGCTGTACAAAAGGTAAAAATTGCCAAGATTTTAGGTAGATTCATACGGTGCCTTTCTAGTCAACTCCTAAACGTTCACATGTGTTTACTACTGAGAAGTTAGAGCGGAGCATAGTATAAGTATGTGTAGGAAAATCATGTCCTGTTTTTAAAAAACAACCTGCCTTTCTGTTCTGTCTCTGCTGTGTGTAGGACACAAAGGTAGCTGAGTTTGTGTGACTTTTTTTCTCTCCTCATTATTTGACACCTTCTGATAAACGGAACCCAGGCACAATTCATCACGCAACACAAGCTGACAAAGCTCAGCTGGAAACATTTAAAACACAGCCTCTGTGAAAGAGAAAATTGTGTAGCTCTGTACATGCAAAATTGGGGCCATGATCTAGTTTAAATAATTCCTTTTTCTAAAGCCTGCCAGACACATGACTGTAAAATACATCATTTGCACTTATATTGGTAATTAAAAAATGCCAGCCTGTAATCTAAAGGTGTAAAAGGGAGGGAAAAATCTTGCTTGTTTCCCCTGCAGTTCAAACATGACTTTGTCCTTATCCCAACATTTCAAAAAAGGCAACTGTGTGTGAAATCTACATAAATCATCTACTAATACAGGAGTTATGCTCTATAAAAATTTAAAATACATCAATGTTGGGACTTAAAATAGTCAAATTTATCTGGACAATACGGAAGAGAACATTACAAATTAACAAGATACCTGAAATATAAAGAATTTCCTTGTTATCAGTTTACTTCCAAGAGCAGAAAGTAACCAGGTATAGATCATTAAAAGATTTCTTAGTAGGTTCACTTAGAAGGCAGTTTATGAAAGTGAAAGACAATTTAATATTAACAGACCAGTCAGCCCTTGAGATTGAGTTAAGATTTCTTTGGTTCTTTTTGTTCTTAAGATAGTTTAGCTATTTTTCTTAACTCATGTTATTAATTTTCAAGCAATTTGTTGAAAAAAAACTGTATAACCATCAGCCCAAATCCTCTTTAAATTTTGCCAAATATGTCATTGATTAAATCTAAGTTAACTAGTTGTTTGGCTTAGATATTACTAATGAATGAATGATTTGCAGATGTCATTTTTTTAGGTGGCTCAAGACTTATTTAATTGAGCTGAGATGTGGCTTTCCATCTTTGATTTTTTTAAATTTATTTATTTATCTTTTATTTATTTATTTTTGGCTGTGTTGGGTCTTCGTTGCTGCACACGGGCTTTCTCTAGTTGCGGCGAGCGGGGGCTACTCTTTGTTGTGGTGCACAGTCTTCTCATTGCTGTGGCTTCTCCTGTTGTGGAGCACAGGCTCTAGGCGTGTGGGCTCAGTAGTTGTGGCACGTGGGCTCAGTAGTTGCGGCACGTGGGCTCAGTAGTTGCGGCTTGTGGCCTCAGTAGTTGCAGCACACAGGCTCAGTAGTTGCAGCACGCGGGCTCTAGGGCGTGTGGGATTCAGTAGTTGTGGCTCGTGGGCTCTAGAGCGCAGGCTCAGTAGTTGTGGCTCATGGGCTTAGTTGCTCCACGGCATGTGGGATCTTCCCGGACCAGGGATCAAACCCGTGTCACCTGCATTGGCAGGCAGATTCTTAACCACTGTGCCACCAGGGAAGTCCCCATCTTCGATTTTTTTTAAGTAACAATCCAGCTTTTAATTTTTTTTAATCACAGGCATCTGCTAGAGATATCTAAGAAAAAGAGTAAAAGTCTACTATCTTATATTCTCATTATTTCTTTTAACAAGCTCTTCAGCTTTGTGACACTGGTGTGTGAATGTATGTAAGGCTTTTGTGATGCTTGAAACATATGCATTTTTAGTTTTCATTTTCTTTACTAAAATATTCTTTTAATTGTTGGACATTTACATCCTTGTCCTTGCAAGGCTGTTTTTTTTTTCTGGTATAAAAGTATTATTTTCCTATTCAGAGTGCATTTATAAGTATTTTATGAGATATTCCTTTTTTTTTTTTTTTTTACAAATAAATGATTAAGTATATAATCCCTCGTTATTAACTATAGTCACCATGCTGTACATTCAATCCTCAGCATTTACTCTTGAAAGTAGCTGAGAGTAGATCTTAACTGTTTTCACCACCAAAAATAAAAAAATTTATAAAGTTAACTATGTGAGGTAATGGATATGTTAATTATCTTGACCTTG
The DNA here is from genome assembly GCF_965194825.1 of Balaenoptera physalus. Classification (NCBI taxonomy): domain Eukaryota; kingdom Metazoa; phylum Chordata; class Mammalia; order Artiodactyla; family Balaenopteridae; genus Balaenoptera; species Balaenoptera physalus. The sequence continues at coordinate 3,593,392 of NC_138903.1, read as the reverse complement.
GTAATAACTCCACAATGTACATGTGTATCAAACCATCACATTACACACTTTAAATGTACACAATTACATTTGTCAATTATTCCTCAGTAAATTTTTTACAAAAATCAAAAATGCATCAAATGATTTAAGTTTCCAACGTTTCACCTTTGACAAGGCAAATCTGCGTAGGAAACCCAACGGAGGAAGTCCTTTGTCACAAACAAATCCCTTCCTGTCCCCAAGCCCACAAAGCTCCCCCTCACTATTTTTTTGCCCTTTAAACTGTTACAACAGGGATATTGACCTTCCCTCCAGAATTAACCCTATTTGCATGTCTCCCAAGAATCAGTCTTTACTACCAAGAATTGCCAACTTATGTCGATAACTTGTCTTCTTTAAGTGACACATTCCTGTTTTGTGGTTTCTACCAGGACATGCATATTCATTGGTAAATTAAAATAAAGCGAGAAAGCTTCCCCACAGGTATGCAGATGTTTTGTAAGATAGCCACCTTGAACACATTGCTTCATCCCCGCCTTGGTATCAATACTTGCAGGTATGCATGCTCTCCATCAGAGGTGCTTTGCTGTTCGCCTCAAGTTTGATAAATTGTGGTGCTTGCCTAGTCTATTATCCAGTCATATCGTGTCTACTCTTAGGAAAAGTATGGCTCAGAAGTCAGTAAACTTTAATATCATCCTTAACATCCTCTTTAGTAAAATCATGCCATCACTTGCAGACGTGAAATAGGGTGGACTTTTTATGAGGGTTCTGGGATGTTACCGATGTCCCTTGCAGTGAATTAATTAGTTCTGTTCATTTGAAGTCCGATGGCTTAATTGTACTTTCTCCAGTCAGGTGAAGTCCAGTCACTTTTAATATCTGCCCATAAGGAAGCATGTTGGCGGGTCATTTCTCTTTCCTGGATTGAAGTGAGCTGGGATATTCTGTGATCTGAAAGACTTGTCCAATATTAATTATAAACTACTTGAAGGTCACGGGAGACCTGAGGAAAGTTTGGCCATGGGGATGGTGGTAGAGATTGAGGGTTCCTCTGAGTCTGTAACCACGGGATATTCTTTCTTTGTAAATTTTTAATAACATCTTAATGACCAATTTATTAATGCCTAAGTTAACGGTGAACGCAAAATCTGTTAACAGCCTTTGGCCATAGCAAATAGCCCATGTCTCAGATGAAGTGCTGAATTGGTTCTGTGCTTCTATACCTGGGGATTCTTATTTATCACAGTCAGCAGTATTCTTTCTCCAAGGTTATCCCCCAAAAAGATCCTACCCTATGTTCCTGGAGTGTTTGAATGAGCTGGACATACCATGAGCCCTAAGATTACAGGATGCTTAGCCTGTGTCTGGATGTTAACAGTCACTGTGTTATATCGGTGTTAAACGTATACCTGCCCTGGGATAGAGGTGTTCCCACAGTGAACAGAGTGTACACAGTATGTGTATAGAATATACGTTCACACAGAGGAGTACAGAGCTGCAAGGTGCAATAAAATAGCCCATGAGCACGTATTTCCATGAACACTGCAAATGTGTCCGTTCCAAACACAGCCATACTCTGAATCTAAAATCTAAAATTTAGATTGGGTTTGACTTATATACATATGTACATTATATACATATATACATTACTATGTATAAAATAGATAACTAATGGGAACCTACTGTATAGCACAGGGAACTCTACTCAGTGCTCTGTGGTGACCTAAATGGGAAGGGAATCCAAAAAAGAGGGGATACATGTATAGGTATGACCGATTCACTTTGCTGTACAGCAGAAACTAACACAACAATGTGAAGTAGCTATACTCCATTAAAAATCAATTAAAAAAAATAAATAAAACACACTGAATGTCAGAGACTTCGTAGGAAAGAAAACATAAAATATCTCATTCACAATGTCTTATAGTGATTGCATATTCCACTATTTCATACATATTGGGTTCAATCAAATATATTTCAAAAATTAATTTCTCCCATTCTTTTCTTTTTCTTTCATGCGGCTCTTTGAAAATTTGACCTTATATATACGGCTAACATTCCACTTCTGTTGGCTGTGCTGGGATACAGGATATATACTCAGATTTTATTGCAATAGCTTTTATTGAAATTACATACAGATTTTATTTTTATTGCTTGTTACAGCTAAAACTTTTAAGCAAGTGACCTGTCCATCACTGTGAAAATTGTTAAACCAAGCATGCCACATCCATACCATTAGAATCTTCAAAGTGAGTAAGGAAAATAGCATCGATTCCTATCTCGAGACATGAGAAGTTTTCTAAATTACAGTGTCTGATGGAAAATGAAAAGAGACCCAAACAGGACATAAAGTGGGGTAGTGTTATGACCGAAAATTGTATTCAGGTTTTCCAGAAAAACAGAACCTGATTTGGGGGCTACCTCCTGAGGGCCCCCGTCCCATATTTGCTGAGTCAGAGACTGTCAAATTGTCATCCAACACGTTACGGAAGATGTAGATTTCCCATCTCCCCCTCCACAGATTCATCCTGAGAAGTCCTTGTCTCGCTCAGGAAACCTCCAAGTTCACGTGCTCCGTGGTGGGGATCATGGCAGAGAGGGATTTCCCTTCTGCTCTGCTCAGCGGGCAAGGGCTCTCCTTCTGGAACCTTCCCTGGCTGGACAGGGCTTTCCTCTTACCAGGAGCTGGTAACCAGGTGGAAGAGATCCTGTTCGTGCTGACCTCAAAGTCCTGCACGTTTTATACTCCATTCTGCATCTGGGCCCTTTCCAGCTAAGGGTCCCTTCTCCCGACTTTAAAACACCACCTATGAAGATGAGCAGCCTTGATTGCACCCCCAAGTCATTGCCTTCTTGCCTGTCTCTCTTCATCCTGAGCTGTCCTAGCCATCCAGTGTAGATCTCATCCCTAAGGTCAGTTTCTCGGGGAGATCTACCCTCAGTGCTCCCGGAGTGCATCACATCAACTTGAAATCAGAATCCCATTTCCCCGATGTCCTCTTCCTAACACTTACTACTCCACGTTGTAATGATATATGTCATAATGTAGACAATATGAGGTGTCTTCAGAACCCATATGGTTAAGGACAATGCTATATTTCTTTTCTTTTCTTTTTTCATATTTATTGGAGTATAATTGCTTTGAATTGCTTTATTCTTTTCTTTCTTTCCTTTTTAATTTTCTTTATTTTATTTTTGGCTGCCTTGGGTCTTCGTTGCTGCGCACGGGCTTTCTCTAGTTGCGGCGAGCGAGGGCTACTCTTCATTGCCGTGCATGGGCTTCTCATTGCGGTGGCTTGTCTTGCTGTGGAGCACGGGCTCTAAGTGTGCGGGCTTCAGTAGTTGTGGCTCATGGGCTCAGTAGTTGTGGCTTGTGGGCTCTAGAGCGCAGGCTCAGTAGTTGTGGCACACAGGCTTAGTTGCTCCGCAGCATGTGAGATCTTCCCAGACCAGGGCTCGAACCTGTGTCCCCTGCATTGGCAGGCGGATTCTTAACCACTGTGCCACCAGGGAAGTCCCCGTATGTTCTTATTTAAAAAAATTTAATTTTATATTGGACTATAGTTGATTTAGGATGTTGTGTTAGTTTCAGGTGTACAGCAAAGTGATTCTGTTAGTTTGTTTTTGGGTTTTTTTTTTTTCATCTTTATTGGCGTATAATTGCTTTACAATGTTGTGTTAGTTGCTGCTGTATAACAAAGTGAATCAGCTATATGCATATATAGATCCCCATATCCCCTCCCTCTTGAGCCTCCCTATCCCACCCCTCTAGGTTATCACAAAGCTTATCTCTCTGTGCTATGCAGCTGCTTCCCACTAGCTATCTATTTTACATTTGGTAGTGTATATATGTCAGTGCTACTCTCTCACTTCGTCCACCTTCCCCTTACCCCCCTGTGTCTTCTTTTACTTTAAAACAAAAGAAACGTATTCCCTTACAGTCCTGGATGCCAGTGTCCATAAAGGGTATCACTGAGCTACAGTCAAGGTGTTGGCAGGGTCTTGTTCCGTCAGGATGCTCCAAGGGAAAATCTGGTCCTTGCTTTCTCCAGCTTCTGTTGGCATCCCTTGCCCTATGGCTTGTTGCATAAGTGTGCATTTTGAGGCCGTTTATTTCCTGTTACTGACATATGGGCAGTGATTGAATGAGCCATTCCAATCTTCCAAGTGCTTCTCTGGTGGAATATGGCTTGTTTCCTTTGTGGATTGCCTCTGTGGTGCTTCCATGGATGTGCTGGTTCCTGTAGCATCAAGAATATTCTGGAATTGTTCAAACTCAAGAAGTCATCAGAGGAATAGCCAATTGTAGGAGATCTCTTTGGTTTCCAGAATCCGCAATAATAGTTCTTCAATAAGCACATTTGCTTCTTCAGGTCCTAGATGTCTCAGCGGTAAGTGATGAAGATTCAAGTCCCTCTTGCACAGGAATATTGATGCTTCCCTTAGGTTGTGTCTGTGGACCATGGGGCCATAGTGGAGTTTTCTGAAAGTGAAGAAGTGATGATAATGATGAAGATGATGGTGGTAATGATGAATACTGAAGTTTTTGAACAATATAATTGCATGAAGTGTCCAAACCTTTCAATAGACAGCTAACAACATAACATTTAAAAGGAGAGTCAGGGAGGGGAAAATTTCCCTCTACCCCTTGTGAGTTATTGTGGCTGGACTAATAATAAAAATGACCCAGGATAGAATAACAGGAGCAAAAGAAACACATTTCAATTCATGGGCACAGAGGTCTCCTAGAAATGGGACCTAAGAAGTGGCCAAAGCAGGCAGTTTTTTAGACAAAGAAATAAATTCGTGAGGAATTGATAGGACAAAGAAATTTGCGTTTTGGGTGCTTAGATAGTGGAGAATCTATATCGAGTTTAGGCTTTGGGTGGCCAATTAAAGAAAGAACAAGGTTTCTTTATATAGGGTTCTTACCCCAAACTCCCTGTCTCTGGGGATAAGGGTGTCCTTTTACCTCTAGATGCAGGGAGGATACCTTTCACAGGGGAGCTGTGTTTCCTGCTTTTAGGGAAACTGAGAGGAGGGTCAGAGTGTCCGTCTTACATTGGCCATTTCATAAGGAACTTTAATTCAAAATAAGCAATATGCCATGGAGGCATATTTGGGAGTGACCTGCCCTGATCCCCAACAGGAGCTATGTTTTGGCAGAAGTCCATGCAACTTCTGCCAAAAGCATGTCTTTCTTAAAAAAATGATGCAAACACTCCTTATCTCTCTTTCCCATCTCTGCCTTGAAGATTCTTCTCACATAAGACCTTGAGCCAGTTGCAAGGAAAGCAAACCACTAAAGCATGATGTTGCAATAACCATGCTGCTAGGACAACATCACCAAATACGTTTTCCCTTGCCTTGTCACTTCCCTCATGGCCATCTCTGCAGTCTTGGGGAGAACTCTACAGGTGCCGGGCATCCCTTCAGGGATACAAGATGGTTCAAGGTTAAATCGTGTCCGTAAACATTGGCTGTGAATAAAACCAATCCCAATCTTTTTCTCTGCAGTCTTGTGGAGAACTCTACAGGTGCCAGGCATCCCTTCAGGGATACAAGATGGTTCAAGGTTAAATCGTGTCCGTAAACATTGGCTGTGAATAAAACCAATCCTGCTTTTTTCCTCTGGTCCCTAGAAAGTTTCCCAAGGTGTTGGTTGAAACCCGGCGAACACCGCTGCAGCAATTAACACAGTGCCAGGGTCGTTAATGGACTGGCTGCTTTGCTGGCTGATCAGACATTTTCTGTGGATGGGCTGCATACCTCTTACGGATAAATATCTGGACCAGTGATGTGTGGAGGGTTGCCTAGGGAAACAGCAGAACTGAAAATTCTCTCTTATCTTGATATTAATACCTTCCACAAGGAATTTAGCGTGTGTATTGGGTTTGTGGCAGATGGCATGCAGGAGATGCAGTTTCTTGTATGTTGTCATATTTCTGTTGTAGGTGGGGGAAGGGAGCAGAGAGATTGGAAAGGGAAAGAAAAACACAGAGATCACAAAGATGAAGTCATCCTAGACTTGCTTTATTTGGAAATGCGAGTGATTTTCTCTCTGGCTTCTGAGCTCCTGGAGATAATGACTCTGCATGTCCATCTTTTGTTTTTTTAAATATTTATTTATATAGTTGGCTGCACCGGGTCTTAGTTGCAGCGTGTGGGGTCTTCGTTGAGGCATGCGGAATCTAGTTCCCTGACCAGGGATTGAACCTGGGTCCCCTGCATTCGGAGGGCAGAGCATTAGTTGCTGGACCACCAGCGAAGCCCTTGCGTGTCCATCTTGATATAAACCATAGGCTTTATCTATCCGAACCCTTGCTCTGAGGCAGTACTCAATGCAAGGACTTAAAACATTTAATTCTGGCTAAAAAACACATACCTCTCTGTGCTTGAAATCAACACCTTAACTTTTCTTCATCATGGGAGAATTCAGTGGTTATGTAATTTGAGATTTTGTTTGAACAGAAATGGACATTGGGACCAAAAAATTAAAGTTTAAATTGATTTGCCTGAAGTGTAGAACACTTTTCAATCAAAAATGTATAGTTTTGTCTCAATGGTAATATCCACAGTCCTGTACTCTTCCTAAAATATAGAAAGCTCTCTACAGTCAAAATAATCCCTTTGGATTATGTGTAACTGAATCACTTTGATGTACACCTGAAACTAACAACATTGTTAATCAAGTATACTCCAATATAAAATAAAAAGTCTGAAAAAAAAAAAAAAAGGAAGAGAATATTTTACTCAACCCCCAAAGTCCCCATAGACCTTTCTGACGTACCAGACCTACAAAGATACCATGGATCTATAGAAAAGAACACAATGGGATAGAGCCACAGGGATTGATGAATACAGCCCACAGAATAGAATCGCCGAGTTCCCTCCGGGTGGGACTCATTTGATGATGTAATTTAAACTCCAGCGTGGTGGTTTTCGACGTGCAGACCCCCTGGGCAAGGAATAAACAATGAATCACAAACTCTGCAGTTGGGGCCAGCAGGCTTTGTTTCAGAACTGTGGCAACAGGTAACAGATCATCTACAGGTGGGAGTACCTCTTTGCTTCAGATTCCTCCTGCCCTGCCCGGCTTCCCTCAGCATCTTCTCCTGAGAGTTCTTCCTCAGTCAGTCTTTGCACAAGGGTTCCCATCTCAGGTTTGCCTTCTAGGAGACTTAGGAGGCTGGGATGATGGCTGCTATCAGCAGTCTTCTTTGAAGCGTCTCAGTTCTATGGACCCAGAGCTTCAGAAAGGATGGAGCAGACTTAAGGTAATGACCAGACCCCTGAGGGTTTCTAGAACTAGGAAGTGGGGTTGAGTGGAAACCTTGCATTCGTTGAGATCTCCACAAATGAAAACTACACATGTCAAGGATGCCAAAATTGACCTTGGGCAGTGGGCTCCTGATTTGTCTTTCTTCCTAAAATCTCTCCCACCCCACTCCATCCTCCAAACTGGTCCAGGTCTGAAAACTGTAGTTATTCTCCTCTGACCTTACTTGTAATCATCAATGTCCAATTGCTGCAAAAATGCCAGGACCAGGGGTTTGAAACCCACCCCTTGCAACAATGGGTTAGGGTATTTTTCTTTCATTCAAAATCAGGTCAAATAGTATCTCTCCTCCTGAGACATCAGCTGATTTCCAACTCCTTTCTCCACCCTCCCCACTCCAATACCAAGTCAACTGGTGTTTCGAGCCAGAATGCAAATGCTTCTTTGCTAAGACTCCTTCACAGCCCCTTCAATTCCTAATTAATGCCAGATGTCCTCTCAAATGTCCTTCTAAACTTGCTTTCTTTTATTTCTTCTCTCCTCTCTCCTTTTCATTCTTCATTCATTCTTGATTTCTTACCAGTTTAATGAAAGATCTACTGTACAAGAACATTGGGGTTGAAAAAAATAAAGACCTTCCATCAGGGAATCTACACTCAATAGAGAAACTTGCATAGATAATGGCAATGTGTGACACTCAGTAGTCTTCAGCTTTATTCTAACATTTGCAGTGTCCTTTGTTTTATGACTTTTGTGCTGGCCTGTCACTGATTTCAACAGTATCTTCTTCGTATTCACAACAGGTTATGCAGCTGTGTTCATTCTGTTCACTGTAGGCTGTTTGCTTCCATATTTCTTCAGGTGAAATATATTGAATTGAATAAACACAGTCCTCTGCTTACCTTTTTATATGAAAACAGCAAGTTGTACCTGATACAGCCTCTACCACTTTCATATGTAAATCATTGCAATTCAGTGCATTTAGCATAATGAGTTGTATAAATGCATCAGAGCTATGCAAAGATAAGCAGGAAAGGGAGAAAAAGGCGCGTCCCATTTCTGCAGCTCCTGGGGAGTATTTTTAATGTCTCTTGAGAAGATTCACGTCCTTCTCAACATAACCACCACTGAACACCTCCCTGTTTGTGAGAGTCTAGTTGATTAATTTCTCATCTTGAGGAAATGGCTCTAATTTGTATTAGCTTCCATCATTAGCTTCCTCCAAGAAAATCACAGTCAGCAGTCATCGACAGAACCATCACCTCTGGGTCCTGCCTGAAAATACAGGTGTGTTGTCTAACCGCGTGATGCACCTGCCTTTTCAGAGATGCAAAGGATGAATGATCTATGGTGTGCTGGAAAGAACGCAGCTCATAAGATAACTTGGAGATGGTTGCAGCTTTAATTTATTGGAAGCTCTGAGTGAACACAGATTGCTTTCTTTGGATTTCAGTTTTCCCATCATAGTAAAATGATAAACACTGCTGTATGCTCAGGCCATTCCAGATGGCTGTTCTCTTGCTCTCTGTACCTCCCCCTGCTTGACTAGTGCCTGCTTCACTCACAGGACTACCCAGTCCTCTTAATGATAGGGCTGAATTAGTGACTGCCTACCTGCTTGCCCCCTGCCCCCCTGCTGGTTTCCCTGGTAACGGATGAGCCCACCTGATGTCAATTCCTTCTATATATGGTAGCCTCCTTCTCCCCCAAGTAGCCGAGATTATGGCCGTGTCCTGCCTGTCGTCTGCTGCACACGGTAGGGTGTCACTCAAGGACCTTGCTTCAGACACGAAAGATCCCCCATCTCTTAAGCCACTGACGTCTCTGTTGCTGACCCTGGGCTCTTTGTTTGGCCTCAAGGCCGGGCAAGTGCAGGGCTTGCAGGTGTGCAGCCAAGCAACTACCCACCTTACAGAACAGATGTAAGATACTATACAAATATAAGATTCTTAATTTTGAACATAAGAGGTTACAGTAAATTAAAGATATTTTGCATCCATTAACGTAGTGCACCAAAATAATAAAGAAGCCATAGACAGTATTGCTAAGACTGGGGACTTCCCTGGTGGGCCAATGGTTAAGACTCCATGCTTTTACTGCTGGGAGCATGGGTTCGATCCCCAGTTGGGGAACTGAGATCCCACATGCCATGTGGCCAAAAAATAAATAAATAAATGAAAAATTAAAAAAAAATTTAAAAAGTCCCCTTCCTGTAAAAAAAAAAAAAAAATATATATATATATATATATATATATATATATTGCTAGGACTAATCAAATCAAAAGTATAGTCATTGTAGTGAAATTAAAGAGGACCCTGTGGGGGCCCTCCTGGGTACAAAAGCCTTCCCATGCCCCCTGTTTCTTGTTTGTAGGAAAAAGGCTTCAGCCTCCTAGACCTTCCCTGAGTTCCAAGGGGCAGATGCAAACAGCTACTCATTAGGGAAGGGAGGGGATGCAGAAACAAAGGAGGAACAGTCAAGAAACAGTAGTACAGGGATGAAGCAGGGTCCTGGTTCCTTCTCAAGGGATTATACATAAAAATATATCCCTGAGCTCTTCTGTAGGAACTAAACCCCCCACCCCACCCCCAGGTGGGGGATGGTAAATTCAGGCTGAGCAAAAGCACATCAGCCTGGATCCCAGACTGATTGGAACCAGAAGGCTGATGAGATTTCCTGGAACACCACCCTGTTACCTCACCACCAACCAGTGAAAGGTCACTTACCCTTTAGACCTTCCCCCAAATGTTGCTTATAAAAACTCTTCCCTGAAAACCACCAGGGAGTTCAGGCTTCTTGAGCATGAGCTACGTGTTCTCTTTGCTCAGCCCTTGCAATGAACTTTTCTCTGCTCCAAACTCTGACATTTCAGGGTGTTTGGCCTCACGGTGTGTCAGGCACACAGACTTGGGTTCAACAGCAATTTTGGCAAGCTAGCCAGGAGTCCATGCCCATGACCGGTTGACCCTAGTCGTGGGGCAGTCCTTTCCCTGGATCTCCAGCAGCTACCAGAGCTCATTTTGCTCCCAGGAAGTTGGAGGGCCTCTCCCTGATGGGGCTGGCCACACTCGGCATGAGGTTATCTGTAGGGAAGAAACTGAACCATGGTCCCCCTTCAGTTTTATTCTGGGGTGAATCACTCCAGCATGGGCAAGCTGGAAATTCCTCTGCTCTGGACCCATTCTCTTTCCAGAGCTGGGCCAATCTGTTCGGAGGCCTCCATCTGGGAATGGGAATGGAATTTTGGGACTACACCTGGTCTGATCTGTTGTTTGTGGGGCCATGTTTGTTGTTTGTATCTTTGTGAGGGCATCAGTACTTGCATTAGCTGGTTGACACATCTTTGGTAAGTAATGGAGCTCACGTGTGATGACACCAGGGTATCCTTCCCTATTGTGTTGGTTTTGCTTGTAGCAGAGCATTGGTTGGGATTTTCCCTTTTGGACTAAGGCCTGGTCATTTGGCTTCATCTCTGTTGGGGCATTGCTCAGGGTTCTCTGCTTTAAACCCAAGTTTGGTCATAGGGCTCCATCTCTGACTCACAGGGCATTGGCTGGGAATCTCCCTTTCTTGTACTCCCCTAAGATGTATTTTGCAAAACTGGGAGACTGTCAGCTGTGTTCCCATGAGTGAAAGAAAATATTTTGTTGTAACACTGCACAGCCTTAGTATTCCTTGGATCTGTAGAACAATGGCTCTAAATTATAACACCATCTTTCAACTACAACTGTTTTGTAAAAGGGAAGAGAAATGGTATGAACTTCCTTATGTATAGGCTTTTATGCTCTTGTGTCAAAGTGAACCTTTTGGAATTGGTGTGGCATTTATCTCAGGAGTGTGTGTGTCTTGGTACATGGGTCCATATCCTGTTCTCTCTTCCTGGTTTTGACCTTCCTTAGGGGGTCCTAACTTGAATGCTGATTTCCTTTCCTCCAGAAGTGAGGCTTATGAACATGAGCGATATGTATTATTGTCTATTACTGCTATCGATTATAACTGAACTGAAGGAAGTCTTGCCCTGAAAATAGCTAAGATGGAACTGGACGTTCTAAAACTGATTTTTGCATGTGCAGTTTAAGGAAGCTAGTTTGCTAGGAGGAACTTGCATTTCTCTCCCTGTGCCTTTGAGATGTAAATTATCTATCTGGGTTCTCAGGAACTTGTATCTAATCATCTGTGATTCTTGAGACTGAAGAAACTCAAGCAGGAAAACTATGAGATCTCTGTCTGTCTGTCTGGATGGATGGATGGATGTCTGTGTTCATTATAGATATGTCTTTACCTCTGCGTGGTATTATCAAAATTAATTTGTAAATGAATTCTATTTAATTGGCTTAAAGGAAATTAAGTGCTTATATAAATTCTCAGAAATATAAAAGAAACTGGCCAGAATGAATTTCAGGTTCATATGATCTGGGAATGCATTTTGTTAAAGGAACAATAAAAAGGGTAGTTTTGACCTAGAGCTGGTTGTGCCATGAATGGAAAAGAAAATAATGGACAAAATAATGTGGATAAATAATATGGATACAGAAAGTTGTAGAAAGTTTGTGAAAAAGGATTGGCTAAGATTAGATTAAATTTAATTAGGTAAATGGATTTTGTTAAGAGTAGGCTGGTGCAGGATTGGATTTCTCTGTTAAGAGAACAAAGTTTTCTTAGAATATTGATCTGCTTTTGACAACAGATTGTATGAGTTTCTTGGCCTTTAAGTAATCTGTGTTTGCTTTTAAAATCTTTTATTGTCACTTTGATTGAGTAAGTATTGTTTCACAGTGACATGTGGTCCTGTTTGACCAAGTGTTTTGAAACATTTTTGATATTTTTGACAAACTTTCCAAATAACAAATTCTTTTTTAAATTAATTTTTATTGGAGTATAGTTGGTTTACAATGTTGTGTTAGTTTCAGTTGTACAACAAAGTGAATCAGTTATACATATACATATATCCAGTCTTTTTTAGATTCTTTTCCTATAGAGGTCATTACAGAGTACTGAGTAGAGTTCCCTGTGCTATACAGTGGGTTCTTACTAGTTATCTATTTTATACATAGTATTGTGTGTATGTTAATTCCATTCTCCCAATTTATTCCTCTCCCACCATTCCCCCTTGGTAACCATAAATTTGTTTTCTACATCTGTGACTCTATTTCTGTTTTGTAAGTAAGTTCATTTGTACCATTTTTTTAGATTCCACATATAAGAGATAGCATATGATATTTGTCTGTCTCTGTCTGACTTCCTTCACATAATATGATTACCTCTAGGTCCATCCATGTTGCTGCAAATGACATTATTTCATTCTTTTTTATGGCTGAGTAATATTCCACTGTATACATGTACTACATCTTCTTTATCCAGTTGTCTGTCGATGGACATCCAAATGACAAATTCTAATTGAAGTTCTTTTGACTTCTAGCTAACTTTGGAATGCTTCAGAGGCATCCTGAGGCATCTCATAGGTTTTACATACAGATTTATTGAAGTAAAATTTTACTGTATACGTACAGTAAAATTCACCCATTTTAACGAAGCTTTTCTAAGAATTTTAATATATACGGTCACATAATCACCACTACAGTCAAAAATATTGTCATTACCCAATCCTCCAACCCCAGCCCCTGGCAGCCATTAATGTTTTCTCTCCTTTCCAGAGTTTTGCCTTCTCCAGAATGTCACATAAAAGAAATAATACAATATTTGCTTTTAAAACCTCTTTTACTTAGCGTAATCTTTTGAGAGTAATCTATATTGTCACCCAATCAGTAGTATGCTCCTATACTGCTCAAGAATATTTCATGGAAGCGATATATTCCTGTAGGCAAAACAAATAACTTTCCCTCTACCCTTCTAGGGTCTTGGCTGAGACACCCTCACCCCGTAATAAAAGACAAATTAACAAGAGAAAAACAGAAGTTGAATAACATGTATATCTCCTGTATACAAGGGACATACCCAGGCAAACTGAGTAAAATTCTCCAAAATAGTCCAAGACATCACCTTAAATACCATCTTCAGCTGAAGACTAAAGAAGGATGTTGGGGGAGGGAAGTCAGTTGAGGGGAAAAGCACAGAAAATAAGGGTATATGGTTGTCATACAGATTTAAATTCTCCCTTCTCTAGTGATAAGAATTTCTAGAGATTCAGAGCCATCCTTCTCTTCCTGGTACAGAGAAGGAAACACTCTTACACGTGGAGATTCCCCTTGTCAATGTCCTTACAATAGAGCAATTTCTACTCAGTTTTCAAAGCTCCTCCTGTGACTACTGTTTCTCAGAAATCACCAGCTCAAGATAATCCTTCTGCCAGCAAGGAATATTTTGGGGTGGCATGTTCTGCTCCCCTTCACCAGAATTTGATTATCCATTTACACATTGATGGACTTTTGGATTGTTTCCAGATTTTTCTGATCATAAATAAACTTGATGGAAACATCTACGTCCAGGTCTCTGTGCACAGATGGTTTCTTTTCTCATGGTTGAATTTCTGCAGTGGGATGGCTGGTTCTATGGTGAATGTAAGTTAAATGATGTAAGAAATTGCCAAACTGCTTTTTCAAGTGGCTATTACAGTTTGCAACCCTACCACCAGTGCAAGATAATTCCAGTGGATTCCTATCCTCACCAACACTTGGCACTGTCAGCATTTTTCACCCTCCTGTAGCTATTCTAGAAGATGTGCGTTGTAAGCTAATGGTGTTTTAACTTGTAAATGTCTAATGCTGAATTTCTTTTCTTTTGCTTATTGACCGTGCAAATATCTTCTAGGTGTGGGGTCTGTTCCAATATGTTATTAGATTTGGGGGGAATTGTATGTTTCCTTATTATTGTATTGTGAGAATTGTTTCTATACTCTGTATCTAAGTCCTTTATTGGCTATATATTTTGCAAGTAGTTGCTCCCAGCCTGTGACTTTTCTTTGCCTTTTTATTTACAGTGTCCTTTAAAAAGCTGATCATTCTGGATACATTTCCATTTTTATCTTTTACAATTCATCATTTTGTGTGTGTTCTAAAAAAATGTTTGCTTAGCATAACAATTTTCTCCTGAATTTCCTTCTAAAAGTTTTCTTTTAAGGTTTCCATTTTAATCTAATACATATGAAGTTAATTTTTAGTATGGTCTGAGAAATGCATTATGTGTGGAGGGTTTTTTTCTTTTGCACATGGATGTACAATTATTCCAGTACCAATTGTTGAAAAACTGTCATCTCTTTTGAATTAGCCTGATGCCCTTGATGCTGGTATCAAAAGTAATTTATTACCTTGACACGTATCAAAAATAATTTATCTATGTGAACCTATTTCTTGATGCTCAAATCTGTTTCAAAAACCTGTGCCTATGCTTTTGCCAATATTCCACTCTCTTGAATACCAAACTTTCAAAGTAAGTCATGAAATCAGGTAGTATGAGTTTTCCAGCTTTTGTGTTCCATTTTTTCTGATTAGTCTAGGTTCACTGCTTCCACATATGAATTTTAGGAGCAGCTGTGAGTTTCTCCAAAAGCTTTGCTGTGAATTGTTGGGGATTGTGTTAAATCAGATATCAATTTGAGGAGAACTGATTTCTGGCCAATATTCCTCTCTGATTTCTCTCATCAATATTTTGTTTTCAGCATACTAGTTTTGCACATAATTTGTTAGCTCTATGCTTGAATCACTTATGGTTTTGTGCTATTATCAATGCCTTTCTTAAATTTTAATTTCCAATCATTCATTGTTAATATATTTAAACGTAATGGGGTTCAGGGCAGGCTGCCTCCAAATATGCCATTTTGACGTATTGTTTACTTTAAATTAAAGTTACTTAAGAAACAGCCAGTGCAAGAAGGATACTCTGACCCTCATTTGCCCTCCTGAAAGCAGGAAATAAATCTCCTGTGTGAAAGGTACATTCCCTGTACCAGGAGAAAGAGACATTCTTACCACCAGAGACAGAGAATTCAGGAACAAGAAGTCTATATAAACAAAACTTGTTACTTTTTTACTAATTTACTACCTCAAGCTCAAACTCCTTTCTCTTACCACTTCCTCAGAGATTTATTGTTTCTTTGTCTAAGAGATATAAAAGCTTCCTGCTTTGCTTGGTTTCTTGTCTTATATTTTTATGAGCTCCGGGATGTACAAAATCAAATTTGCTTTTCTCCTGTTAATCTGTCTTACATGTCAATTTAATTACGCCACACAAAGAACCTAGAAGGAAAAGAAAGTGTTCCTCCCCTACAAAGGCAACTGAATTTTAGAGATGAAGATTTAGCCAGTTTAATTGATAAACTCATTAGTTTTCGAAGATTTTATTTGAGGTCAGTTAGCCTTGCCTTTGCAGGCAATAACGTCATCTGCAAAGCAAGGCAGATATGGTTCTTCTTTTCAATCTCTCTGTATGCCTTTTTATTTCATTTTTTCTTGCTCAGTGCACTGGGTAGAACTTGCAAAACAGGCACACCTCATTTTTTTGTGTCTCACTTTATTGTGCTTTGCAGGGACTGTATTTTTTAAATAAATTTATTTATTTTATTTATTTATTTTTGGCTGTGTTGGGTCTTCGTTGCTGCATACGGGCTTTCTCTAGTTGCGGTGAGCAGGGGGTACTCTTTGTTGCGGTGCGCGGGCTTCTCACTGCGGTGGCTTCTCTTGCTGCAGAGCACGGACTCTAAGTGCATGGGCTTCAGTAGTTGCAGCACATGGGCTCAGTAGTTGTGGCTCGCGGGCTCTAGAGCGCAGGCCCAGTAATTGTGGCACATGGGCTGAGTTGCTCCGCGGCATGTGGGATCTTCCCGGACCAGGGCTCGAACCCGTGTCCCCTGAATTGGCAGGCGGATTCTTAACAACTGCGCCACCAGGGAAGCCCTGCAGATACTGTATTTTTTACAAATTGAAAGTTTGTGGAAACCCTGCATTGTCAGATGATGGTTAATGTTTTCTAGCAATAAAGTGTTTTTTAATGAAGGTATGTAAGATGTTCTTATTTTCCCAACATAATGCTATTGTACACTTAATAGACTACAGTATAGTGTAAATGTCACTTTTACATGCAGTGGGAAACAAAAAAAATGCATATGACTCACTTTATTGCAATATTCACATTATTGCAGTGGTCTGCAACCAAACCCCTAATATCTCTGATAAGAGAATATATCCTTGCTTGTTTTCTGATATTGGGGTCGCGGTGGGGGGGGTGGATTCAGTCATTCATTCACCAGTGAGATATATATATGGCTATAGATTTTTCTTAGATACTCTTTCTTGGTTGAGTAAGGCCTCTTACATTCCCAGTTTGAGAATATTTGTCAAGATTGGATGTTGTATTTTCTGAAATGCCTTCTCCAATTCTCTATAAATGATCATAATATTTTAGGTTTTTTTCCCCCTCTTCTTCCCAATTTAGGTAAACTTTTAAAAATTGAAGTAGAGTTTATTTACAGTGTTTCAGGTGTACAGCAAAGTGATTCAGTTATATATATATGAATATATATACTGTTTCAGATTCTTTTCCATAAGTTATTACAAGATATTGAACATAGTTCCCTGTGCTATACAGTAGGTCCTTGTTGCTTATCTATTTTATATATAATAGTATCTGTTAATCCCAAATAGGTTTTTTTATTACTGTTTTCAAAGTTGAGCTACTCTCACATGCCTGGCATAAATCTCCTTTAATCATGATGTATTAACATTTGTATGTATGGCTGGATTTATATTTAGTAATACATTAACAATTTTTCTATCTGTGGTCATGAGACATATTGGTGTGTGGATTTGTTTTCTTAGGATATCTCTGTCTCATTCTGTTTCCATGTCAATCTAGACTTCCCTAGAATAACCTGAAAAATATTCCTCCTTTTCTACTTTTTTCATAGTGTAGCACTGCAATGCTTTGTCATTAAATATTTGATAGAATGTACCAGTAAAGCAAACTGGGCCTGGAGTTTTCTTTATTAGAGTGATTTTAACTATGAATTCAGTTTCTCTAATAAATATGGGATATTCATGTTATGTTTTCCTTCTTGAGTGAGTATTGGTGGTGTGTGTATTGGATAATTTCATCAAAGTTTTCTAATATATTGGTATAATGTTGATGATAACATTCCTTAATACCATGGCATGCTATCTTTAGTGATGTCCATTGGTTAATTTTTGTTAGTGGTTATTTCTGTTCTGTTTGTTTCTCTCTCTGTCTCTCTCTCTGACTGGAGATTTAAATTAGTGGTTCATTCCAGCAACACAGCTTTTCATTTTAATGATTTTTTTTTCTATTTTTCCCTTTAAGTGCATTGGTTTCTGCCCTTTATTTCAGTCTTCTGCTTGTTTTGATGGAAGTTTTAATTATCAATCCATAATCCTTATTGTTTCCTAATATAAGCATTTAATGCTTTGAATTTCCCTCCAAGCACTGCCTTAGCTGCATCCCACAAATTTTTATGTATTTTGTTTTCATTCTCATTCATTTATAAACATCTTCTGTCTTCCATTGTGACTACCTCCTCAACTCATCCTTGACTTGTAGGTTATTTTGAAATGTGCTGCTTCATGTCTAAGTAATTAGAATTTTTCCAGACATTTTTTTTTTTTTAGTTTCCAATTAAATTTTGTTTCCAGCTTTATTCTAATTAAATACTATTGTAGTCAGTGAAGGGGAGCAGAATATGCTACTCTAAATGTGCCAGTTTGGCATGTGGGTTGTTTCGAGCTGAAGGCAATCAGGACCCAGCAAACTCAGGAAAAACTTTGCTCTCTCCCTTAACTGCCTAAAAGAATTTAGATAGGGAACCTTTCCCAGAAAAATAGCTGTTACCAGACGGAACTTTTAATCTGAAACATCTGCCTGCATGGCAGATCAAACTTCTACTTAACCAAACATCTGTTTTTCTCATCCTGTGAGTTACCATCTCCTTTGAAGACCCAAGTCCCTATCCTGTTTCTTAGCTCAGGATAACATATATGCCTCAATTGACTGACTTTTCCTGGGTCTGTGTGTTGGGGGGGGGGGTCTCCTGTCTGTGTGGGACTCTCGTATGTACATAATTAAATGTTTTTCTCCTATTAACCTCTCTTACGCCAATTTAATTCTTAGACCAGCCAACAAAACTAGAAGGAAAAAGGGAAAAATTTCACATCCCTTTAAATATACTGATGTTTTATGGTCCAGAATATCAATTATATTTGAGTATTTTATTTCTACTCAAAAACAATGTGTATTCTTGTGTTGGATGTTGTGTCTGTACCTGCTAATTATGTCCTATTGGTTCACAATATTTAGGTCTGCCATATTAATACTGAGATTTTGCCTTTTTTATCTGACTAGTTCTAAGAGTGTGGTATTAAAATCTACAATTATAATTTTGGATTTGTTTACTTCTTCTTTCCAATCTGTTAGATTTTGCTGTAGGTGTTAGAATCCCAGTTGTTAGATGCATAAAAATTTAAGGATTTTTATATTTTTGGTGAGTTGATGCTTTTATCATCCCATAATACCCTTCTTTATCCCTGGCCTTATTTCTTGCTCTGAAGTGCACATTTTCTGATTGCCATTTAGCCAGTGCAGCTTGGTTTTTGTGTTTGCATGATAAAATATTTTCCCATATTTTTAAACTGTGAACCATTATGGGTGTTCATATTTAATATAGAGTCCTTGTAGACAGCACATGTCAATTTTTAAATCCAATCTGATGACATCTGCTTTTCAGTTGGAAAAATTGGATCATTTACATCTATTAAGATTTTATCAAAGTGATTGTAATCAATTCACCACTCGGTTCCTTCTATTTATCTCTTTTATCTGCTTAAATTTGAAGCTTGCTTCTAAGAAATAGTCACATCCCCTTACATTTTGCATGTTTTATTGATTAGAAGTGTCAGGCTTATTAAAACTTTAGTTAGCGTGTCTCTCTCTCTCTCTCTTCCCCTTCCTTCTTTCCCCCCACCCCTGTCTCTCTTTTCCTTTCTCTCTCTCTCCATTGCTAGCTTTAAAGAAGCAAGCTGCCATAAGTTCTAGACCTATAAGGAAATGAGTTCTTCCAATAAACTGAGTGTAGTACAGAAGTGGGTTCTTCCCCAGCAGAACCTTCAAAAGAGAATACAGCCCTGACAACCCCCAGACTGCAGTCTTACTTACGACCCAGGTGTGATGTGCTCAAATTCCTATACCACAGAGACAGAAAGATAATTATTTAAAGCTGATACATGTATAGTAATTTGTTTTGCCTCATGAAAACCTAATAGTTACCTCTAGGGACTTTCATTTATTGGTAAAGATCCATGTCTGCCATCATACAAGTTTTGTCTTCCACTCTCTGGTAGACTCAACAAAACGATTTTTCTCATTGTCGTTGGCTTTTTCTGGTTATGTGCATCAAAGGGACACTCTGTCTTCACCAAATGTGAAAGCAGAGCCTTCTTATTCTTTTAATGCCTTCTATTCTCTCACTTTTCCTCAGGGGGTTGATTACAAGGTAGGCTTCCTTACCATTGCATTTGATCATCATTTAGAAGCCTGGAAATCTATAAGGAGAGGAAGATTGAGAGGGAAGTCACTTCTACCCTTCCACCAGTGCTTCATTTCATATACACTTTTGCATCCCAACATCCAATATGGTGCCTCACACATGGTGTACATTTGTGGGACTGAATATTTTGGATGAGCCTCTCGTGAAATTCCTCCAGGGACAGAAAATTCTTCCTGCTGAGGAAGATGCAGCCATTGATTTCCTTGTTTTGCTTTAGAAAGCATGGATGTGATGCGTCTACACAGCAGCTCTACAAGGGTGGTGGAAGCTTTTATATGGTGGTGAGTCTTGAACAAACCAAGCAAAATAATACAGTTAAAGAACAAGGTAGTACCCCAAAATGCTGTGTTGCTCCTACTTCCTCTGACTCTATGCGGACCAGGTAGGAGGAAAAGAGAGCTCTACATATACTTAGACTCGCAAGAGGAAGTCTTATGTATCTTCACCCAGAATTTTACCTGTATTATCTCCTCTAGGCCACCATACTAGCCACAAGGTCATATCTGAGATTCCTGATTTACAGATTAAAAAGACAGGATCAATAAGAAACTGATAATTTGGCCAAGATGATAAAGTTCCTAAGCGGTAGAGCCATTATTCCATCATGGAGCTTGTGCTCCTAACATCCAGGGTATATTATTTCCACATGTGAGGACTGCAGTAACATCCTCCAAGAAGCATCCCTTAGTACTTTGCTTACCTGCGGTTGCCTGAGACAAAGTTTCGTCTGTTTACCTGGGCCACTGAAAACTTGCTAAACTTTCTCACCCAAAACTCTCCCATGAAGTATAGTTTTGTCCAGGTATATTCCCAGGAGTGGGATTGCTGGATCATAAACCTCTCATTCAAAAAGACACATGCACCCCTATGTTCATAGCAGCTCTATTAACAATAGCCAAGACATGGAAGCAACCTAAGTGTCCATCGCCAGATGAATGGAGAAAGAAGATGTGGTACATATATACAATGGAATAGTACTCAGCCATAAAAAAGAATGAAATAAGGCAATTTGCAGTAACATGGATGCAACTAGAAATTGTCATACTGAGTGAAGTAAGTCAGAAAGAGAAAGACAAACACCATATGATATCACTTATATGTGGAATCTAAAATGTGGCACAAATGAACCTATCTATGAAACAGAAACAGACTCATAGACATAGAGAACAGACTTGTGGTTACCAAGGGGGAGCAGGGGAGAGAGGGTTGGACCGGGAGCTTGGGGTTAGTAGATGCAAACTATTACATTTAGAATGGATACACAACAAGGTCCTACTGTAGAGCACAGGGAACTCTATTCAATATCCTTTGATAAACCATAATAGAAAAGAATATAAAAAAAGAATGTCTCTATGTGTATAACTGAGTTACTTTGCTGTACAGCAGAGACTGGCACAGCATTGTAAATCAACTAGACTTCAATTAAAAAAAGAAAAAAAACTAAAAAAAAAAAAACCCCAAAACAACAACACAAAAACTCTCCCATGAAATTCTCTTCCTTACTCTCTCTTCTAGGTGCACCTTGATGTGTGGCTTTCTGTTACTACAGAGAATCTCTCCAGATGCCACTTTAACTTTAATTCATAGTTTGCTTTTAAAACATCTGTATTGAAGGGTGTGTGCTAATCACAAAGCACGTAGCATTAACAATCCTCAAAATTTATCCTAATAGTATTCAAATTGCAGTCTATATATGCCTCTGCACATAAGTATCTCTCTTAATTTCCCCATACCCTTTTTTCCCAAGGTTACTCACATAAAAGAATATTTACAATTCTTTTAGGAAAAGTGAATGGGTAGGATAACCTTTCTAGGAGAGCTATGGGGAAGATTTTAAGCATTTACTTCTTAAAAGACTAGAAGAATCCAGAAACTCATGCCACAAAAGACTTTTTCATCAGATCATCCAAATATCATGTACTGTGCCTGTGTATTAAACTCCTGTTTTCCCAATAATTATGATATTAGGAAAATATTAAAATTCTGTTAATCTTCTTTTACCTAAAATTAAACAATTACTAAGCCATGGGTGAGGGAAGTGATAAATTGGGAGATTGGGATTGACATATACACACTACTATATATAAAATAGATAACTAATAAGGACCTACTGTATAGCACAGGGAACTCTACTCAGTACTCTGTAATGACCTATATGGGAATAGAATCTGAAAAAGAGTGGGTATATGTATAACTGATTCACTTTGCTGTACAACAGAAACTAACACAACATTGTAAATCAACTATACTCCAATAAAAATTATAAATAAGTATCTCTAAATACGAAAACAAACCATTATTTTACATTATCTAAAAACTTGTTTACATTGTTAATATAGTATATATATTTATATTACATATAGTATATGTACAACTATAATATTTGATTTCTTTTGGTTTCACAATTAAGTTTGTGTTCATCTAGAATCACCAAAGTTAGCTCCATAGGTGAGGGCTAAGACAAAGAAATTACTTCATGTAACTTGATGGAGCTGCATATATAGCTAATTCATCTCAGACTTTAAACATAGCAACACCATGTGAGTACCTAACTAAAATTTTTATAAATGCCAATGTTATAAGCAACATAACTTTAATCTCTTCACAAATGTTCAGGAATATGTGCTTTTAATGTTACTTTGTCTTTGTAGTATTGTGCTTTTTAATTGGATGGGTATAAGATACAATTCTCCTAAGATATCCACTGTGCAAACCTTGGCTTGTTTTTTTTTTTTTTTTGGCAAGCTCATGTTTGTAGTTTGCAAGGTTGACACTGCATGTTTTTATCTGGGGTTTTGCAATGCTGATATTGGATTTTCCATGTTATTATGTTACTCTCCTGGCAATACTAGAATATTGTTAACTCAGTCGAAGAGTTGCAAGTGATTTAGTGATACATACTGTGTATAAAATTCTCTTCCCTAAGTTAGGATAAGGTGGAAATGCAATATATATTTTGGAACATGCAAAATAGAGAAACTTTAGGTATAAAGTTGACATTATTCTTAATGTTTTATGCACTTAGATGTTCATACTTTCCTTGTTTTTTCTTTTTCAATTATAATTGATTTGCAGTATTGATTCTGGTGTACAGCAAAGTGATTCAGTTACATATTTTTTCAGATTCTTTTCTATTATAGGTTATTATTATAAGACATTGAGTATAATTCTCTATGCTCTACAGTAGGTCCTTGTTGATTATCTATTTTATGTATCATTGTGTGTATATGTTAATCCCAAACTCCTAATTTATCCCTCCCCTGCCGTTTCCCCACTGGTAACCATAAGTTTGTTTTCTATGTCTGTAAGTTTATTTTGGTTTTGTATACAGACTCATTTGTATTATTTTTTAGATTCTACCTATAAGTGATAACATAAAATATCTGTCTTTCTCTGTCTGACTTCACTTAGTATGATATTCTCTAGGTACATCCATGGTGCTGCAAATGACAATATTTTATTCTTTTTTATGGCTGCATAATATTCCATTGTATATATGTACCACATCTTCTTTATCTATTCATCTATTGATGTTCACTTGGTTAGTTTCCATGTCTTGGCTATTGTGAACGGTGCTGCTGTGCACATTGGGGTGCATGTATCCTTTCAAATTACAGTTTTCATCTTTTCTGGATAAATGCCCAGTAGTGGGATTGCTGGGTCATATGGTAGTTCTATGTTTAGTTTTTGAAGGAACCTCCATACTGTTCTCCATAGTGGCTGTATCGATTTACATTCCCACCAACAGTGTAGGAGGGTTCCCTTTTCTCCACGCCCTCTCCAGCATTGATTGTTTGTAGACTTTTTTGATGATGGCTATTCTGACCTGTGTGAGGTGATACCTCGTTGTAGTTTTGATTCGCATTTCTCTAATAATTAGCAATTTTGAGCACCTTTTTATGTGCCTGTTGGCCATCTGTATGTCCTCTTTGGAGAGATGTCTATTTAGGTCTTCGGCCCATTTTTTGTTTTTCAATACCGAGTTTTAAGAGCTGTTTGTATATTTTGGAAATGAGCCCCTTTTCAGTTGTGTCGTTTGCAAACATTTTCTCCCATTCTGTAGGTTGTCTTTTCTTTTTGTTGATCGTTTCCTTTGCTGTGCAAAAGCTTTTAAGTTTGATTAGATCTCATTTGTTTATTTTTATTTCTTTTGCTTTGAGAGACTGACCTAAGAAAACGCTGCTACGATTTTTATGTCAGAGAATGTTTTGCCTGTGTTCTTCTATGAGTTTTATGGTGTCACGTCTTATACTTAGGTCTTTAAACCATTTTGAGTTTATTTTTGTACATGGTGTGAGGGAGTGTTCTAATTTCATTGATTTAAATGAAGCTGTCTAGCTTTCCCTGCACTACTTGCTGAAGAGACTGTCTTTTCTCCATCGTCTATTCTTACCTCCTTTTTTGAAGATGAATTGACTGTAGGTGTGTGTGTTTATTTCTTGGATCCCTATTCTCTTCCATTGATCCATACATCTTTTTCTGTGCAAATACCACACTCTTTTGATTACTGTAGCTTTGTTGTATTGTCTGAAGTCTGGGAGGGTTATGCCTCCAGCTTTGTTATTTTCCCTCAGGATTACTTTGGTAATTTTAGGTCTTTTGTGGTTCCATATAAATTTTGGGATTATTTGTTTTACTTCTGTGAAAAATGCCCTGGGTAATTTGATAGGGATTGCATCAAATCTGTAGTTTGCTTTAGGTAGTATGGCCATTTTAACAATACTCTTTCCATAAAAGAGCATGGAATATTTTTTCATTTCTTTGCATCATCTTCAGTTTCCTATATCACTGTTTTGTAGTTTTCAGCATATGGGTCTTTAACGTCCTAAGTTCATTC
The DNA here is from genome assembly GCF_965194825.1 of Balaenoptera physalus. NCBI lineage: Eukaryota > Metazoa > Chordata > Mammalia > Artiodactyla > Balaenopteridae > Balaenoptera > Balaenoptera physalus. The sequence goes on along the minus strand of NC_138903.1, from coordinate 3,568,788 downwards.
CTAGGTGTTTTATTTTTTATTTTTTTGACACAGTTTTAACAGGATTGGGTTTTTTACTTTCTCTTTATTTCATTGTTAGTGTAAAGAAATGAATCAGATTTGTGTATTTTAATCTTGTATCCTGCTACCTCCGGAATTCATTTATTCTAATAGTTTTTGTGTGGAGTCCTCAGGGTTCTCTATGTAGAGTATCATGTCATTTGCATATAATGACAGTTTTACCTCTTCCCTTCCAATTTGGATACACTTTATTTATTTTTCTTGTCTGATTACTCTGTCTAGGACTTCCAATACTATCTTGAATAGAAGTGGTGAGGGTGGGTATCCTTGTCTTGTTCCTGAATACAGTGGGAAGGCTTTCAGCTTTTCACCATTGAGTATGATGTTGGCTGTGGGTTTGTTGTAAATGACTTGTATTATGTTGAGATATGTTCCCTCTATTCCCACTTTGGTGAGAAGTTTTTTTTGTTCATTTGTTTGTTTTCATGAATGGAATGTTGAATTTTATCAAATGCCTTTTCTACGTCTATTGAGATGATCATGTGATTTTTGTCTCTTCTTTTGTTCATATGGTTGATTTGCATACATTGAACCATCGTTGCAACCCTGGAATGAATCCAACTTGATCGTGGTGTATGATACTTTTTATGTATTGTTGGATTTGGTTTGCCAGTATTTTGTTGAAGATTTTTATATCTATATTCATCAAAGATTGTGGCCTGTACTTTTTTCTGTAGTGTCTTTTTCTGGTTTTGGTATTAGGATTATGGTGGCTTCATAGAATGATTTTGAGAGTGTACCCTCCTCTTCAATCTTCTGGAATAGTTTGAAAAGGATAGATATAAGTTCTTCTTTGTATGTTTGGTAGAATTCCCCAGTGAAGCCATCTGGTCCTGGGCTTTTGTTTGCAGACAGTTTTTATTATTATTATTATTATTATTGATTCCTTTTCATTTCTAGTGATTGGTCTGTTCAAATTATCTGTTTCTTCTTGAGTCAACTTTGGCAGGCTGTATGTGTCTAGAAATTTGTCTGTTTCTTCTAGGTTTCTAATTAGTTGGCATATAAACCGTTCATAGTATTCTCTTATGATTTTTTGTATTTCTGCACTATCAGTTGTTATTTCTCCTCATTCATTTCTTATTTTATTTGGGTCCTCTCTCTTCTTGTTGAGCCTGGCTAGAGGTTTGTCCATCTTGTCTATCTTTTCAAAAAAAAAACAACAACAAAAAGCAGCTCTTGGTTTCATTGATCTTTTCTATTTTTTAATCCCCTTTTTTTTCTCTCTGATCTTTATTTCCTTCCTTCCACTGATTTTGGGGTTTTGTTTGTTCATTTTTCTAATTCTTTTAGGTGGTAGTTTAAGTTGTTTGAGATTTTTCTTATCTCTTGAGGAAGGCCTGTATTGCTAAGAGCTTTCCTTGTAGAGCTGCTTTTGCTGCATCCCATAGATATTGTAAGGTAGTGTGTTTGTTGTCATTTGTCTTGAGGTATTTTCCGATTTCCTCTTTGATTTCATCATTGACCCATTGGTTTTTTAGTAGCATGTTTAGTCTGCATGTGATTGTTTTTTTTTGTTATCCTCCCTATTTATCTTTCTGTGGTTGATTAGTAGTTTCATACCATTGTGGTCAGAAAAGATGCTTGAAATAATTTCTGTCCTCTTAAATTTGTTGAGGCTTCTTTTGTGTCCAAGTATGTGGTCTGTGCTAGAGAATGTTCCATGTGTGCTTGAAAAGAATGTGTATTCTGGGTTTTTTGGATGTAGTGTCCTGTAGGAATCAGTTAATAGACCAACTGATCTATTGTGTCATTTAGGTTCTTTGTTATCTTAACTGATTTTCTGTCTGGAAGATCTGTCCATTGATGTCAGTGGGGTGTTAAAATCTCCTATTACTGTATTCCTGTCGATTTCTCCCTTTATGTCTGTCAGTATTTTTTATGTATTTTTTGCTCCTGTATTGGCTGCATATATGTTAACAAGTATAATATCCTCTCTTGTATTGATCCCTATCATTATATATAATGTCCATGTCTCTCTTTATAGACTTTGTCTTAAAGTCTATTTTGTCTAATATGAGTATTGAGACCCCCACTTCCTTCTCATTTCCGTTTGCATGAAATATCTTTTCCATTCCCTCACTTTCAATCTATGTGTGTCTTTCACCCTAAAGGGATCTCTTTTAGGGAGGATATTGTGGGTTCTTTCTTAATCCAATCTGCCTCTCTGTATTTTGATTGGAGCATTTAGTCCATTGACCTTTAAAGTAATTATTGATAAGTATATATTTATTGCCATTTTAAAATCTTGTTTTCTAGTTGATTTTGTAGTTCTTTGTCCCTTCTTTTTGTTTTTCCTTTTGTAGTTTGATGGTTTTCTTTTGTACTATGCTTGAGTTCCTGTCTTTATGGTTTTTGTGAATCTTGTATGTTTTTGATTTGTGGTTACCCTGGTTTTCAAGGACATTAACTCATAACTAGATCTACCTCCTTTAGGTAGTCGTCAGTTCAAATATATTCTAAAAGATCTACAGGTTTTACTCCCCTTCCCCACATTTTGTGATTTTGATGTCCTATTTTACATCTTCATGTTTATCCTTTTGCTGTTAATTGTAGTTATAATCACTTTTACAAAATTTTTTACTGGTTTTTAATCTATGTACTAATTTATTTAAATGATCTTCAATTCTTTTATATATTTGCCTTTCCTATTGTTTTTTTCCCTTTCCTATAGATTCTTGCTGCTTTTCTATTTAAGATGACCTTTCAATATTTCTTTTAGGTTGGGTTTAGTATTGCTGTATCCTTTTAGTTTTTGCTTGTCTGAGAAATTCTTTATCAAGACTTTCTATCCTAAGTGATGATATTGCTGAGTAAAGTATCCTATGTTGCAGGTTTTTCCGTTTTAGTGTTTGAATATGTCTTGCCACTCCCTTCTCGCCTGCAATGTTTCTGTAGAGAAATCAGCCTTAAGGGGGTTCCCTTGTAACTGACTCTTTGTTTTTCTCTTGCTGCCTTTAGAATCTGTTTAACTTTTGCCATTTTAATTGTGCTGTGTCTTGGTGTGGATCTGCTTGGGTTCATCTTGTTTGTGAATTTTCATCTAAAGATTTTACTTTAGAACCAGATTCTAGAAACATTTTCATATGCACAGTATTTGTGCTCTGATTGATTTGACATGCTGTAAATGACAGACCATTGCAGGCCTTCCATGGGTGGAATTTTTTCTTTTTTGATATTTAAAAAAAAAAGTTGTTCCAAAGAAAAAAACATGTATTAATTGGTTTATTGTCTTATAATAAACTCTTTGTAAAATTTTACATAACTTATGGTGATTGGAAGATCGACTATAGACTCACATCATTCATGCCCATTGAGATTTAAGTTACTTAAGGATTATAGAGTATATATTTGCATCCTGAAACAAAACACACTGAAGCCTTTATGTATTCTATACAGGTCTTCTCCAACTTACTGTTAAATGAACTTAAAAACTTAAAAGTATCTAATTGCATTTATAAATTCAAGATATAAAGAAACCACCATTTATCACTATTAAAAATTAATATAGCTTTTCTCATTGTAATATACACAATTTCCTTAGAAATACCAATACCTCCAAATTCAAGGTGGTATGTGATTCATTATTTGGTACCTTATATACCCTTAAAAACTGTTAAAAATCTATAAAAACAACCACCACCTTATACCACCTTGTAGAGAGCTAAAAATGAGCAGTGTAAACTCCAAGTGTGTAGGTTCCATTTCTAACCAGAAGCTCTCCATCCCCCAAAATGTCTTCAGACAAGTGTACGCTTCTGTGTGGGTGAGAGAGGACTTGAAGTCTTAGCTTGACTATCGGGCGTCTTGGTCCTTGAGTCGGTCATGAGTGTATAGTGAACAGAGGACAAGCGCATTGATCTGTGTTCCAGTTAATGAGTGCAGAGGACCAGAACATGTGGATAACTCTTTAAGTTCCTTGGGGCTGCTACAACAAGATGCCATGGGCTGTTGCATAAACAATAGCAGTTTAATTTAGTTCTGGAGAATGGAAGTCCACCATCAAGGCAGTGGCAGGTTCAGGGTCTGGTAGAACCTGCCTCGTGGTTCATAGATGGTGTCTTCTCGCCGTGTCTGCACATGAAGGAAGATAGGAGGGGGCTCTCTGGGGTCTCTTTTATAAAGACAATAATCCCATCCGTGAGGGCTCCACACTCTCGACCTGATCACCTCCCAAAGGCCCCTCCTTCTAACACCATCACACTGAGGCGGTTAGGTCTCAACATAAGGGTTTTGTGGGGACATTCAGGTGAGAGCACGCAACCCATGGATCCCCCAAATTTATGTCCTTTTCACATGTCATCCACTCAATTTAAGTCCCATCTATATCTGATTTAGATGACATTTAGGATTCACCCTGAGGCAAATTCCTTGCCAGCTGTGAATCTGTGAAATTGAACTTTATGAGCTTTCAAATTACAGTGGTGGGACAGACATAAGATAGGTATTCCCATTTCAAAAGGGAGAAATAGGAAAGAAGGGAGGAGTGACAAATCCACAGCAAGTCTGAAATCCAACAGGGCAAATTCCATTAGACCTTAAGGCTTGAGAATAATCCTCCTTAGTTCAATGCTATACCTCCAGGAACAATGGGGCGGGTGGGTGTTTTGCCCCTGTACCTTTGCCCTTCAAGGGTTGATCAAATGACAACGGGATTATTGCCGTTAGTTCTGGGTTCCATTGTTGAAGAAGGAATTGGGTCAAGTGTTCAGACCATGAGATGGAAAAAAGCAAGGAAGCTAAATCATTTCATATGTGAGATAGTCTGAGGTAGAGATATTCAGTCTGGTGAAATGGGGATATGGTACCCTGTTTTCCAATAGTTGAGTCATGTTTACACATTAAATGATTAGATTATTTCTCTAGCAGTCATATCTCCTGGGAGAAGTAAGAGGAAGCGGATTATTGCACAGACCAGGTTCAGACTTACCCAGTGATCGAGAGCTTACCTCAGGAAGTTGTAAGAATTCCCTCCCAGAAGCTGTTTGAGAAAAAGCTGCTGAATCATTTGGCAGAATTTTCTTGAAAGTATCAATTTTCTCGAGGAATGGTTGGTCGAACTGAACTCTGTATTTTCTCTTATGCTTAGATTCTCTGCAGTTTCAATTTGTTCTCAACTAACAATTTTGAAAGGATAGTATCACCCATCTCAACCTTGGACTATGTAACAGTAGAATGTCTGTTAACATCTTCCCTTTTTCATGCCATATACAGCACTACTTTTCACTGTCAGGTAATTACTGAATTTCTATTTACTTTCTAGTCTGTGATGATCATAAATTCAACTCTTCCCAACATCTGCCTATCTGCATATTCAGTACCTTTGGGCATCTTAATTTTTCTAATGCACGCATTTGTGTTTTAACTATTTTCACCAAATTTAGGAATAACCATGTTGACTCAGCATTTTAGCCTTCAAAGAATCCATTTCTTGCTCAAAAAATAGACACATGCATACACAAGACATATTCAATCATTACTGAGAATGCTCCAATTAAGTGGAAAACTATTTCTTCAAATAGTTTCATCAGAACTATTTCTTGCTTTTTTTTTAGGATGTGGGAAATTAATAAGAATTACACAAATAAAAATGCCTAGACATACAATCAGCTTAAGACCTTTCAGAAAGTTATTCCATGACCTAAACACAACTTTGCATAAAAGAGCAACAACTATAGAGTAGCTGCTGGGAGGGGAAAGTATAATAGTATAATTGATTAAAATAAAATAGAATTAAATAGTCAGCTTTTAATTAGCTTGACTATGGGACAAAATGTGATCAGATTTGCTGTAGACGGTCTACAAGTAGTCGTGCATATACTTCATGCACATGAGTCACAAAAATTAGGAGAATATTTAACAGAAAAGTGTGAGAGTATCCTCAGCTATCACATAGGACTTGATGGTAGCCTGTCATGTAGCACAAAATTCTGATTCTTTTTGTTTCCACCCTTTTCCCCACATCCTCTTTTTTTTAATTGGGGTAGAGTTGTTTTACAATGCTGTATTAGTTTCTACTGTACAGCGAAGTGAAGTGGAGTTCCCTGTGCTATACAGCAGGTTCTCATTAGTTATCTATTTTATACATAGTAGTGTATATATGTCCATCCCAATCTCCCACTTCATCCCACCCCCGCCCCATCTTTTAATCTCTTAGCTATATAGTAATACAGCTAGGATCATGATGTTAACCTTCGTATTTCATTGAGATATACTCTGATATCCACAGTGTAACATATAATTATGATCATGAGGTTAACAAAAAAAAATATTTAAAAACAAAGAAAGTTGTGGTAGCAGCACACTAACAGCTGAGTCATGCCATCTCATAGAGATTCACAAGCCAAGTATATTCAGAGACATCAAGTATCCCCAGAAACATCAAGCACTTTAAAAAAAAATCACAACCTTCCTATTAGTTTACTCTTAATCAGTATCTTAATGGAATGAACAGGAAGCACCAAACTCACATTTCCAGGCAGGTATTTTAATTAGTGTTCCAGATACTTATCTGAGAAACCATTCAGATGTACTCTGCAGCTTTCATTTTTTAAAAATTAATTAATTTATTTATTTTTGGCTGCGTTGGGTCTTTGTTGCTGCATGCAGCCTTTCTCTAGTTGCAGCGAGCAGGGGCTACTCTTCGTTGCGGTGTGAGGGCTTATTGCGATGGCTTCTCTTGTTGTGGAGCACGGGCTCTAGGCACGTGGGCTCAGTAGTTGTGGCACGGGGGCTCAGTAGTTGTGGCGCGCAGGCTCAGTAGTTGTGGCACGCAGGCTCTAGAGCGCAGGCTCAGTAGTTGTGGCACACAGGCTTCGTTGCTCCATGGCGTGTGGGATCTTCCCGGACCAGGGCTTGAACCCATGTCCCCTGTATTGGCAGGCAGATTCTTAACCACTGCGCCACCAGGGAAGTCCCTAATATGGTTTTAAAGGAGGATAATGCTGCAGTTAGCAAATTAAAATAATATAAATATGTAGTTTATATCTGTATAGTACTTCCATAAGATAAATCTTTATAAGTATGAATTTATACATTGCCAAATTATAAAATAATAGTCCATATTCAGTTAATACATCAGTATATTTTCATGGACAAATGAAATATTAAAATAATTAACCTTATTTGAAATTGATCCAAAGATTAAAATCATATAAATGTTTATAGAGAATTGAAAGAACATAAAATAATTTACAAATCACTTTATCTCCCTAAATTAAAAAACAAGGGGGGAGGAGGAAAGTCAAATTTTTTAATGGATTATTATTATTATTTTTTTAACATCTTTATTGGAGTATAATTGCTTTACAATGGTGTGTTAGTTTCTGCTTTATAACAAAGTGAATCGGCTATACATATACATATATCACAATATCTCCTCCCTCTTGCATCTCCCTCCCACCCTCCCTATCCCACCCCTCTAGGTGGTCACAGAGCACCGAGCTGATCTCCCTGTGCTATGCAGCTGCTTCCCACTAGCTATCTATTTGACATTTGGTAGTGTATATATGTCCATGCCACTCTCTCACTTCGTCCCAGCTTACCCTTCCCCCTCCCCATATCCTCAAGTCCATTCTCTAGTAGGTCCTTTTTCCCATCTTGCCCCTAGGTTCCTCATGACCATTTTGTTTGTTTGTTTTTTAGATTCCATATATATGTGTTAGCATACTGTATTTGTTTTCTCTTTCTGACTTACTTCACTCTGTATGACAGACTCTAGGTCCATCCACCTCACTAGAAATAACTCAGTTTCATTTCTTTCTATGGCTGAGTAATATTCCATTGTATATATGTGCCACATCTTCTTTATCCATTCATCTGTTGATGGACACTTAGGTTGCTTCCATATCCTGGCTTTTGTAAATAGAGCTGCAATGAACATTTTGGTACACGACTCTTTTTGAATTATGGTTTTCTCAGGGTATATGCCCAGTATAGTGGGATTGCTGGGTCGTATGGTAGTTCTATCTGTAGTTTTTTAAGGAACCTCCATACTGTTCTCCATAGTGGCTGTATCAATTTACATTCCCACCAACAGTGCAAGAGGGTTCCCTTTTCTGCACCAGCTCTCCAGCATTTATTGTTTGTAGATTTTTTGAGGATGGCCATTCTGACTGGTGTGAGATGATATCTCATTGTAGCTTTGATTTGCATTTCTCTAATGATTAATGATGTTGAGCATTCTTTCATGTGTTTGTTGGCAATCTGTGTATCTTCTTTGGAGAAATGTCTATTTAGGTCTTCTGCCCATTTTTGGATTGGGTTGTTTGTTTTTGTGATATTGAGCTGCATGAGCTGCTTGTATATTTTGGAGATTAATCCTTTGTCAGTTGCTTCATTTGCAAATATTTTCTCCCATTCTGAGGGTTGTCTTTTCATCTTGTGTATGGATTCCTTTGCTGTGCAAAAGCTTTTAAGTTTCATTAGGTCCTATTTGTTTATTTTTGTTTTTATTTCCATTTCTCTAGGAGGTGGATCAAAAAGGATCTTGCTGTGATTTATGTCATAGAGTGTTCTGACTATGTTTTCCTCTAAGAGTTTTATCGTGTTTGGCCTTACATTTAGGTCTTTGATCCATTTGGAGTTTGTTTTTGTGTATGGTGTTAGGGAGTGTTCTAATTTCATTCTTCTACATGTAGCTATCCAGTTTTGCCAGCACCACTTATTGAAGAGGCTGTCTTTTCTCCACTGTGTATTCTTGCCTCCTTTGTCAAAGATCAGGTGACCATATGTGCGTGGGTTTATCTCTGGGCTTTCTATCCTGTTCCATTGATCTATATTTCTGTTTTTGTGCCAGTACCATACTATGTTGATGACTCTAGCTTTGTCGTATAGTCTGAAGTCAGGGAGCCTGATTCCTCCAGCTCCGTTTTTCTTTCTCAAGATTGCTTTGGCTATTCGGGGTCTTTTGTGTTTCCATACAAATTGTGTAATTTTTTGTTCTAGTTCTGTGAAAAATGCCAGTAGTAGTTTGATAGGGATTGCATTGAATCTGTCGATTGCTTTGGGTAGTATAGTCATTTTCACGATGTTGAGTCTTCCAATCCAAGAACATGGTATATCTCTCCATCTGTTTGTATCATCTTTAATGTCTTTCATCAGTGTCTTATAATTTTCTGCATACAGGTCTTTTGTCTCCTTAGGTAGGTTTATTCCTAGATATTTTATTCTTTTTGTTGCAGTGGTAAATGGGAGTGTTTCCTTAATTTCTCTTTCAGATTTTTCATCATTAGTATATAGGAATGCAAGAGATTTCTGTGCATTAATTTTGTATCCTGCTACTTTACCAAATTCATTGATTAGCTCTAGTAGTTTTCTGGTAGCATCTTTAGGATTCTCTGTGTATAGTATCATGTCATCTGCAAACAGTGACAGCTTTACTTCTTCTTTTCTGATTTGGATTCCTTTTATTTCTTTTTCTTCTCTGATTGCTGTGGCTAAAACTTCCAAAACTATGTTGAATAATAGTGGTGAGAGCAGGCAACCTTGTCTTGTTCCTGATCTTAGTGGAAATGGTTTCAGTTTTTCACCATTGAGGACGATGTTGGCTGTGGGTTTGTCATATATGGCCTTTATTATGTTGAGGTAAGTTCCTTCTATGCCTACTTTCTGGAGGGTTTTTTATCATAAATGGGTGTTAAATTTTGTCGAAAGCTTTCTCTGCATCTACTGAGATGGTCATATGGTTTTTCTCCTTCAGTTTGTTAATATGGTGTATCACATTGATTGATTTGCGTATGTTGAAGAATCGTTGCATTCCTGGGATAAACCCCACTTGATCATGGTATATGGTCCTTTTAATGTGCTGTTGGATTCTGTTTGCTAGTATTTTGTTGCGGATTTTTGCATCTATCTTCATCAGTGATATTGGTCTGTAGTTTTCTTTCTTTGTGACATCTTTGTCTGGTTTTGGTATCAGGGTGATGGTGGCCTCATAGAATGAGTTTGGGAGTGTTCCTCCCTCTGCTATATTTTGGTAGAGTTTCAGAAGGAAAGGTGTTAGCTGTTCTGTAAATGTTTGATAGAATTCGCCTGTGAAGCCATCTGGTCCTGGGCTGTTGTTTGTTGGAAGATTTTTAATCACAGTTTCAATATCAGTGCTTGTGATTGGTCTGTTCCTATTTTCTATTTCTTCTTGGTTCAGTCTTAGAAGGTTGTGCATTTCTAAGAATTTGTCCATTTCTTCCAGGTTGTCCATTTTATTGGCATATAGTTGCTTGTAGTAATCTCTCATGATCTTTTGTATTTTGGCAGTGTCAGTTGTTACTTCTTTTTCATTTCTAATTCTGTTGATTTGAGTCTTTTCCCTTTTTTTTCTTGATGAGTCTGGCTAATGGTTTATCAATTGTTTATCTTTTCAAAGAACCAGCTTTTAGTTTCATTGGTCTTTTCTACTACTTTCTTTGTCTCTATTTATTTCATTTATTTCTGCTCTGATCTTTATGATTTCTTTCCTTCTGCTAACTTTGGGGGTTTTTTGTTCTTCTTTCTCTAATTGCTTTAGGTGTAAGCTTAGGTTGTTTATTTCAGATTTTTCTTGTTTCTTGAGGTAGGATTGTGTTGCTATAAACTTCCCTCTTAGAATTGCTTTTGCTGCATCCCATAGGTTTTGGGTTTTTGTATTTTCATTGTCATTTGTCTCTAGGTATATTGTGATTTCATCTTTGATTTCTTCTGTGATCTCTTGGTTATTTAGTAGTGTATTGTTTAGCCTCCATTTTTTGGGTATTTTTTACAGGTTTTTTCCTGTAATTGATATCTAGTCTCATACTGCTGTAGTCGGAAAAGATACTTGATACAATTTCAATATTCTTAAATTTACCAATGCTTGATTTGTCACCCAAGGTATGATCTATCCTGGAGAATGTTCCATGAGCACTTGAGAAGAAAGTGTATTCTGTTGTTTTTGGATTGAACGTCCTATAAATATCAATTAAGTCCATCTTGTTTAATGCATCATTTAAAGCTTGTGTTTCCTTATTTATTTTCATTTTGGATGATCTGTCCATTGGTGAAAGTGGGGTGTTAAAGTCCCCTACTATGATTGTGTTACTGTCTATTTCCCCTTTTTTGGCTGTTAGTATTTGCCTTATGTATTGAGGTGCTCCTATGTTGGGTGCATAAATATTTACAATTGTTATATCTTCTTCTTGGATTGATCCCTTGATCATTATGTAGTGTCCTTCTTTGTCTCTTGTAATAGTTTTTGTTTTAAAGTCTATTTTATCTGATATGAGTGTTGCGACGCCAGCTTTCTTTTGATTTCCATTTGCATGGAATATCTTTTTCCATCCTCTCACTTTCAGTCTGTGTGTGTCCCTAGGTCTGAAGTGGGTCTCTTGTAGACAGCATATATATGGGTCTTGTTTTTGTATCCATTCAGCCAGTCTGTGTCTTTTGGTTGGAGCATTTAATCCATTTACATTTAAGGTAATTATTGATATGTATGTTCCTATTACCATTTTCTTAATTGTTTTGGGTTTGTTATTGTAGGTCTTTTCCTTCTCTTGTGTTTCCCACTTAGAGAAGTTCCTTTAGCATTTGTTGTAAAACTGGTTTGGTGGTGCTGAATTCTCTCAGCTTTTGCTTGTCTGTAAAGGTTTTAATTTCTTCATCAAATCTGAATGAGATCCTTGCCGGGGAGAGTAATCTTGGTTGTAGGTTTTTCCCTTTCATCACTTTAAATATGTCCTGCCACTCCCTTCTGGCTTGCAGAGTTTCTGGTGAAAGATCAGCTGTTAACCTTATGGGGATTCCCTTGTATGTTATTTGTTGTTTTTCCCTTGCTGCTTTTAATATTTTTTCTTTGTATTTAATTTTTGATACTTTGATTAATATGTGTCTTGGCGTGTTTCTCCTTGGATTTATCCTGTATGGGACCCTCTGTGCTTCCTCGACTTGATTAACTATTTCCTTTCCCATATTAGGGAAGTTTTCAACTGTAATCTCTTCAAATATTTTCTTAGTCCCTTTCTTTTTCTCTTCTTCTTCTGGGACCCCTATAATTCTAATGTTGGTGCATTTAATGTTGTCCCAGAGGTCTCTGAGACTGTCCTCAATTCTTTTCATTCTTTTTTCTTTATTCTGCTCTGCAGTAGTTATTTCCAGTACTTTATCTTCCAGGTCACTTATCCGTTCTTCTGCCTCGGTTATTCTGCTATTGATCCCATCTAGAGTATTTTTAATTTCATTTATTGTGTTTTTCATCGTTGCTTGGTTCCTCTTTAGTTCTTCTACGTCTTTGTTAAATGTTTCTTGCATTTTGTCTATTCTATTTCCAAGATTTTGGATCATCCTTACTATCGTTATTCTGAATTCTTTTTCAGGTAGACTACCTATTTCCTCTTCATTTGTTAGGTCTGGTGTGTTTTGACCCTGCTCCTTCATCTGCTGTGTGTTTTTCTGTCGTCTCATTTTGCTTATCTTACTGTGTTTGGGGTCTCCTTTTCATAGGCTGCAGGTTTGTAGTTCCCGTTGTTTTTGGTGTCTGCCCCCAGTGGCCAAGGTTGGTTCAGTGGGTTGTGTAGGCTTCCTGGTGGAGGGGACTAGTGCCTGTGTTCTGGTGGATGAGGCGGGATCTTGTCTTTCTGGTGGGCACGTCCACGTCTGGTGGTGTGTTTTGGGGTGTCTGTGGCCTTATTATGATTTTAGGCATCCTCTCTGCTAATGGGTGGGGTTGTGTTCCTGTCTTGCTAGTTGTTTGGCATAGGGTGTGCAGCACTGTAGCTTGCTGGTCATTGAGTAGAGCTGGGTCTTGATGTTGAGATGGAGATCTCTGGGAGATTTTCGCCATTTGATATTACATGGAGCTGGGAGTTCTCCTGTGGACCAGTGTCCTGAACTTGGCTCTCCCACCTCAGAGGCACAGCCCTGATGCCTGGCTGGAGCACCAAGAGCCTGTCATCCACACGGCTCAGAATAAAAGGGAGAAAAAATAGAAAGAAAGAAAGAAGAAGGTAAAATAAAATAAAATAAAGTTACTAAAATAAAAAATAATTATTTAAAAAAAAATTTTTTAAGTAATAAAAAAAAGAAAGCAATAAGAGAGCATCCAAACCAAAAAACAAATCCACCAATGATAACAAGTGCTAAAAACTATACTAAAAAAAAAAAAAAAAAAAAAGGACAGACAGAACCCTAGGACAAATGGTAAAAGCAAAACTATACAGACAAAATCTCACCCAGAAGCGTACACATATACACTCACAAAAAAAGGAAAAGGGGAAAAATTGATATATCCTGCTCCCAAAGTCCACCTCTTGAGTTTGGGATGATTCGTTGTCTATTCAAGTATTCAACAGATGCAGGCACATCAAGTTGTTTGTGGAGTTTTAATCCGCTTCTTCTGAGGCTGCTGGGAGAGATTTCCCTTTCTCTTCTTTGTTCGCACAGCTCCCAGGGTTCAGCTTTGGATTTGGATCCGCCTCTGCATGTAGGTCGCCTGAGGGCGTCTGTTCCCCACCCAGACAGAACGGGGTTAAAGGAGCAGCTGATTCGGGGGCTCTGGCTCACTCAGGCTGGCGGGAGGGAGGGGTACTGAGGAGGCGGGGCGAGCCTGCGGCGTCAGAGGCGTTGTGACATTGCAGCAGCCTGAGGCACGCTGTGCGTTCTCCCGGGGAAGTTGTCCCCGGATCACGGGACCCTGGCAGTGGCGGGCTGCACCGGCTCCTGGGAGGGGCGGTGTGGAGAGTGACCTGGGCTTGCACACAGGCTTCTTGGTGGTGGCAGCAGCAGCCTTAGCGTCTCATGCCCGTCTCTGGGACCCGCGCTGATCGCCGCGGCTCGTGCCCGTCTCTGGAGCTTGTTTAGGCGGCGCTCCGAATCCCCTCTCCTCGCGCACCAGGAAACATAGAGGTAAGAAAAAGTCTCTTGCCTCTTCGGCAGCTGCAGACCTTTTCCCGGACTCCCTCCCGGCTCGCCGTGGCGCGCTAACCCCTTCAGGCTGTGTTCATGCCGCCAACCCCAGTCCTCTCCCTGCGATCCGACTGAAGCCCGAGCCTCAGCTCCCAGCCCCGCCCGCCCCGGCAGGGGAGCAGACAAGCCTCTCGGGCTGGTGAGTGCTGGTCGGCACCGAGCCTCCGTGCGGGAATCTCTCTGCTTTACCCTGTGCACCCCTGTGGCTGCGCTCTCCTCCGTGGCTCCGAAGCTTCCCCCCTCCGCCACCTGCAGTCTCTGCCCGCGAAGGGGCTCCTAGTGTGTGGAAACCTTTCCTCCTTCACAGCTCCCTCCCACTGGTGCAGGTTCCGTCCCTATTCTTTTGTCTCTGTTTTTTCTTTTTTCTTCTGCCCTACCCAGGTATGTGGGGAGTTTCTTGCTTTTTGGGAGGTCTGAAGTCTTCTGCCAGCGTTCAGTAGGTGTTCTGTAGGAGCAGTTCCACGTGTAGATGTATTTCTACTGTATCTGTGGGAAGGAAGGTGATCTCCGCGTCTTACTTTTTAGCCATCTTGAAGCTCCTTTTAATAGATTATTAAATCTAAGACTGTTGATGATATTTAGGATTCAGATTATATAAGTCTATTGACTATTCTTATTGGAAGTGAATTTTCAACAATATATATTAATTCCAAAAAAGACAGGTGTTAACTGGAAAAATATCATTTACATTTCACAAATTGTCTTAAATGTGTATATTTAGTAAAATGAACACTAATTTGCATTTCAGAGCAAAGTTGGTAGAATTCTCTACTGGGATTTTATGAAGATGGAGATCCTAAACTTTTCCACATGGGTTAAGAAAAGATTAAATCAATAACCTTTATTTCAGATTTCACAGTAAGGATTTTACACATAATTCACTAACCGACTTTTGTTGAAGATATTTTGACAGTTTATTGTATATGGTCACAAATGTATTTATACCCCCAAGAGTGAATTGTTTGCAGTTATTTAGAAGTAATTAATAATTAGCACAATTTAATTGCTATCTCTATGTTGCATGCTGTTTTCCATTTTATTTTGAAGAACATAATAGTTATGGAAAATTAAAACATAAATTACTGAAGCAAATTCAGCATTTACTGAATATTGCTATTATGTGAAAAATGATAAACAACTTATGGCAATTGACAATTTAAAGAAAACATACCAAAGCTTAAGAATATCTTATGATTTATTTTATGGGATAGTGAGTATCAATATTTTGAACATTTTGAACCTGTTTTTCATTAACCTCTCTTAGGGGAAATACCTTTATTCTAAATCTATTCAAGTTTTAACTTCATAGAAATAAATTGTTTGATATGAAATCCAATGAAAACTTCTGTAGTGGTTATTTTCAGTGGCTTTACCCAGCTCTGTGCTGTAATATCTTTTGGTCAAAGGTGATTAGATATGATGCCATTATATTTCCCATGAATATCTTCAAAATTGCTGTAGTTAAAAATGATTCAGAACCATATAAAACCTGATGCCTATTGAAATCAAATACAGAATCCAGAGAAAAGTTTGGGAATGGCAGGTTTGGGGGAATGAAAGTATGAATGGGAGTGCTGAGATTTTTGATGTTTAGTCAGCTGGGCCTAAGGTAGTACTGCACATGCATTTCAGTCTCCTTACATGAATCTCATTACACTTCCTGGTTAGTTCGTCTTTTTTTTTTTTTTTTTTTAAGTAATTTTATTTAATTAATTAATTAATTTATTTTTGTCTGCGTTGGGTCTTCGTTCCTGTGCACGGGCTTTCTCTAGTTGCAACAAGTAGGGGCTACTCTTTTTTTTTTTTTTTTTTTTATAAATTTATTTATTTATTTAGTTTTGGCTATGTTGGGTCTTAGTCTCTGTGCGAGGGCTCTTTCCAGTTGCGGCGAGCGGGGACCACTCTTCATCGCGGTGCGCAGCCCTCTCACCGCCGTGGCCTCTCCCGTTGCGGAGCACAGGCTCCAGACGCGCAGGCTCAGCAATTGTGGCTCACGGACCCAGTCGCTCCGCGGCATGCGGGATCCTCCCAGACCAGGGCTCGAACCTGCATCCCCTGCATTGGCAGGCAGACTCCCAACCACTGCGCCACCAGGGAAGCCCTAGGGGCTACTCTTCGTTGCAGTGCACGGGCTTCTCATTGCAGTCGCTTCTCTTGTTGTGGAGCATGGGCTCTAGGCATGCAGGCTTCAGCAGTTGCAACACGCAGGCTCAGTAGTTGTGGCGCACGGGCTTAGTTGCTCCGCGGCATGTGGGATCTTCCCGGACCAGGGCTCGAACCTGCATCCCCTGCATTGGCAGGCGGGTTCTTAACCACTGCACCACCAGGGAAGTCCCTTAGTTCTTTTGAGGAGATTTGCTATCAATTTGGGCTGGGGAGAGTGGCATGAATATCAGTAACCAACTCAAGACATTGAGCTGTAAGTTGAAAAATAGGTTCAGTGAAGGAAAACATGGCTGTGAGGCCGATCCAGCAGAGAAGGGGGTTCTTACAGAGATAAACTCCTCAAATGATTCACATGGGAGTTAAACATGAAGTCTGAGGAAAGAATCACCACCACCAGGAAATAATAAAAAATAATGACAATTTATTATACATCTCATCTGTCCCATTTGCTTTATATAAATACCTGTTACCAGAATAAATTGTTTCATCATACCTTAATGGGTTGGAATAAAATATGACAGTATATATCCACTTACCCATAGAGTGTACCTCAAATACAATTTACAATATTTTCCTTTTCAAATACAAGACTTGGAGTGCAGACTTCAATTCTTGCCAGAGAAGGATCTAATTTTCTAGTAGGAAATACTGATCACAGAAGGAAACTACATTGCATCCATTTTCAATTTTGAGATGACATCATATGAAGCGTATGACCATTTGTTGAAAATTAAAGAACTGTAACGGATGAGTGAGACAAATAAACACGTGGACGTACTCCAAATTCATGCTATAATGCATCATTTCTACACGTAGATCCAAAGTGATATTCATCTATACTTGTTATAACTTGTTCATAAGCAGTCTGTATGTTTGCAGCTGTTGCTTTTCTTAAGTCAAGGAACAATGTGAAAAGTGCGTATGGACACATACGTGCTTGAAAATGCTTTCAGGATCTTCCCCGATGTGGAACAATCCTGTAGTAGGAAACCCCACGTGAACATAAACTTTCTGTATCTCCTTCAGTCCAGTGGAAGCAGAGTTCTCTTTCCATGGTGCCATGTGGTATGAAACACATACAGCTTCAACCATGACAGTCTCACTCTATGTCTTGAGATTCTCATGGTGTCCAAGACTTTCTGGAATTGAGGTCAGCTGAGGAGACAGCTGCCATCTTTCTTTGGGGACTTTCTGTTGGAGCTCTTTTCAATTATTTATCTTTTTAAAAAAATCTCTTGGAGTAGAGTTGCTTTACAGTGTTGTGTTAGTTTCTGCTGTACAGCAAAGTGAATCAGCTATACATATACATATATCCACTCTTTTTCGGATTTCCTTCCCATTTAGGTCACCACAGAGCATTGAGATTTCCCTGTGCTATACAGTAGGTTCTCATTAATTATCTATTTTATACATAGTAGTGTATATCTGTCAATCCCAATCTCCCAATTCCTGCCCCCCCCCTTCCTGCTTGGTATCCGTACATTTGTTCTCTACGTCTGTGTCTCTTTTTCTGCTTTGCAGATAAGTTCATCTGTGCCACTGGAGAAAATATTTGCAATGATTTATCTTTCTACTTTGTTGTTCATGCTCTGACTGGCAAGTACAGTTGAAGTCATGTTAGTTAAGCGCCTATATAATGCAGCGCCTATATAATGCGGCGCCTATGCGTTCCTCCTTATCTTTTATTCTTCCATCTGCCTGGGTTTCTTCAGTGTGCTGTGACCACCTTCAGCCTCTCAACGTATTCCATCTTGCTTGTGATACTGCAGCCACGTTTCTTTTCTGATCTGTGAGGTGCTCTGACTCAGGAATCCGGCTCTTGGCTGAAAAACAATGTGTGGCTTTTCAGACCCTATGGTAGGCAATGACAAAGGCTTTGCCTGGCAGCCCTCAGGTGGGGAAACTGCCCTCCGCACACCAGATTGGGTGCCTGGCACTGCATGGCGGTCTTTGAAGGGTTATAGTCAAGGACTCAGCCCCCCTGATGGGCCACGCTGTCATGCAACCTCATGCATAGCTGCATTCCTGGCCCAGGTACCCCCTTTGGAGGCCTCCTCATTGGGGGACCTTGGTGGAGGTTTTCCCGGGTGCCTCTGCTGAGACCCCCTTCTGGAAGGAAGAGGAGTCCTTACAGACCCTTCCTCTACTCTGACTGAGCACCCAGTACTTCTCCATCATGGCTCCCCTGCCCTTCCCTCCCCTTAGACCTGAGCCCATAAAGCAGCAGAAGCCCTTAGCTTGGGGCTGCCTGGGTAGCGAGACCACCTCCCAAGACCCCAGGTCTGTGCTGATTCACCTGACCCTCACCCAGCGCCGTTCCATGGGGAAAAATGAAATATGGAGTCCGGCACTTCCTCCGATTTAGCCTCTTGCTTTTGCTACTGCAGCAAGAGATTAAATGTCCGACTGTTAATTTCACTGGTGCCTTCTGGTCTCAATGGGCTACTCCAATAACTGGCAGTGCAAATCTGTCCAGCTCCGCTGAGCACCTGACATTTACCTACTGTTCTAACAGCTTTATGCAAGCGGCCCTCTGTCTCCTGGGGCTCAGTGCCTCAGATTCAACCAACTGTAGATTAAAAATATTTTTTAGAAATTCCAGAAAATTCCCAAAAGCCAAACTAGAATTTGCAGCGTGCTGGCAACAACTTAGAAAGCATTTACATTGTACTTACAATGATTTACCTAGTATTTACATTGTGTTAGGTAGTATAATAATTTAGAGATGATTTAAAGTATACAGGAGGATGTGCATAGGTTACGTAGGTTATATGCAAAGACTACATCATTTTATATAAGGCACTTGAGCATCCCCAGATTTTTGGTATCGCCGGAGGTCCTGGAACCAAGCCCCCTTGCAGATACTGAGGGACCACTGTACTTTCAAGCTGAAATTTCAGCTAAGTAAATAAATGCCCAGTAACGTAAAATCTTTGGATAAAATAGCCTTGCAAATAATCAGACATGCTCTGTTGCCTTCAGAGTAGACATTATTGGTGTCACATGATGTCGAATGTCTAAGATACGTGCACAAACATTAATTACACTGAAATGCTTAAAAATGTTCCAAGTCCCCAGGGACATGGCACCTGTCCAGACCAACATTTGTTAAGTTGCCTTGGGATTTGTGTCCTGTTGTTGAATGCTTACCCTTCCCTGGTTGAAAGTATCTTGAGGAAAGGTGGACTAAGTTTCCCTCTTCATTGCCAGTGAAACTCCCATGAGTGGAAAAAGAGGGCACGTACCGTAAGTAAAGACTTGATAAACACCAGCTGCCCTAAAACATCAAAGTGAGTCATGGTGGTGAGTCTATAAGAGATTCAAAGAGGCATGTACTATTTGACATGTATCTCATGGTAAAACAAGGAAGGGGGAAAATGACAGTTATTACACAGACAGCACTTTGAAGTGGCCAGGAAGTAATCAGACGTGTTTTACAGGGATAATAAGTGGTCTTGAATTGCAGGTGGTGATTGAATCAGTGAACTTTCATGGGCAAGAACTTGTCATATTTATCATTTATTCCTAGACCCATGCTGTTTAATATGTGTTCTGTTAATATCAAGAAATGAAATTGAGCCTTTTTGCTATTTGGTACAAAAAGTTATAAACTAATTCTTGTTCTGATTCTTTTTTACATTGAAGTATACTTGATTAATAACGTTGTGTTAGTTTCAGGTGTACAGCAGAGTGATTCAGTTCTACATATACATGTATCTGTTCTTTTTCGGATTCTTTTCCCATATAGGTTATTATAAAGTATTGAGTAGAGTTCCCTGTGTTATACAGTAGGTCCTTGTTGGTTATCTCTTTTATGTATAGTAGTGTGTATATGTTAGTTCCAAACTCCTAATTTGATTCTAGTGTGTCATTAAATCTAACTGAATTAGTTTTCTTGTATAGTTTCTCTACCTTAAGGTACAACATTCTTTTACATAGTCATTTAAATTTTCTTTAAAGTTCATGTAACTATACTCGTATTTATGATTATGCAGCAAATTAGTCAATGACAAACTCCGTGAATATTTTTGATAATTCATTAGGTGTCCAAGTTAAGCAAAATTTCAGACGTGGTAGAATGAGTATGATGGTTGTTATAATAAAATAAAGACTCTCCATTTTCCCCCAAAATGATTGAAAGGAACGAAATGTTTCTTCTCCTTCTAAAGCTTAGGCTGGGCATGTTGTTTCAAAAAAGTTCACAGTTATTCATGGTTCCTTTAATGGGCGAGCATTGACAATTGTAAATACACATACAACTTGACTTGTTTTTATTTTTTTAGTCGTTTTTATTTTTACCAGTTGGAAATAGTATTCAGTTTATCTCTTCTACCCTCCATTTCCAAGGATCGCTAATAGCATCCATGCCAAGCAAATCCAAAGCACATGGGTTTGCATTTCATTTTAGCTCCATTAGTTACGGATGGTGACTCTACAAGCCTGGCTGGTGCCTGATGACAAGGAAGAGATTTCCTGAAGCACTTACCAATGTCTTCAGTATCTTTACTCCTCAACAGCCTCGTAACTGCCAGAGTCAACTTAGTAATGAATTTATAAACTCTCTGATTTCTTTTTTTTTTAATTTTTAAAATACATTTTTAGTTATTTTTGGTTGCATTGGGTCTTCGTTGCTGTGTGCGGGCTTTCTCTAGTTGTGGCGAGTGGGGACTCCTCTTCATTGCAGTGCACGGGCTTCTCATTGCTGTGGCTTCTCTTGTTGTGGAACACGGGCTCTAGGTGCGCGGGCTTCAGTGGTTGTGGCACGTGGGCTCAGTAGTTGTGGCTCGTGGTCTGTAGAGTGCAGGCTCAGTAGTTGTGGCTCACGGGCTTAGTTGCTCTGCGTCATGTGGGATCTTCCCGGACCAGGGCTCGAACCCATGTCTCCTGCATTGGCAGGTGGATTCTCAACCACTGCACCACCAGGGAATTCCAAACTCTCTGATTTCTAGTTGATGCGTAGCCTGTTTTATTTCCCCCCAGAGCCCAGTAGCTGTGAAGACTATCAATTTAGCTACTATTTTGAGCCATTCTGAACTGATTTACAATTCAGAAGGTCCTGCGTGCAATCCAATAAAAAAGCAAGTGCCTTTTCCACCCTTTCAGCGGTTCATAGGAATAAAATGTTTTGTACCTTTCTAGAACGAATGACTTTTAAATGTGTTATTTTATTTGGTGGCATTTGATGAAAGAAGAGAGAAAGAAGCATTTCATTTAGGATGAATGGCGAGTGCCAGTGTTGGGGAAATCAGAGCAACGTTGCCAGCTGTGCTTGAAACGGTGTTTTCCGTGGATGCTCGGAGCTTAGCTTGTGATAAAGAATTGCAAAGCAAGCTGGAAAAAAGGAGGGGCTTGCCCAGGAAGGGATCCTGCCCAGCCTAATTGATTGCCAAGTGTTTAAAGAGCACAGACACCCTCTGCAGGGTTTCCTGCAATAAAGGCATTCTGTGAGACCTACCCTCTCAGCATTTAAAAGGCTGTGACCATCACCTTCCAGGGCTTCATCCTTTCATCAGCACTCTGGTGTATTTCTAAACAACACCACCTGTGCTCTGGTCTCCTCTCGACTCATCATGGGTTATAGAAAGATCTGACTTCATGGTAAGAATAAAACCACTTGCTCTATTTTCAAAACTATCTTGGTTTACAGTGCCTTCTGGCAGAAGAGAAATGATCTGAAATGGGTTGAGTTGAATCCTTTGATCGCTGGCTAATTAGCAACATGGATGGCATTTCTCTAAAGACCCTTTCGTTCGCGTTCTTAAGCTCTTGGATAAGCAAGCAAGTCTCCACCCGAGAGTGTATAAGACAATTTCAGAGTCACTTGAATCTGTGTTCTTTTGTTTCACTGAAGTGATTCCCCTCTTTCTTCTGAACTACACAGTCAGGAAATTACGGAGTTTGCAGGTGATTATTTTAGGTGTGAAGAGAACTACCAGATAAGGGAAAGGAAAGATGCGCTGTTTGCCAAGGAGAGAAAGAATCATGGTGAGAGAGTCCCAGATAGAATTGCACTTGGCCTTGAATTGAACTTTGATGAATAGAAAAATAGAGGGCTGTGTTTCATAGCATATTTAATATTTAAAAGTACTTAATACAAATGACGCATGGCATATAGGATAGATGTATTGACAGGTCTGACAGGAAAGGGGCACAACTTTTCTCACAGACTTGGAAAAAAAAGTTACTAAAGAAATAATAAAAATAATAATAGTTATCAAGCACAAGGCTCTACATTCTTTTAGATTAGAAAATTAGAAAATATCACCCATCTGAAAGTTATAGGAATTGGGACATTTCTAAGTCTGGGGGAAATGAGACTGAAGACGATAATTCTGTTCATTATTAACAATTAAAATATATAATTATTGTATTACTAACAATTATAACATATTAATATAAATTATAACATATATATAAATTTATAATTATGTATTATACAAGTATATAAAATTTTATACATAATAGAGTATATAATTTTATGTAATATGTCAATAATAACATTAATTATATGATATAATTAATATATAAAATATGACTTATAGAATATGATATATAATTAATCATATGATAATAATAATTCAGAAATATTGGGTTCATTGTTCTGGCATCAACACATAATCAAATGTCCTCCAATTCCTGTGTTATAAATACTTCTGAAAGATTAGAACAAAACCAGTATTATGGTCAAAAAAGTTTGATGTGTTTCATAAAGTATTATTATCATGTTATAGATTTAAAAATGTTTTCCACAGAAGCCTGTTTATCGTTGTATAGCTCCAAATTCCCCCCCCCCAAATACGGTATCTTGGAAATTTTGTCATGTAACTAATACGTATCTCCTAAAAATGTGGCATATTTTAGTTCTTAAGGTATTGATTGAATGGACAAAACTGCATGTAGCTGGGATTTCTAATGAAGAATATCCTTTGGTAAATCCTTACAAGTGACTGAGAACTTCCAAGACCTCACGTGGCTGTTGATGGGATCTTGTCATAATTCATAAGGGTCTTACCTTGGGTTAAGAGAAAAACACACAAGACATGAATCAAAAGACTATCTGTTGAGTACACGATATCTATAAACAAGGGATGAAAATAAATGAAATGGCCAATTATCAGTTGTATGCCTAGAAAGTGAAACTGCAGACCATGATATTAACTTCAGTTGGGAGTACACTTAGGTCTAGCAATTTTAAACAAGACACTAAAGACCCCATATAACTAAATTAGCGCCATGATGAACATTGAGGACATGACCATTATACAATTTCATGTACAGCAAGCTCGTACCAAAAAAGAACATGCAGCAAATATTGATACTATGCCAGGAACATTAGATGCATTAAACGTCTCCCCACGGTTGAGTATTTGAATTTATACTTACTGCTTTTCTACCCCTCAGGGATTTCCCTTACATTTCTGACTTCTTAGACATGCATTTCAATGTATTTGATACATAGCATATGCAATATTTTAGGTGTTTTGAACCTGCATGTTTGCACCAAGAGACTCAATTGCAGTATTTCTGGAAACAGAAGACTCATACTTCCCGTTCACCACCCTTAAAATGGAATAGACAGATTAGCTAGAACAGGTTTTCAACTATGGTGGAGGGACCCTTCTTCCGTAAACCACTATAAAATTGACAAGATATACAAGACAACTGTTTCCTGATATTGACCAACAGGCAGACAAGATAATGGTCTCTAAGAAAACAAGGAATTCGTGGGGTGAGACTACCTTTTTGCCTGAGTACAAATTCCTGGCGGGTGAACTAATGGCTTAGAATAGTAAGGTGGTTCTTCTAAGCTGAGAAGACGCTGGTCTGATTTCTTAGAACCTCATGAAGAAGCTGTACAATCAGGCAGCCCAAAATCTGGAGAGGTGCTCTACTTGAGTGTCTCTCTGTGGCTGAGATGGTACAAGCAGAGAACAAGACATGCTGGAAAGGCGGTGATGCAGGGAAAGAAAGATGCAAGCAGAAGCAAACCTTGGAGACCTTGAACATCCTACCCAGAGTAGAACCACCAGTTAGCATCTCATTGTGCATTGCAGAATTTCCTTAGTGAACACACAGAGTTGCTCATTTATCAATATTCACGGAAGGACAGATGAGAACACTTTATTATTAAGTATTTACCCCTGGGAACAGGAGGAGGAATGTTTTGGGGCAATGAATGGCTTGACTTGTCCCTGTGTGGTTGTCCCTTATAATGAAAATTTTTACCCTCATCAGATATGTCTTTTATGATAAGAGAAGTCAAAATATGTGGTATTTGGGACATAGTATATCCTTTAATGTTTTTCTTTTTTTCTTTTTAATATTTGGAAGGATCTTTTTGCATGTTTTTTTTTAACATCTTTATTGGAGTATAATTGCTTTACAATGGTGTGTTAGTTTCTGCTGTATAACAAAGTGAATCAGCTCTACGTATACATATATCCCCATATCCCCTCCCTCTTGCGTCTCCCTCCCACCCTCCCTATCCCACCCCTCTAGGTGGTCACAAAGCACCGAGCTGATCTCCCTGTGCTATGCAGCTGCTTCCCACTAGCTATCTATTTGACATTTGGTAGTGTATATATGTCCATGCCACTCTCTCACTTCGTCCCAGCTTACCCTTCCCCCTCCCTGTGTCCTCAAGTCCATTGTCTACGTCTGCGTCTTTATTCCCGTCCTGCCCCTAGGTTCTTCAGAACCATTTTCTTTTTGTCAGATTCCATATATATGTGTTAGCGTACAGTATTTGTTTTTCTCTTTCTGACTTACTTCACCCTGTATGACGGATTACTACAAGCAACTATATGCCAATAAAATGGACAACCTGGAAGAAATGGACAAATTCTTAGACAAGCACAACCTTCCAAGACTGAACCAGGAAGAAATAGAAAATATAAACAGACCAATCACAAGCACTGAAATTGAAACTGTGATTAAAAATCTTCCAACAATCAAAAGCCCAGGACCAGATGGCTTCACAGGCGAATTCTATCAAACATTTAGAGACGAGCTAACACCCATCTTTCTCAAACTCTTCCAAAATATTGCAGAGGGAGGAACACTCCCCAACTCATTCTACGAGGCCACCATCACCCTGATACCCAAACCAGACAAAGATGTCACAAAGAAAGAAATTGCATGATTTCTTACCAGTCAATATTATCACTGAAATCTCAGCTTCCAAAATGTGCCGTTGAAGGAAAATGCCCAAGAAAATTGAAGCCCTGTCTATAATGTAAGAAATGATAAAGAGCTTCATTTTGGATGGACAGCGGTCCTTTTGGATGAAGCTGAAGTTGTCAGAAGTGCCTCAAGAAATAGGTTACAAATATGCAGTCAGACTTCTCCTGTTCACAGTTCTCTAGGCATAGATTTGCTCTGACAGAAATGGATTTGTGCACACAGCTATCAGGCTGTCACAGTAATGGATGAAAATCTTCCAGATCCTCAACCAAGTCACTGCCTGCCCCCGGACCACGAATGAAACAGGATTCTCAAAGTGAATTGTGTTACCAGCACAGTTCAGTTTGATAAAGATTGAATAACTAGGTGAAGCACCATTACTCAAAGCCTAGAGATTAGGGAGAGAAAACAAGTGAAACAAGATAAAATGGGAAGTACATTTATTTTCCGTGGTTATCCTTAAAGCAGCTTAAGGTCTCAGGTTTTTGTGGGATTGCAGTACGTGCATGCTATTTCAGTAGTTACACGTAAAAGTCGATGTCATATAAATAATTGGAGATAGTATTGTTATGCCTGACGTATAGAGTTGAAATATGGTGATTATTTGTACACCTTCTCGGGCCTCTAAAGAAATACTTTAAGCCTCTAATGGAATAAACCTGAATTTTAAAAAAATAATAACATGCTTATGTGCTTCACATATTTTATGGGCAGTTCCATTAAGAAGCAGATTCTAGTGTGTGTGCGTGTGTGTGTTTAACTGATTTAACTACTTTTCAACTCTAAACTTATCTGAAAAATAGAGTATGTCTCCTAGTGCTAGATGATGCTAAATGTTTTATAGATGTTAAAGTGTGTTGGTTTGGAAATGAGAAAAGTAGACACGTATCTTTGAGTATTTTTTGGTGTCTATTTCAGAGAGTTCGCAACCTGTGGCTTATACATTGATAGCACGAAAGTGACGAAAACCAATGAGGCGGGTTCATGTTCCAAAAGTCCCTTCCCTTCCGATTTATCTAGTTATTTTTATTTACTTATTTTTCCATCTCCTTGTGGCTTTCAAAACACATATCAACTGTTCAGTCTTTTGGGGGGAACTAGTTCACTATCCTTTCTTTCATGAATCATTTTTGGTCACTTAGAGTGATAGGATTCTGTAGTTGGAATGCACATATTTTAGTGTGTGTGTATTGTATTCTTGCCTTAATTCTGTCACATAATTATAAGCAGACACCCTGCCACATGCATTGCATTTCCTTGTCATATTTTGCCAAGACTCAAAGAACAATGAATAGTCAGTTCCCTCTTTATTAATGCTTTCCTTTTTTTAATACAACATATTTTTACTTTACTACCTTCATAAGATGGAAAGTTGCATAGAGAGCAATAAACTATTTTTTCTAGTAAGAGCATGTAAAAATATAAATGTACTTCTAATAATTTCTTACCTGTGTCCCTCCAAAATGAATATTATGCCTTCATTATTTTACCATTCAGTTTGAAATAGTGTGTGGTTTTCCTTGTGATGGCCTCTTTGAATCACAGGTCATTTAGAAAAGGGGTGGGTAGGATGTAAAAGAGGAATTACCAAGGGGCCTACGAAAATTTGGGGGTTTGGCTCCACTGTGTATACATATATCAGAACATCAAATTATATGCTTTAAATATGTACAGTTTAATGTTTAATTAATATGTCTCAGAAATGGGGGCTTTATCATTAAAATAAACTAAAAATATATGACAGTGGTTTCAGTGTTGTTCAGAATTTCCATATGTTTACTTCTACCTGTGTACTGATTTTCTAGCTATTTTATCAATTATTAAAGAGGGATATTGAAACCCATAATTCTTTGCAATTCTATTAGTTTTTTCTTCATGTATTTTGAAGTTCTCTTATTAGATGCATAAATATTTAGGGATCTTATGTTCTCTTCATGAATTGAACTCTTTATTATTTTAAAATGACCTTCTTTATCTAGGGCAATAGCCGTTGCTCTAAAACCTATTTTATCTCATACTAATATCGATAGGTTAGCACAATTTTGATTAATGTCAGCTTGTTGTATATTTTTCATCATTTCACTCTTAACCCTTGTGTCTATATATTTAATGTTGTAGACAATAAAGTTAGGTCTTGCATTCTATATGTCTTTTAATGGGAGTATTTAGATCATTTACATCTAATACGCTTGTTACATGGTCAGGAATAGATGTATGATCACTATATTTGTTTTCTGTTTGTCCATCTGTTCTTTGTTCAGTTTTCCCTCCTTTTCCTCATTCTTTTGGATTGGCTGAAAAATTTTTATCATTCTGGTGTGTCTCATTTGTCATCATATTAGCTATAATTCTTTGTTTTGTTGTGTTAATCATTGATTTAGTGTTTATAGTGTGAGGCTTTAACTTGTCACAATTTACTTTCAAGTGATGTTACATTATTTCATAAACAGTATAGGAACTTTGGAAAAATTTACTTTTCTTTCCTTAGAATGATTAACTTCAACTTCTCCTCTCCTGATTTTTGTGCCATGTTCTCATATATTTTAGTTTTACATATGCTATAAACCACAAACTACATTTTAATTTTTGTTTAAATATCCAATGATCCGTTAAAGAGATTAAATGAAATAACCTACTACATTTACCCATGTACTTTTCACTGTAGTTCTTAATTACTTTGATTAAATCCATATTTCCATCTGGTATAATTTCCTTTCTGCCTGAAATTTCTTATACTATCGGTGTGCTTGGGACAAAATACTTCAAACTTGTATGTCCAAAAAAAATTTTTTTTCAATTTTTTGAAAGCAAAAAGTATTTTTGCTTGGTATAGATTTCTAGGTTGACCACGTTTTGTTTGCTTTTTGTTTCAGTTATAAATATTTCTATAAATATTTTTGAACGTTGTTCTCGGACATAGTTAAATTACTTGAAAACAGTTTGTTCTTGCCAGATTTTGCTTTTAGGATTTTTTTCTGGAAAGATCAGAGCTGTGTTCAGTGTTTGATCTTAGTTTGAGTCAAGGAATCCTGGATGGGTGGAATATAGAGGGCAGTTAATCTTCTGATACAATGGGTAAACTATACCACAGGATAACATGATATGGTATGTTGGAATTCAGAGTTTCTAACAATGGCCAATTGATCACTGGACCTCAGAAAATGAAATAGCCTAATAGAGGCTGCTTGATATACAGGAGGGAGGGGATTTTCTGGATCTGCCTGGCAAAAACATAAATCAATATCATAAGGAATCACAAAGTCTTATCTACTGTTCAGACTCATAGCAATTCATCACTGCAGAACTGTTTAGCTGAGGAAGGAATATTCTTGAGCAGAGACCCTATAATTAATTCATGAGTATATGATAAAACTCAAAACTACCCCTGTTCTTTCCCAAAAGGGACCTGCAGCCATTTTCCTGAATGAATATAAACAAGGGTAGAAGAAAAACTTCCAGGTATTTTTAGATACTAGGATATTAATTAGCATATTAAAGTTATAATCATATTAAATCATTTTTACATTCACTCAGTATGAAAGGAATGTCATATAACAGATGTTTACCGTGAAATGATATATAGTTACATTCATTGCAAATCTTTCTAAGTCATAAACGTACTAAACTAATAAATCCACGTGATAAGCCATTCATATTGGAAATCTTTACAATTTGTTTTTCCTTCTGAGAATTCCACACTTAGATGGGTGTTTATATTCACTGCTCCTTGAAACAAGAGTGATTTTCCCATCCCAGATTTCAGCTTGAGAAAATGAAAATAAACATAGACATTCTCATGGTTTTACCAAGTGTAAAAAGTAAACATTTTTATTAGAACTCAAATAATAGATACACATTGTATTTTCAAATATTTCTGGGTCTATAATAGTGTAGGGGCATCCTTAGTTTTTAGCAATTAGATAGAAGAAAAACCTCTTCTGAAGTGTGTTTGCAAACATCTGCATCCCTCTGGGTGTAAAACCACGTCTGCTTCTCCCCAAACCATTATTAAGAAAATATCCACTTTTCTGCTGAGGTCCTCAGAGCCGAGGTTGCTGACAGAACACTGAGTGCACAGAGCTGATTTCTGTCGAGTACAGCACAGTGGCCACTTCAGAAAGCAGCTACTGTCGGAAGAAGAATGCTTGCCTTACTTATTTTGTTACAGACTCAGTACTCATAAAACCTGGGTCCAAAAAAAAAAAAAAAAAAATTAGCAATTGAGTCTTTCCCTTAATTAGCCCAATGATGTATAAATAGGCTACAAATAGCTTTTCTGTAGTTATTTGTGGGTAGGTTGGAGCAAACATTTTAAAGGCTGGTTAAGAACTTTAGTTTTTTTCCATCTTGAGTGATCCTGAATTATCTGGGAAAGCCAATATAATCACAGTGTCTCTATAAGAGAAAGGCTGGGGGATCTGGGTCAAAGAGGAGATGTGACTTGTAAGAGAACATATTCAGAGGTGTTTGCAATTAGGATGTGGACATCTTTGGGATACATTGTGCTGTCTACCACATCATGGGATCTAGAAATTCTATGCATAGTTATATATCCACCAAAATGCTTGCATACATGTACCTGAAGAGATACTTTTTAAATGCATGTTGCAGTGTTATCTATAGCCACTCCAAAATGGGAAGATGGTCCAACCACAGTAGAATAGATTAATAAATTGTGTTCTGTGTAATTCAAGACAGCAATGAAAATGCACAAACCAGTGTTATAGGCACCAACATGGATTAATCTCACAAACATGATACTGAGCAAAAGGAATCAAATGCCTAAGATTACGTGGGAAATGGCTCAAAGTGAACTTTGAGGTTCCGAGAAGTGTTCACTTTCGTGACGTAGACTGTGGTTACATGGCTCTTTGGTTTGGGTTTCTTTTTTAAAATAAATTATTGAGCAATAGTGTTACGTTTTGTCTGGTTTCCTGCATACATGATATATGATGTATAATGAAATAGTTCATTAATGGTGCATACCCTCATAAGTGAATCATTCCTTTGAACGTTATGAAGAAGCAAACTTTTGGGGCAATTATATGGTCCACAGTAAAGAATATCATCTTTCCCCAATAACAGAAGTTTGTACATACATGTACTTTCTTAGCTGCTTATCTATCTATCTATCTATCATCTCTACTACCTACCTATCTATCCAGTTATCTATCTATCCATCTATCTGTCTGTCTATCTCTACTACCTACCTACCTATCTATGCATTTATCTATCTATCTATCTACCTACCTACCTACCTACCTACCTACCTGCCTATCTATCTATCTCATGTATCATCTGTATCTATCATCTGTCTCTAAATCATTTATCAATCTATTATCTATTATCTCTCATCTAATCTATCATTTATCTAAATTTGTCATCTATATCTTCTATCTATTTATCTTATCTATCTATCCATCCATCCATCCATCCATCCATCCATCCATCCAGCTAGCTAGCTAACTAGTTGTTTTTCTTCTCCAGCTATGTGGCTTGGCTTCTTTTCACTTTCTTTTTTTTGTAAAATTATTTCTTTCATTTATCTATTTTTGGCTGCATTGTGTCTTCATTGCTGCACGCGGGCTTTCTCTAGTTGCGGCGAGTGGGGGCTACTCTTCATTGCGGTGCGTGGGCTTCTCATTGCGGTGGCTTCTCTGTTGCAGAGCATGGGCTCTAGGCACACGGGCTTCAGTAGTTGTGGCACGTGGGCTCAGTAGTTGTGGCTCGCGGGCTCTAGAGCGCAGGCTCAGTAGTTGTGGCGCACGGGCTCAGTTGCTCCGTGGCACGTGGCATCTTCCCGGACCAGGGCTCGAACCCGTGTCCCCTGCATTGGCAGGCGCATTCTTAACTACTGCACCACGAGGGAAGTCCCTAGACTTTTTAATGATGGCCATTCTGACCAGTGTGAGATGGTACCTCATTTCAGTTTTGATTGGCATTTCTCTAATAATTAGCAATATTGAGCATCTTTTCATGTGCCTATTGACCATTTGTATTTCTTCTTTGAAGAAATGGAAGACACGCATCTGAACGTCCATACAGCTAATGATTGGGAGTAATACAGGCTCATATTACAAATCACACTAGGAATAGAGGCAGCAAATGCAGTTATAAAAGTGATACTGAAAGTCTTGCTGGTTTTCATAAAGCCAGCCAAACATAATATGAATGTACATAGGTTCCTATTGGATACTATGTTGTAAAAATATACATATATTATTACTGAAATATCATTAATAAAAAATACTATGTGTTCACATGAGCTAGGTAGGAGGATAAATCGGGAATTTTGTGCCATGCAGTTAGGAAATATTGCTTAGGAGAACAAGGAATTAGGTATATGTTTATTTCAAAATATCAAATATTTGCAATGAAACATTTATGAAACATAGAAAAGTGTCCATCAGAGAATAAAATGAGTGGTACCCCTAACTGTAATGCAAACTACTCTCCATATTTTGTTGTTGTACAGTCTTCCTTTGAAAATTGTTTTACAGAGTAGACTTCGTAGTCAAAGAGATGTGTAAATGGTTCAAGTGAAGGATTTTGTTCCGGTGGATAGATGAGAAACACTTTGGAATACATGGGCGTGAAGGAAACAGAAGGGAGGGAAGACATTTTGTTAGGGTCTAAATGTTTCCCCAGGAACCAGCCAGGGGAGCAAAGGTTGAATGTGAGGAGCTAAAGAGCCATGTGAAGTCGGAAGATTTTGTAGATCCTCATGAAATCGATGGTAATTTGACAGGTTGATTAAAGGCGCCAGGGGAGATGGCAGAAGCCCAAGTGGAAAGACAGTTTTTCAATCAAGGGAGCTTGGCATGAAGGCATATGGTCTTCTAGACTAGAGCAAGGTATAGAAGGCACAGAGTCTCTTCCCATATGAAAGAACATATGGGTATGGAGCGGGCATTTTCAACCTTGACCCTATTGATATTTGGGGCAGGGCACTTCTTTTTGGTGGCTATGGGCTGCCCTGTGCACTTTGGGACTTTTGGGGACACCTCTGGTTCTACCTACCAGCTGTCAGTAGTGTTCCCATAACTAAAAATGTCCCCGGTTCTTGCCAAATATCCCCTAGGCTACCCAATGCCACCATCTTATCTCCCCCTCTCACCCCGCAAAGAAACACTCATTTATGCCATAGCCACCTCTCTGGGTGAGACACAGTAGATGAGTTCCTGGAGGGGCCTCCCCAAGTACTTGAGACTGAATAACACCCCGGTACTTTCCCTCCCAACCTTTGGGGTTAGCAGTTTACATTCAAATGCCGGGGCTGTCCATCACTGGTTTTCTTAGAATCCAGCAGTAGGAGATGGAGGTGAGTTTACTTTCATGAAATGAATACATACATAAAGTTACGGAACATTTCTCATTCCGGAGTGAGGTCATTCAACTCTACACCTGTGCAGATGGAAAGTTCACACCTGCTGGCGATTTGAGGTACCCAGGAGAGTCCAGAAAATAGCCACACTGTGCTTCTCCATAGGACTCTTGCCCGTGTGGTTTTTTATTGTTTTTTTTTTGCCACGTTAACATTTTAAAATTGAAGTATATAGTTCATTTACAGTGTTGTGTTAGTTTCAAGTGTACAGCAAAGTGATTCAGTTATCCATATTTTTTTTTCATATTCTTTTCCCTTATAGGTTATTACAAAATATTGAGTAGAGTTCCCTGTGCTCTACAGTAAGACCTTGTTGGTTATCTATTTTATATATATTAGTGTACCCGTTAATCCCAAACTCCCAATTTATCTCTCCTCCCCCAACCCCGCACCAACTACAGATGTAGAAAACAAACTTCTGGTTACCAAAGGGGATCACCTCTATGATTTTAAGCCAGTTTGCAAGGAGCATGGCAGAGCTTTTCTAGCTGAGATGATACCTTCATGGAGCGCCAGGCATCCATTCAGAACATCCTGGGTGTCAGTTCTATTCAAAGGCTTCCTGAACTACCAGTAGATCCTCTATCAGATGGTTGGTCTATGAGAATGACCTCAGGGTTTTGTTTCATTGTCGGTGGTTTTCTTTTAGTCCCCTAGCTGATGACAGGCAATTATGTCAATGACATAATCAGAGGATACACGTGGTTGCATAGAATGCTTATTTCTCAATATCTCCAGGACAAGCTAGTCAGCATTCTCAAAATGTTTCCTTTAGAGACCTACTGTTTAGGAATTTTAAACTTATTTACAGTCAAGTATTCATCTATTGAAATGGAGATAGTCTTACAAAGGGTAGTTCTACTGAAATCACATTCCCGGTATCTTAGCTGGAATTAGGAAACTGAATTGGAATTAGGAAAACAAAAGTGACACACACGAATGGTCTCACAATGTCTCTGAAACTGACCCTGTACACTACAGAAAATGGAAACTGACCGACATTGGTCAATATCGGAATGAGAGCAACAAAATCTTTGAAATTTCGATACTGTTTGGTATCATAAAATTACTCTGCACCCAACATATGAAGACACATGTTAAGCATTTTGATAAGAAGGATATTATTGAAACATCTATTTCAAAAGCACATTTTGTAAAAGCAGAATATGCTTCTATGGAGATGTTTTGCATCAATGTGGGGTTTATTTTTAGCTCCCTCAAGGACAGCTGCCAGCTTATGACTGAGAATCTGCAACTTGATGGGTCAGTGCATCTTAAAAAAATATTACGTTACTATGGGAATTTGTTTGCGGAGTGAATTTTGAAAAGATTACACCCAGCAAATAAACAGAGATGAATACAGAGTTTCATATATCTTTTAGATGAGTTCACAGTATTTCTCTACACATCACTGATGTATGATAAAACAGAATTGTTTGGGGCTCAAAGGCTTCCAGGTTGCATAAATCCAACTAAAGAGCTAAATATTCAGACTGCATTCCTTCATCGGGGAGAGAAAAACAAAACGCCATGCAGTGTCATGGAGGTTGAGATATTTGATCTGCATTTGGAAATGTCAAACTGGTGTTTATAATGACATGAACATAGATTTCTATTAAAATATTTCAACCTTGGGTTAAAAGGAATATATTAACTATACCATCAATGATGCAGCAAAGTACTGATTCATGATTTACACACACATCAAGGTAGGGGTTTAAATGCATAGTAAAGATACCCAAGAGGGGTGATCTGTTTACGTGTTATAGTAATCAACACAGCTTCCTCCTCATCCTAGAAGACTGCAGTCTAAGACAGGTCCCTCTTCTGTGCTTCCTGACGTGACAGGGTCTCATGTCCTACAGAGCACAATGAAGAAATAAATGAGTTCCACACTTCATAGACATTACTCTTGAAAAATAATGGTCTAATTTATCTCCCCCACGCCCCTCACTATCCCCTTGGGTAACCACAAGTCTGTTCTCTATGTCTGTGAGTCTGTTTTTGTTTCATAGATAAGTTCATTTGTGTCGTATTTTAGATTCCACATATAGGTGCTATTATATGGTATTTGTCGTTCTCTGACTTATACTTCACTTAGTATGATCATCTCTAGGTGCATCCATGTTGCTGCAAATGGCATGATTTCATTCTTTTTTATGGCTGAGTAGTATTCCATTGTGTATATGTGCCACCTCTTCTTTATCCAATCATCTGTCGATGGACACGTAGGCTGCTTCCATGTCTTGGCTATTGTAAATAGTCCTACTATGAACATTGGGGTGCGTGTACCTTTTCGAATTATAGTTTTGTCTGGATATATGGCCAGGTGTGGGATTGCTGGATCATATGGTAGCTCTGTTTTTAGTTTTCTGAGGAACCTCCATACTGTTCTCCATAGTGGCTGCCCTAACTTTCATTCCTACCAACCGTGTAGGAGAGTTCCCCTTTCTCCACACCCTCTCCAGCATTTGTTATTTGTAGACTTTTTAATGATGGCCATTCTGACCAGTGTGAGGTGGTACCTCATTGTAGTTTTGATTTGCATTTCTCTAATAATCGGTGATGCTGAACATCTTTTCATGTGCCTGTTGGCCATCTGTATGTCTTCTTTGGAGAAATGTCTGTGTAGGTCTTCTGCCCGTTTTTTGATTGGGTTGTTTGTTTTCTTGGGGTTGAGTTGTGTGACCTGAAGAATCTTTAATAGCATATGTAATTGTTAAAAACTCGAAACAATCCAGACGTCCGTTAACAGTGGAATGTGTAAACATACGGAGGCTCTTCCTGTAAGTGAATCTCTGAAAGGATGAAAATGAATAACCTCTTGCTACACATAGATCTGCATCACAGCTGAGCGTCACCAACAAAAGGCTGAGAAGAGGAAGCCACAGTTAAAGAGAACTTGCAGAATCAGTCCTTTGGTGTTAAATCTCAGAAAAAAGAAAAAGTTGCCTTTTGGAGGAGAGTAGACATCTCTATGGGGACTTAGCAGGAAGTAGGCCTCTGAAGTCCTGCTAAGGTTCTGTTCCTTGATTTGGTGGTAGTCGTATCTGATAAACTCACGGAGAACATACGTTTTGTGCATTTCCTCACATATAAATTATATTCTTTAATATATATCTTATTAAAACATATGACACTTTGATTTCAATTATCTAAAAGGAAAATAAACCAACTCTGCATGTGTGCGTGTCTGTGTGTGTGTGTGGCTTTTCACATCTGAAAAAAAAAAAAACAGAAGTAGATTCAGCACAATGTTAAAGATATCTCTGGGAGTGTATGTGTACTTTACGTTTTACAATTTTTAAAGTTTTCTAAACTACATGTGTCACTTTATTAAAGTTTTAAGGAAAAAAAGTTGCAATGAGATAGCAAATAAAACCAGCACATTTTTGACAGCATTGTCTAATAAACTGTTTTGAAGTTGTGCCACTAGAACAGCTGAATTTAGTGACAGCTCTCAGTCCTGTTGTGCCAACGAAAATCTTTGGTTGTATGCAGTGTATTCCCAATGCAGTGTAGTGCTTATTTATTTTATACATAGTAGTTTGTACCTCTTAATTCCCTCCCCCTATCTTGCCCCCTCTCCTTCCCTCTCCCCACTGGTAACTACTAGTTTGTCCTCTATATCTGTGAATCTGTTTCTGTTTTGCATATACATTTGGTTTATTTTTCAGATTCCACATATAAGTGATATCATACGGTATTTGTCTTTCTCTTTCTGACTTATTTCACTAAGCGTGATATTCTCTAGGTCCATCCACGTTGCTGCAAATGACAGAATTCCATTCTTTTTTTTTTTATGTATCAGCCCTCTTTATCTTCCCTCAATTTAGAAAGTTCTCATTTTTCTTCAACTGCATTTTATATCTAAACCAACTCCAATACACTAAGTCCATTTTAATCTCTCTTATTGTCGCTACATAAAATATTAAAAATAAACCACAAGCATCAACAATGTTAATTGATTTGTCTGTAACTCACTTTAAAACTATATGTAAAGTTGATTGCTTTTAGATTCCGCTTATTTGTCAATGAGGTGAAGCTTTCCTATCCTGAAAAAAAATTTTTTTTTCCAGTGGCTTTCACTTACAAATTCGAATGCATAAAATTTGAGATAGTAATTCATGATTTGGCTTGTGGGTAAAGGTAACTATTCACCGTGATGTATTTACCTTAAAACGAGGGGCATAATAATAGACTTTAGGGCAAAACACTCAGCTCACAGGGGAAGTTATGTTCCGGCAGATGTTTAAATAATGTTATTGCCTTCCAAGGGAAACACAAGAAAAGTCCGTAGGTGAATGCATCTGTAATGCATTAGTCTTGCAATGGGCATTAATCCTTCAACAGTGCATGTTCCTGCAGCTTTGTGTGATCAAAACAAAGTGACAGTGAGGGCAACCGCCCGCCATCAAGCCTCAAGCAGGCATCTGCAAACATATGTCAGAACCCCTAATGGCAAATGACAGGATAAAGCCTCACATCATATGCACAGATTGAATCGTTTTTACAAACCCCTGACGTGCTGGAAAGTGGACCCAGTCCACATCTCTGTGCAGTGCCCTTCTCTAGAAACTGCCCACTTAGATGGACATCTTTTTGTTGGGATGACTTCACCTTATTCTTACGTCTAAAACTGTAGAGAAATATGTTACTGGGCTTTAGGGAGGGAGCTGCAAAAATAAGTAGCCAAAAAGTCCTACTTTAAAGTCCTATTTCCACACATGGGTTTCAGGCAATAAGGATATGGTGAATAGCATAGTCCTGGCAACCATAAGCCTGAATCGTAACAGAATTCCCATCCACACTGTGGAATCCAAAACCGGAATATAATAGTTACGCTATGAACATGTTCTGGATGAATGTCAGGCAGTTCAACCAGTATCTTGAAATTAATTTTTTTGCATATTTTAATTTTTATTTCTAAATTTTATTGAAGTAGAGTTGAATTACAAAGTTGTGTTAATTTCTGCTGTACAGAAAAGTGACTCAGTTATACGTATATATACATTCTTTTTCATATTCTTTTCCACTATGGTTTGTCACAGGATATTGAATATAGTTCCCTGTGCTATACAGTATTGTTTATCCATATTATATTTACATTAATTTTTGAAGAGATGATAGATTTACCAGTGTGAAGATCGTGATGTATGTATTCAATAGCCAAGAGTCTTTACATATGTACATGAAGATTTACAAGTTACTTGGAGGGGAAAAAAAAGTCCCATTAGGATTTAGTTAACAGATTGAGGGCCAGAATGAAACATTTTTTGTGCATAAGGGTAAAAATAACAACAGGATGATGGAAGTGGGAACTCTTAGCATGAAAGAGAATGGCAACAAAAAATATCTGCCTCCAGAAAATCTGCAGAGTATTTTATGGACTCTTTAGCTAGAATTTATAAAAATGAAATACTTTAAAACATTGAAGTATAGTTGATTTGCAATGTTGTGTTAGTTTCTGCTGTACAGCAAAGTTATGCATACATATACATCTATGTATATGTATATGCATACATATATATACATATATACATACGTATACAGTTATACATATATACATACATATACAACTATTTTTCTCAGATTTTTTTCCCTTATAGGTTATTACAAAATATTGAGTATATTCCCTGTGCTATGTAGTAGGTCCTTGTTGTTTATCTATTTTGTATATAGTTGTGTGTATCTGTTAATCCCAAACCCCTAATTTATCCCTCCCCCTTCCACTTTGGTAACCATAAGTTGCACAGCAAAGTTTGTTTCTATGTCTGAGTCTGTTTCTGTTTCGTAGATAAGTTCATTGGTGTCATATTTTAGATTTCACATATAAGCTATATATAGCATGTGGTATTTGTCTTTCTCTGTCTGGCTTATTTCACTTAGTATGATCATCTCTAGGTCCGTCCATGTTGCTGCAAATGGCATTATTTCATTCCTTTTTATGGCTGAGTAATAGTCCATTGTATATATGTACCACATCTTCTTTATCCATTCATCTGTTGATGGACGCTTAGGTTGCTTCCATGTCTTGGCTATTGTAAATAGTGCTGCAATGAACATTGGGGTTCATGTATCTTTTCAAATTGTAGTTTTCGTCTTTTCTGGATATATGCCCAGGAAAAATATTCACTTTTTAAATGAAATAGTCCTCTACTTATTGCATCCTCTAAAAATTTCTAGCTGTGGGTTTTTGGGATAATCATTAATCTTTATCCAACTCAGTTTGCTTCTGTCAAATGGGAATAATCATATCAGCCTCAGAACTGTTGAAGAAATGTAAATAAAATAAAGTATCTCAAACAGAGGGCAGAACTTGGCCCAGGAAGCAATTACTGAGTGGGACTTATTGTCATTATAATTACTCCAGATAATCTAATCTGTCCTACCATTGTGTCAAAAGGAATGAGAGGGAGGAGAAAAGCATTAGAACAAGATTCATTTTGATTATGTTCCTGCGGTTAACTGATTGTTTGCTGAGTGATCTTGAATCAGTTTTCCAGTTCCTCTGGGTCTCAACTGAGGATTTTTCTTGTTCTATAAAATGAAACCGTCATACGAACTTATCTTCACCATTTGTGTAAGCTGTAATGTTACAAGGTTTTATTATGTCTGTTCTCCAAGGAGAAAAGCCTCAACAGGACACTGGAGGCCGCTTAATTGGAGTCATAACCAATTAGCTTCTTGTTCCTGAAAGACACGATGCCCTTTGGCTGTATTTCCACTCTGGCTCCTTTGGTGAAGTCATGGTAACGTTTTAAAGAAAAAAGAAAAAAAAAAGAACAATATTGACCCTGGTTAATATCCCTTTCTCCATACTTTTATGACTTCTTTATCTTCTTTTTTGAAGAGGAAGCATGGAGGAGAGGACTTCACTAAACACGGTCATGTAATGAATCTCGATGTCAGGAAAGGCTTGTCAAGTTGCTGAATCTCATTAGAATGCCAGGCAGGAAACCTTAATTAAATACGAGTAGGAGCAAGAATTCAGTGTCAAGGAAAGTTCAGGATGTCAGAATCAAAACGGCCAATAAGAGCTGTAATGCAAAGTGCATAGGCTTAGCATTTAGCTGGAGACGTTGAAAAACATGTATTTCAAAAAAAATGCATGGCATAAAAAACATGATTGAAATTTTGGGTTACATCAATTTAAAATAATAGGCTAAGTTTTTTTTTTTTTTTGACATGTATGTATAATGTACATATAGCTGAATCTATAGCTAGGCATGAAAATTGGTCTCTGCAGTTCAAGGCAATATACATTCTTTGCAAAACCGAATTTCTTAAATTTAAAAACTAGGTTTTCAGTAGGCAACACAGAAAAATAATTGCCCCTCCCACAAAAGGCCCTCACCATCCATGTTCTGCCAGAAACAGTGAATGTTTTTATCTGTCGTGAATCGTTTCACCATGATAATAAAAATGAAAGCTGATGTGTGTTAGGCAAACAGTATCTCTAAGAACACGCTTCTAAAACTTGTCTTTTCTTATTTAAAACACTTACTGGAAAATGGCCCCATACGGATGTATAAATGCATTTGGATATGTATATGTGTATAAAGCAGTGGAGACAGAAGACGTGGGAGGACAGAGGGAAGGACAGAAAGAAGAGTACTTGGATTGGTCAGAATGAAAGAATGCCAAAGAGAGTGATGTCAAGTACAATCTTTTTGATACATTTTATTCAAAACCACTTAACCAAGGTCTAATGCCCAGCTGCGGACTACTGTGTTTTAATTTAATTTCGTGTAGTTTAGATCTTGGTGCCTAAAAGCAGAAGTTGATTTTAATCTCACCTTTTTCATCTTTCTGTTGTCTTGATGTCATTAAGAGCCTCCCAGGACTTGCTTCTCTGTCCCCCCCCCCCCCACCAACCCCTGGCCAAATAAAATCCTCAAACACCAAAGCATTTTTATGTCCAAGTTGTCAGATTATACTATTCGCCTTAGGGATCCAATTTCCCTCTTATAGCAATTACCAGATTTTTAAAATTCCCTCCCTCAAGAGGATGGATACCTAAAGCGATCAAATAGAAAAGTATCATCTGCTATAAAGAAGTTTTGCAGAGAACAGAATTTCTTATCACCATATAAACAAACACTGCTTCTACAAGCATATGCTCAGACATGGAAATAGTCTCATTATATACACCCCAATGGCATAATGCTATTTGCCAAAATGGCACTCAGTATCCCATATATGTTCATTACCAGTTATGCACATGCATCTATACCCATGTATATTTACATGTACATATAGCTATATGTGGTATAGGTATGTAGAGATCTATTCAAAGATATATATAGATATTTGCATACATGTGTATGAGAAACTTCCATGTGCAACGTTCTGGAATTTGCAAGAGAAATCAAGAATATTTGTTGCAAATCACAATTAGTTCATTCTGACAAAACAGCAAGGAGAAAATAAGCCAAACTTCACCTGAAGAAGACAGATTGTATTTCCTTTATGAGCTATGTAAGTGACTGGAGCATTTTAAAAAATCCTTAAGACGCTAAGTGCCATGATGGTGCCTTCTTTCAGTCTACCTATGGAGACTTACTATGTGTGTGTGCCTTTTGTTCCAAAACTTTATCGTGAAAACAACCACAAGAGCATGAATAAATATATATACTAATGAGAATTATTTGTCAATTTGATTTTGCACGCAAAGTTCTTTTCACAGAATTAAGTTGCTGGAAAAAGAATACTGCAGGTAAACTTTAAAGACATTGTGCAGATAAGTGGATTATAATCTCTACTTCCTTCTGTGATTGACCTATGCAGGGGCCATTGTATTCCCCACGGAGGCATAACATGCAGGAAAAACAAACTACAGAACCAAGAAAGCATCACCCAGGAGATGAAACTAAATCCTTATGGCTGTTTACTCGCATGTGACAGTTGTTTATTCTTCCCTTTTAAATTGATTTCTGTTTATCCCTAGATGGTGTCATATAATATTTATAAGAAAGAATCACAAAAGATAGGAGAGTGCTTTTGAGTTACACTAATTAGGTGCTTGCTTAGTTGTTTAGATGAAGCGAAGTTATTTAAATGCTGACTTCCGTTTCTGTAATTTCGTAAACATTCCTTCTTCCCAAGACTTATACACAAAGACTCGTCTCATGCACATGCAAGCACGTACATGCACACACAGGCACACACAGCAGAGCGCTATGGGCTGGGAAGTTCATGCGTGAATGTATACATGTCTAGCTAGAAAGAAAGATACATTGATTGATATCGACCTATAATACATACAGTTTTGCTATCCAATTCATTCGTTATTTGACTCTCCTAAGAATTCATCAATGTTTTACTCTCAAGTTGGAATTGTCTTTGCAGTCCCTTAAATTTGGAAAATTGACATGATGATTTGAATAACTCCAAACCCTGAATTTATTTTATCTGAATTGTTTAGGTAATTTGATTATAATAATAAGGAAGAGAGGGTAGAAAATTGCTTTTAGTTTCAATGCTTCCAAATGCTGAGATGCATACAGTTAAATTCAGAACTGTCAGTCATATTTCTATGAAACTGTGGAAACAGGAAATCTGTTCATTTGTGGCAATTATATGCTTTTTTTTCATTACCAATTTGAGCAAATCAAGATGCAGTAATTTCAACTCCAAGGGCAAGGCTACACCCAATTCTCACCCAGCTGTTTCTGGTGCTTTACACAGCATTCATACTAATGAATTCTGATAACCAGAATGGTTCTTTTTATAGACACTGACATTCAATTAATAATGGAAAAAACGGACTCAGGTTTAAGTTGTGCAAGGGGGCACCCACCAAAATTCTGCAGACATCAATCTCATGAATTTCAAATAACTCTGAGGAAGAGAGTCCGTGAAAATAATACTGTTTATTGCAGCCATTCAATCTCTGTTAGTTGTGATAGATCTTCAGGATACATCAGTACACATTCCAGAGAGTGCTATGGTCAATGTGGACTAAGTATTCCTTCACAGAGTGAAAGCAATGTTACGTTTGAAAGACAGTATCACACCATATTTAGAAGAAAGACACCCAGGGCAATGAAACGTATGATGTTCTTCAAAAATACCACCTGGGGGTTTCCCTGGCTGTCCAGTGCTTGAGACTCTGTGCTTCCACTGCAGGAGGTGCGGTTCAATCCCTGGTTGGGGAACTAACATCCCGTATGCCGAGCGGCCAAAAAAAAAAAAAAAATTCTTCAACTGAATAAAAATGAAAATACAACATCTCAACTTAAAAATTATAATAAAAAAATACCATCTGTATTTTATGATTCAAATTAGTATCTGACTAGGAAAACCTAAGTCATCTTCTCACAACTTCACATGGAAAATTTTGAATGCTTATTAGACATGGGAAACAGGTAGACAATGAAGGAAATCACTGGTGATGGTCTCTCAGAATTCTGCAAACTTCTCCACACATCCCAATATGAGATGCGAACGAAGGGGCATGAGTAGCCCGGGGACCAGAGAGACATCAGCCCTCAGATTGTCTTGACTTCTAGCTTATCGACTGGTCTCTGAATCCCAAGGTCAAATAAAAAGCCAAGGGTTGATTTGTATTCCCTTCTTGCAATTGCTTCCTGTATATATCTTCTCTTTATACAGCAGTTAGAAACATGGAGAACACCTGGATATGCCCAGAGGTTCCATGAGACAATGTCTATAATTTCCTGTCTCTCAGCTTCTTCCTCTTTCTTCTCTGTCTTTGGAATACTTCCTGAACAAGTCATTTGCCTAGGAGTCTTGGCCTCGGGATATGCTTTTGGAGAACTTGAACAAATTAAGTCATTTTCTAAGCAGAAGAAAATCCTAAATATCTGCCCACAGCTGACAGTAATGTAATTCAAAAGAAAAATAC
The DNA here is from genome assembly GCF_965194825.1 of Balaenoptera physalus. Lineage (NCBI taxonomy): Eukaryota > Metazoa > Chordata > Mammalia > Artiodactyla > Balaenopteridae > Balaenoptera > Balaenoptera physalus. The sequence goes on along the minus strand of NC_138903.1, from coordinate 3,525,211 downwards.
AAATGTCTTCCTGATTGATTACTTGAAACATTATTTGGTGTTATTTCACCTTGTTTTGTTTTCAATCATTTACATGAGTTTTGCTAGAAAATGGTGCAGTAACAAATAATTCTCAAATTTTAGGGACTTAGTCAATGATGGGCTATACTTTACTCATGTTGTGTGGTAGGGTATGTGAAGCAAACACCACCTGGAACGTGCCTTTCTTACTTCTGAGGGAAGGATCATGAAACTGGCAAAGACCCACAGCAGGTCAAAAGCTTCTGGTTGTAACTCAAGTAGGATGCTCTGCTCAAACATTATTGGCCAAAGAAGATGTGTGGAGCAGATTGAAAATGCTGTAGGATATTGTTGATTAGAAATGTGTTTGTATGCTATTTTAAGGATATTGGAATAAATCCTGTAGAGAGTAGAGAGTTGAAGCCTCACTTTGCAGAGAGGGGAGATGGCTGTTACAAAGAGAGACACCTAACCAACGTGAATGGCTCAAATGTGAGAGAAGTTTGTCCTGTCCATAGCAGGGTGGGTAGGAGTGGTCGAGATCAGCCAGGGTTTTCCATTGTGTGTCCCGCAATTGTCTGTTGGGTGGTTGTCATCTTCAAGGATGAAGCTGCACGCCCATCATACAGAAAGGAAAAACAGAGTCCAAGGAAAGCAAATTTACTTTGACTAAGTGGGATGTTCGTTGACAACCCTCAAAAAAAATCAGCTTCTTTAACAATGACAACAAAATACACAAATGACCTCTGCTCCCCACCTCTGGGTCAAGCATGGAATGTGAGCCATCACTTGAGTGTATGAACCAGCTCTGAAGACATTCAAGAGGAATGGGCAAAATACAGCGTCAAGTATCCTCATAGTCACATTCCGAGGAAATCCCAGCACATCTGAGATCATCATGGGCCACCATAATGTCTAGGGCAGACATATTACCAAGCAATGACTCAGACTCATTTTGACAGAAGAGGAAATGGGAGCATCCTGTGAATGGATTGCCTTCAAGTATTTTGTGGGACGTGACAGCTAAGGTTTGAAGGATGAGCACCACGGTTTTATGAGTCTGTGAATAAGTGGAGGCTCTTTATCCACTTTATCCACAATATTCAGTCTTTTAACAAATAGTTATTGTGGTACGCCACTACCATTTAGAACACTGGGATAACAGTGGTAAGAAAAAGATATGTATTTAAAAAAAAAAAAAGTAAATAAAATGTCAGCCCCGTCATGGAGCTTTAGTCTGGGTCCCCTACTCTTTTTTTATTTTTATTTTTATAAATTTATTTATTTTATTTTTGGCTGCATTGTGTCTTTGTTGCTGCACGCGGGCTTTCTCTGTTGCGGCGAGCGGGGGCTACTCTTCACTGTGGTGCGTGGGCTTCTCATTGTACTGGCTTCTCTTGTTGCAGAGTATGGGCTCTAGGCACGTGGGCTCTAGTAGTTGTGGCACGCGGGTTCAGTAGTTGTGATGCACAGGCTTAGTTGCTCCGCGGCATGTGGGATCTTCCCGGACCAGAGCTCGAACCCATGACCCCTGCGTTGGCAGGCGGATTCTTAACCACTGCGCCACCAGGGAAGTCCCCTGGCTCCCCTACTCTTTAAGGGTTAGGTAGCCCTCTACCTTCTGGGCATCCTTGCCTTTAAGTCTTCACCTCTTTCTTGAGTACTTATTCCAAATGGGGGACTCTACTAGGTTTCTTACATAGTCTTCTCCTTCAGATATTAAAATACCTTGGGGCTTCCCATATCTGCATCCTTTGGAGAGCAGAGAGTTTCTTACTGAGATGTCCCTTGTTTCCTTCTTATAACAGGAATAGTCACCAGATACACGTACCGATCTGAATTGTAGGGTTGCTTGCCTTCTGGGGTTTCTGCCGTAAGCTGTTATAAGAGGCTTTTGGGCTGGAGGTTCATGGTTCTCATACGACATTGTCGGGGACTTGCTGACTCTGTCACCGTATCCACTGCCTGGGAAGCTAGGATTCGCTCCATCACTGCTTCTTCCGTTTTCTCGTGCGTTGGGGGGAGGGTTAGCTGTTGTTTGCTGGAGCTGCAGGTACCTCCTGTTGTGATGGAGCAGAGATCTTTCTAGGTGGCTGGTGGACTTGGCTTGCCTTGCAGACCGGTTAGGGGTCCATGCTAGTGGTCCAGCCATTGTCTCCGCCAGATGGGCAGTTTGGTCATGTGACATTTAGGAGGAAATGAGCCCCATGAGATGGCAGCTTGCTATCGGCGCGTCTGACCTCACAGCCAACATGGGTGGGGACCTCGGAGCCCTTAGGTTGTATTTGTGGTATTATTTGGCGGAATAATAATTTTCCTCTCTCTGTGTCAGGAGATGTGTATTCTGGACCACTGTATCCTAGAACACTCAATTGGCTTGAAGTCACTTCTACTTTTCCATGCCAATATAGGACATCCTTCTAGAGCTGAAAGTTCCTGCACCAATTGCAGGAACCTTGAGTTTTAGTTTTGTTTGTTTGCTTTGTTTTATTGAAGTATAGTTGATTAACAATGTTGTGTTTCAGGTGTACAGTGAAGTGATTCAGTTTTACATATATATTTTTTTTCAGATTATTTTCTCTTATAGGTTATTACAAGGTACTGAATATAGTTCCCTGTGCTATGCAGTAGGTCCTTGTTGGTTATCTATTTTATATATAGTAGTGTGTATCTGTTAATCCCATACTTCTAATTTATCCCTCCCTCACTCTTTCCCCTTTGGTAACCACAAGTTTGTTTTCTATGTCCATGAGTCTGTTTCTGTTTTGTAAATAAGTTCATTTGTATCATTTTCGTAGGTTCCACATATAAGTGATATCATATGATATTTGTCTTTCTCTGTCTGACTTACTTCACTTAGTATGATAATCTCTAAGTCTATCCATGTTGCTGCCAATGGCATTATTTCATTCTTTTTTATGGCTGCGGAATATTCCATTGTATATATGTACCACATCTTCTTTATCCATTCATCTTCCTATGGGCACTTAGGTTGCTTCCATGTCCTGGCTCTCATAAATAGTGCTGCTGTGAACATTGGGGTATGTGTGTCTTTTCTTATTACGGTTTCCTCCGGATATATGCCCAGGAGTGGGATTGCTGGGTCACATGGTAGTTCTTTTTTTAGTTTTTTAAGGACCCTCCATACTGTTTCCATAGTGACTGTACCAATTTACATCGCCACTCACAGTGTAAGAGGGTTCCCTGTATTCAGCAGCTATGCAGTTGTTCATAGTGATACACTACTAACACAGAGAGAACAGCCTCAATCCAGAAAACAAGTAGCAAACACTACGTGGAAATCATAGCCCTTTGCCTCTGCTACTCTCCCTCCAGAGAAATTTCCAGACTTTAAAAAACTTTTTGTGCTTTCTCCTTTACTTCCAACACTTGAAATCAAAGAATAACAAGTAGTGAATTGATAATGAAATTATCACAGTCAAACCAACCCTGAAGAAAACATAAAGATAAAAACGGGGTTGCGGGGGAATGGTATCGAAAAGATAATGTAGACCTAGTAAATCTCAAACATGATTTTTGGAGAAAAGATAGATGTTCTCATTAAACTACATACATACAAAAAAGGAAAAAGCCACAAGTGAAAATTAAGAAATGACAAGTGGGAAAACAGTCAAGAGATGTAACGAATTTGGTAACATGTTCAGTAGTAAGCAAACAACACATTTACAAGAAATACCTATTATGGGATAAGAAAACTGGTTAAAATGATCCAAAATGACACATAATCTGTAACTGCTTTTCTTGGAATAATATAAAAAATGGTTTAAAAAATGGCTTTAAACAAAAAAGAACTTCCAACAACTCAAAAGAAGTAGCTTATCCAGATGATTTTACGGGAAAAAGTACACCAAGCTTTCAAAGAAAATATTTACTCCAGTGATTTTTTTTTAAGACAGTGTTAGAACCCTGAAAAGGAGAACCTTGGAATTTTATGGAGTGAGTGTAAATGGTAAAAACACCTGGACACACAGCACACACACAAACATTTAACATAAACTCACCTGTGAAATTTGACTTGTTTTATCAATTTCTGACAGTGTGGTCTTAAAATCCCAAGTGGGGTGTGAATCGCTCTCTCTCTCTCTCTTTCCTTCTTTCCCTCCCTTCAGTTCTGTCCTTTTTGCTTCATGTAATTTGAAGCTCTGTAAATAGGTCCATATACATATAAAATCATAATGCCTCCCTGATCACCCATTTCACCTTTTTCCCCCCAAGAAGAACCGTCTTTATCTCTGACAGTCGTCCTTGTGTTTACATGAACTTTGTAGGAGATTGGAAGAGCCACTTATGATCTGTTGGTATGATCATGTTTTCACCTTAGTGCTTTTCAATCTGTGTCTTTAGACTTCAGTGCATTTAAAAATAAACAGCGTATAGCAGGGTCTTGCTGTTTTATCAGCCTGACAATCTGTCTTTTAACTGGAGCATTTAGTCTATTTTCATACGATGTCATGTTTGGTGTGGTTGCATTTCAGTGGGCCAGCTTGACATTTATTTTCTGTTTGGTCCATCTGTTTTTTTCTCTGTTACTTCTTTTCCACATTCTTTTGTGTTTTAGTATAATGTTGGTACTTTAGCTGTTTCTTATTTTTAGACATTTCTATTTTTTTGGTAGTTATTCCATTGATTACAATATCCCTCTTAGATGCTTATTTAACTTTAAAAAAAACTGTATATCTGAATCACTTTGCTGTACCCTGAACCTAACATAACATTGTAAATCAACTATACTTCAGTTAAAAAAAAAGAAGGCATAACATTGTAACTCAACAATACTTCAATTAAAAAAAAAAAAGAAGATGTGATAGATTGGTCAATGAAGGCTTTTAAGTCAGAGTACAATAATGACAGTTGGATTTTAGAAAGGGCATCTTGGTGGCCTTACAGAATACAGGAATTAGATGGGCAAAAAGCACAAGAGGTGGCTCGTTCGTTCTAACAAATGTCCCAGATTAATGTAAGATACTAACAATAACAGAAGCTGGGTATAGGGTAGATTGGGCTTATCTGTACTATTTTACTATTTTTAGTAAATCTAAAATTATTCAAAAATGAAAATAATAAAAATATTTCTTTAAAAACAGTGGTAGGAAGATATTGGGGGCAAATACCACAGAAGTCACAGGAAGAGAGAATTTAAGAGTAGGTAGAAACCACCTTTGTAAATAATTGCAGATGAATCAAGCCAGTAAGGGACGGACTTTAGGTTTTAGTAAGAAAAAGTTCATTAATGACCATTGTGAAACCGGTTAAAAGAGATTCTGAGATCTTTTTAAAAAGCAAAATATTAATAAAAAAAAATAGAATTGAAAAGCAATTTTCCATCCCCTCTATGTTATCAATAATATTTTATATTATTTTATTTTATTCTTATTTTTTTCATTTATGGCCGCATGGTGTGGCACGTAGGATCTTAGTTCCCCAACCAGGGATCGAACCCAGATCCCGCGCCCCGTGCATTGGAAGCATGGAGTCTTAACCCCTGGACTGCCAGGGAAGTCCCTCAATGATATTTTAAATGTTTTAGCTACTTAAATTCTTGTTGAGAGACCTAGTATAGTATCGTATTTCTGAGTTTTGAGATATTTCAAGTGAATGGTTATTAAGTTATAAAGATATACCAAAATATGGGCTTCCCTGGTGGCGCAGCGGTTGAGAGTCTGCCTGCCAATGCAGGGGACACGGGTTCGAGCCCTGGTCTGGGAAGATCCCACATGCCGCGGAGCAACTGGGCCTGTGAGCCACAACTACTGAGCCTGCGCGTCTGGAGCCTGTGCTCCGTCCGCAACAAGAGGGGCCGCGATAGTGAGAGGCCCGCGCACCGCGATGAGGAGTGGCCCCCGCTTGCCGCAACTAGAGAAAGCCCTCGCACAGAAACGAAGACCCAACACAGCCATAAATAAATAAATAAATAAATAAAAATGTAAAGATATACCAAAATATAATTTTAATATAATTTTCCTTTAAAAGTCATTCCCCAAAATTGAATAGTCATGGGGTTACTAAAGTTCCTTTTGTCACAAAGGCTGCTTCTTTATGAATGGCTGTTAATAGCCCCATCTACCTAAATTATTTTAACTATCAGATTCCTCTAGCCTTAGTACTACCCACCTTTACATTTGTATGATGTAATTTAAAGAAATTAGAAAATGTCAAGTGCTGCCAAATTAGCAGTATGTGCCTTGATCTTGAACCCAAGAGTTGTATATCTAATTTATCATTCAGTTCGTCCATGGGCAATTAGGTGAGTACGTTAAAGCTAACTTCAGAGTCAAGATGGGATTTCAGCTTGCATTTTCTGACTGCAGGTAGATGAATTTCTGAGGAGGATGGACCATGTCACAGGGGGAAGATTGGTGACTGGAGCAAGATGGTGTTTCTCACCCAGGCTCAATTTTCAGGGGTTGTGTGTTCTTTGAAGGCTCACTTAATTTTTCCAAGGACTGGTTTCTTCATCAACCCTGAGGGTATACATAAAAACAGATCCAACTAGTAAACGGAGTACACTGGTACGACAATTGCTGAGGATTGGAATTACTGTTTTTTGTTGTGTTTTTCATAAACACACACTCCCATGCACCTCTACACCTGGCTCCAAATTCACTGCCCTCACCATCCTAGGTAACGTGGGAAGAGTAGGTACATGGAAAACAAGTTCACGGTTATTTGTCACCAGAGTCATGTAGGGTTGGGCTGAGCCTCCCTGGGTAGGTAAACCATAGCTGGAAAATAATCCTTTGGAGAAAATGAAGTTTATCTGGACACCTCCATGGAAAGCACTGCCTACTGAGGGGGGCTGGGCTTCTGTAATCTTCTTGGGCTGCTTGGGCAAGAGTTGGTCGTGTGGGTCCACATGAAGGGTGACTGCCGTGAGCCCTGATTCTTCCTAGTTGGTCCCGCAATAACAGATGCCCACCTTGTTTTTAGCCAGTCGTCTGGGGAATCCACAAAATTTATTTAGGAGGGATTCTTGATGCGGACAGCTTCAATTTTTATATCACCCGTGTGGGTTAAAAACAAACCTTCCAAATACAGTAAGTCCCCTACATATGAACCTTCAAGTTGTGAACTTTCAAAGGTGCAAACGTGCATTCGCATGTGCAGTCATGTAAGTTAGTTCATGTGTCTGGCATACACTGTCACATGTGTGCATCCTCTACAAGTGGTTGTGCTTTTGTGTACTGTACAGTACTGTATAGAGTACAGTAGTACAGTATCTTTATTTCAAGCCCAGGATGTCCGGAAGCGAGCGTAAAAGCAGCGGTGCTGTAGCTGGTACTGCTAAGAAGTGCCAGCTGTTTTACTGGACTACTGTACTTTTCAAGGTACTGTACTGTAAGATTAAAAATGTTTTCTTTTTTTGTGTGTTTGTTTTTATGTATTATTCGTGTGAAAAGTATTATAAACCTATTACAGTACAATACTATAGATTACGTTAGTTGGGTACCTAGGCTAACTTTGTTGGACTTACAAACAAATTGGACTTACGAATGTGCTCCTGGAACTCGTTCGTATGTAGGGGACTTACTGTATCTCTTTGGGAAAATGTCATATATCGAACCACTCATTCTGTGTGTCTCAACCTCTTTAAATCACCTGTGTAGTCAACTCGAGAGAGGTCATAATCCCAACTGTGATTTTTCCCTTTCATAAAATAGGGGAGTGTCTGGGAATGGTGCTTCCCACTATTCTTTCCAAGACTAAATTTCACTGATTTCAATGCCTTATATAGGTCTGTAATACATCCTTTTATGTTTGGTAGGCTACCACATTTATTTCAATTTTACTAATTTCCATGAACCACTTTGTGTCAAAACAAAGTTACTATTAGATTTTGCAGATTGGTGTTGCTATAAATCTTTCAATTTATCTCCACTCACACACCAGACTGTAGCTTATCAGTCCAGACCTCTAAAGGTAAGCTCTTCAAACCTACAACAGTACCTTCATCAATGAAACAGGGAAGGAAGAAGTAGGACAAAAATATCCTTTGCCTAAAATATTAAGAATTGTTTCAACAAACTATTAGGTATAAAATAAGCTACAAAAATATACTGTACAACACAGGGAATAAAACCAATATTTTATAATAACTGTAAATGGAGTATACTGTTTAAAAATTGCGAATCGCTATATTGCACACCTCTAATTTATATAATATTGTACATGAACTACACTTAAATTAAAAAAAAATTCTTTCAAGCTTTCCACATTTCCATAACTAGTTCTTGGGATATATATGTAAGCTGTGTGTTTTATAGCCTATAGAAATGCTTAGAACACTTTGTTCTGATGGCAATTTTCCCTCAAGTTATTTGGAAGTATTTTGAGACTATTTGGGAACATTTCTACCCTTTTCAGGACAAGAGGAAGTCAAATAAATTTTGTCAAATGTGGATGTATCAAATAATAAAAGCTTGGTACCTGGACAGGTATGAATATATATACAAGCTCCAACACTATACAGTAGGGCACCCCGATTAGTATCTTGCAGCCTGTGTCCACATCTATAAAAAGAAGATACTATCAAATTTTCAAAATCATCACACTAATTAAATAGGAAAGCTCTTGTGATAGCCTTAAAGAAATAGAGATTAAACTCAAAAACACTTTTTTTCTCTATTCCTTAGTTTTAATGACTGAATGACAATGTTTGAATTAGAAAAAAAACAAAAACAAAAACACCCCAACTATTTACATATTACAAAAGATGGCAAGAATAAAGCAAGATTGGAAATAGAAAATAATGTTGAAATGTTTGCTAAAATTCTGCTTGATAAATCTCTCCCTTTTTCCTTTGGAAGGAAATGTACTTTCATTTTAGAAAATTTGGAATACGAAAGACAAAAAGAGTCAGAAACCTTACTCCTCCAAAATTCCAACCCAAATCACTGATGAAAGTCGATGAAGATAAGTAATCATCTTGTTCTCTAATATAACTTTCTCTGTGCATGGGGAAATGAATAAAAACAAGGAACTATAGTCATTTATAAGAATTTCAGGAATTTTAAATTTTATTGTATTATTTTTTAATTAATTAATTTATTTATTTATTTATTTATGGCTGCGTTGGGTCTTCGTTGCTGCGCGCGGGCTTTCTCTAGTTGCGGCGAGCAGGGGCTACTCTTCGTTGCGGTGCACGGGCTTCTCATGGCGGTGGATTCTCTTGATGCGCAGCATGGGCTCTAGGCGCGTGGGCTTCAGTAGTTGTGGCACACGGACTCAGTAGTTGTGGCTCATGGGCTCTTGAGCGCAGGCTCAGTAGTTGTGGCGCACGGGCTTAGTTACTCCGCGGCATGTGGGATCTTCCCAGACCAGGGCTTGAACCTGTGTCCCCTGCATTGGCAGGTGGATTCTTAACCACTGCGCCACCAGGGAAGCCCTGTCAATGTACTTTTAGGGAAAGAAAAATGTCCCTATTTTTTTCAGGAGCTTTAGTATAAACATACAGATAATCGAATGCCTATCAATAGCCTACCATGCTTTACTGAGATGATTATCAGCACCTGCTTTGAAATATGAAAGTAAGGCCATTCCATAGTGATAGCAGATGATTTGGCAGCCAGAACTTTTATCAGCTGACAGGAGAGCTCCAGAGAACCTAAAATAATATGGCAAGAGACAGACTGTAATTACAATCCATGCAAGATCACTACTTAACTAAAGAGACGATGGTATAAACAGTGGAAATACTAGAAGGGAAAAAAATAGATAAAACCTTGCAGCTTCTACTCAGGAGTAGTTGGATAGGACACTTTCAGCAGTGAAATTGAACCTTTTATAATGGAACAGTGGGATTTAATATATAATTACTATCTCTGAAAGCAGTAACGTGAAAAGCAATGAATACAACCGAACACGGGAAATAATGAGAAGATTGTAGGATGCAACCATAACAGCAAACTAGAGCTTTTGGAGAGTAACCCAGGTACAAGGTCACCAGGAGACACAATTTTGACATCTCCTGAGTAGAATGTGAAATCCTTCAAAAGTAGAAATATGTAGCCCTCATGTCTACATAGTGTTTTCTGACTAGGATTAACAATGTCTGGTGTCAGAAATCCAGTCAATTCCTATCCCAAAAGAGAAGAGAAACATAGAAAAGCTAAAAATCAGATGAAGAAAACACCTTAGGAAAAAAATATTATAGGAAGAAACACCACACTTAAAACTAACACGGTATCAAAATAAGTATAACATGTGATCCTTGGAGCAACAGGAATGAAAAGACAAATACATGAATTAAAAATTGAGCTTCCTGGAAAGATACTTAAAACAGGTAAATATACTAAAGGCATAAGAAACATCCCGCTGTAGAAAAAGTAGTTTGGAAAACACAGGAATATGAAAGAGTCATTTTGGTAAACACAGCAAAAGCAAATTTGTGTAAAGTTAAAATATTTAGAAAGTAACATTTTATTCATATATAATTTTAAAAACTTTTCATGGAGCAAAGAGAAACTGGGATCTCTATACTGATTTGTATGGTATTTCAAGGGCTATTCAGTTATTATAGAATATGGTCCTTTTAGGTTTTATAAATCATTGTCTTTAAATTTTTTAAAATTTAGTCTATATGTTATAGACTGAGTAGAACACAAAAAAGGAGCACATTTTATTCATATATAATTTTTTTTAAACTTTTCATGGAACAAAGAGAAACGTGGATCTCTATGCAGATGATTTGTACCATATTTCAAGGGATATTCAGTTATTGCAGAGATATGGTCCTTTTAGATTTTATAAACCATTGTCTTTATTTCTTTTTTTATTTGGATGACTTTATATTTCATAGATTGAGTAGAACACATTTTATTCATACATAATTTTTTAAAACACTTCAGGGAACAAAGAGAAGCTTGAATCCCTATGCTGGTGATTTGTATCGTATTTCAAGGGATGCTCAGTTATCCCAGAGACCTGTGACATCAGTTGATGACAGAGATTAATTATCACAGAGTATTTCCCACTTTCTTTTATCTTCTGTAGTATTTGTTTTATAGAAGCTAATGCTATGGTATTTGTGTGCCAAAATATGCACAATTAAAGCTTCATGGTGGACTGTATTCTTGGTAATTAGCAGTGTCATTCTTTTCTCTCTTTTTAAATTTTTTTAAAATTTATTATTGGCTGCATTGGGTCTTCATTGCTGTGCACGGGCTTTCTCTAGTTGCAGCGAGTGGAGGCTACTCATTGTTGTGGTGTGCGGGCTTCTCATTGTGGTGGCTTCTCTTGTTGTGGAGCATGGGCTCTAGGCACGTGGGCTTCAGTAGTTGTGGCACACGGACTCATTAGTTGTGGCTCACAGGCACTAGAGCACAGGCTCAGTAGTTGTGGTGCACGGGCTTAGTTGCTCCGCGGCATGTGGGATCTTCCCGGACCAGGGCTCGAACCCCTGTCCCCTGCATTGGCAGGCGGATTCTTAACCACTGCGCCACCAGGGAAGCCCCCATTCTTTTCTCTTTTAATAGTGTTTTGTTTTATTTTTTCACTAAATTAACCTTCTCTCTAGATTGACAACAGAAGTGGGTTTTGGTTGGGTTTTTTTTTTTCTTTTTTTTTGGCCGTTGTTATTGGATTTTGCCCATTCTTTTGTCTCCATCATTTGAGTCCCTTTGGATTTTGCTTTTTCCTTTGGATAACATTTTGTGGGTCTGTGTCAATAGATAAGATTAGGTGTCTTACATTTGTTGGTAAGATGAATATATTCTGCCTTGAAGGATTCTATTGTCCTAACTTGTGTAAGTAGATAGTTATATTTCACAGAACCCTGTACTTTGAGTACTCTATGGAATTGCTGCTCTGAAGAAGGATGAGATTAAGGAAATTCTACATCCTTTGCCTTTTCACAGATGTCACCATCTGATTTTTGTTGATCACATTATTTTCCTAGCTGAATCTTAGTCCTATTTTAACCCTAAAATGTCCAAGTATATTTAATGTATGCTGATAATATATAAATAATCTTGATCTCCATCTGTATAAAGAAATTATATAACTTGTATATTTCTATACATATTTATATATTTAGCTGAGAAGACTTTCAAACAAAACCCAGTTACACTTGGGTTTAGTTGCATATACAAGACTGATTAACCTTTCTCTTAATTAAACAAAAATTAAAACAAATACAAATTTTCTTCTTTTATTTTGGTCAATTTTATAAGCCTGATGATAATACAAACTCAACACGAGTTTGGAGGAGACTGGAAGTCAGGGATTCACATATAGACTTGGAAAGAACCTTAGCTCATAAAAAATTTTGAAAGAAATTTACAAAATTCTAAAATAAACTAAATTTATTTGGTTTTATAACCTCAAATCAGCAGTTATAATGCCAAGGTTGTGTATATAGATGGTTACATGGGCATAAATGTGTATGTACAAATGATATTATAATATTTTTTTCAAATAAAAAAAGAAATATTTGCACTAAACTGGAAACCACTTAATTATCCATCAGTGTAAGCTTGCTTAATTAAATAAAGGTGTATCAGGAAGTGAGATACTTGAAAGGCAAAACAATGGGATAGATTTGTATCAGTTGACATGGAACGTCTTTTTCTACCCAAATAGGGTGTCAAACAATATGTATAATTAGCTTCCGTTCATGTAAAGTGGGGGGAAAAGACCTATATTTCAAAAAGTGCTATATTTTCATATTTTAAAATTATTAATCAACGTTCACATATCATTAACTAATGTTTTTGAATGGCTTATATGAAGGCACTGTTCCATTTATCTTGTTATTATTCTGAATAAGGGGCCCAGTTCTATCTGGTATGTTTGTATCTGTTTCTGTGTAACTTGTACATATCTACAAACTGCCCAGTTTCTCTGAAAGTATTATCTACAAAGATAATTCTCTACTTGTATTATGTACATCAGTAGAATAATTCGCAAGAGAAAACTTATGTTCATGTGTGCAAAATTACATGCTCAATTTTAAATCATCAGCATGTATCAAGAGATTATTTTCTGAAGACCCTTGATGAATATCATCCATATTTAGACAGCTTTAAAACTGTACTTTTTGGTAAAAAGTGAGTCTTTAGTGATATTTCCTCCTAATTTAGTTTAAATGCATCAGTCGTTGTTTTGCCGTCAAACCATTGATTATATTATGGTGTTACACAGCCTTGTGATATTTATGAACTGTCTAAATGACTAAGCACAGAAAATTGAAATAACAGGGACTTTGGGTTATAGACAGATCTGCAGTGAAAAATCCTATGTTAATTTTCCTCTTGTGCAATTCTGGAAAAGCCATTAGGTTTTCTAAATTCATTTCTGATTTGCAAAATGGAGCAAGGTATCTGTTATGGGCTGAATTATCCGCCTCCCACCCAAGGATTTCTGTGTTGAAGTCCTAACCCCCAAGACCTCAGAATCTGACTGTATTTGAAGATGGGGTCTTTAAAGAGGTAATTGGGATAAAATGAGATGATGCGGGGGGGGGGGGTCCTAACTCAATAGGACTAATGTCCTTATAAGAAGAGGAGATTAGGACACAGACACACAGAGGGATGACCACGTGAGGACACAGGGAGAAGACAGCCCCTGACATGGGCAGTAAAGAGGTCTCAGGAGGAACCAGCTCTGACCATACCTTGTCCTTGAACTTCCAGCCTCCTGGTTGACTTTTAGACTTCTAGTGTGAAAACAAAATGCTTCACTTTATTCTACAGAAGTAGAATTAGTAGTAATAATAATTTTCTGACACACGGCAAACAATTCATACATTGATTTCCTTTCTTTTTATTCACTGACCTCTAAGAAGTAGGATTACTAGGTTGAGATTTAACTCACAGAATAATTATCTTCATAGGACTGATGTGGTAGTCTTTAGAAATGTACAATTCTCATTTTTGTTCTTTCACAAGTCACTGAACCATCCTGAGAAAAAGCCCTTCTTCCCTAGACACAACAGCACACATTTATACGCTTCTCACGTGTAAATTCCATGCGCTATGTTTAATGTTCATTTTGTGGTGTTTCCCAAGAGAGCAGCTGGAGAGACCAAGACATAAAACACATAAAAATAAAAGTCAGAGCTCAAAAGAATGTCATTTCCTCTTCTCTGCTTCATGAAATATAAATGTTTTCAATTATCAGTGTTCATCAGCTTTCTACCACTGACACGTTGGAAGAAAATTTACAGCTGTCTCTTTACTATTGATTTTATTTTCACATTTAATCTTGATTTAAGGGTAATCCTGTGACATTCAAATGTTGAATATGATTTCTGTTTATATGAGATGGGAATACAAGTGGGAGGAAATAGTCAGTTATCTCCGAGAGATTTTTATATCTGCATCTAGTCAGTGGCCAATTCGTCTTACCCCGTTGGAAAGGTTAATATCCACTTTTTCTAGTCCAATACTGCTGCTATCTCCTTTTCCTGTTTATCTTGTGGATTATCACAAGACCCTCTGTTAGGGCTGAATCCATTTTGCCTCCGATCAGAGAATCTTCAAAGCCTAAGTTTTGCTGGACAGATGAAAATATAGGACAGTGGTAAAGTGTTCCAGCTCCTACATGGACAGAAATGGACTTTGAAATCCAGTTGAACATCATCCCTTGTGCTACTGAACTAAAAATCTTGGGTAAATAGGCATAATAATACTGTTACTGAATAGAAGTTTGTGTGGTCTACACATAGTGAGGCCAAATGATACCGGCATGGCAGACTTCGGAGCAGGGCCGAGCAAGGAGAATGGGCAGCTTGCGCTCAAAAACCCTGAACTCTCTGATGTTTTTCAGGGAGGAGTTTTTAAAGGCAAAATTTGGGGTGAGGGCTGCAGGGTGTGTGACCTTCTTCTGATTGGTTGGTGGTGAGGGTGGTTCTCCAGGAATCTTGAGCTCAGCCTGAAGTTACCATGCTCCCCTTTACCCTCCCAGGTGGGGGCCATGGTTCCAGCAGAAGAACTCAGAGATATCATTATTTATATCCCTTGAGGCAGAACCAGGACCCTGCCCCAAGCCTGCATTATTGTGTCTTGACTGCTCCTCCCTTGTCTCTGCATCCCCTCTCTTCCCTGATTAGCAACTGTTTGAATCTGCCCTTTGGGACTCAGGGAAGGTCTAGGAGGCTGAAGCCTTTATCCTGAAAATAAGAAACTGGGGACACGGAAAGGTTTTTGGGCCCAGGAGCCCCACAGGGTCCTGCTTGGTTTCAATATTTCCTAATGCAAAGAGTTTTGTTTTTAAATGAAATCCTACTGAGTTGATACACATAAAACATATCAGGATTTCAGGAAACACCCATGAGAATTTAATACTTTTTAGGTATTTTGACTATAAAACGTAATTCATTTTATTATAATTGTCTGAGATACTCTAAATGTCCTTTCTCTTATATGTGGATTCGTTAAAATTTTCATGGCTCCCAAGGAACAAAGCCTTCCATTCCACTCATAATCCCATATTGTAGACTCTCATCATTCATGTTCTACAAAAATGATCAAATCAGCTCCATAGGGTTGCCTCACCTAGATTCACTTCACCTCCACTCTTCCAGCTGGAACGGTCATGATCTTCCAAAACCCAGCTGAGACTGCTCGCTTATCCATGTAAGCTTTTTCTACCATTTCCTTCTTTCAAGTCTCCATCTTGTACAAAATCCTTTATTCCTGTACTGACTTTGCAACACAACTGAAACCATGCAACTCAGATTGGGACTTGGACCCGCGGGCCAGGACTTGAACTTGGCCAAAACCCAGATTGAGACTTGAAGCTATGGTCTTTTAACTGAGATCACACAGCTGGTCTCAGAACTTAATGAAGCTCAGGTTCTTGACATCTCATCACAGAAAGAATTCTGTGAGAGAAAAAGTGATAGGTAAGAAGTGGATTTATTTAGAGAGAAACACACTCCACAGAAAAAAGTGTGGGCCATCTCAGAAGACGAGAGTGGCATCAGGGTATGGGGGTTGTCAGTTTGTATAGGAGTGGGTAATTTCATAGGCTAATGAGTGGGAAGAGTATTCTAGCTACTTTGGAGAAAGGGTGGGGATTTCCAGGAATTGGGCCACTGCCCACTCTTTGACATTTTATGGTCGGCCTTGGGACTGTCATGGCACCTGTGGGCGTGTCATTTAGCATGCTGATGTGTTACAATGAGGGTATACTGAGGCTCAAGGTCTAGTGGAAGTTGACTTGTCCGCCATCTTGGACCTGTTTGGTTCAAACCATTTACATCGTGTCCTCGGGCTGTGTCATTTTTTAAAGGTTGTGCCCTGCCCCCTTCCCTCCTGTTTCACAGCCATATGTACTTCCTGCTGCTGTATTGTAATGATGTATAAGATTTCCCAAAGGCTTTATCTTTTGACATCCACAATATGATGGGTTATGTTACGGAACCGAACTTGGGTCCACTCACCCACGTGCAGCAAAGCCATGTACTGACTCAGACTTGTAGTGAAGGAAAGTCCAGCATTTATTTGCAAGGCTCCCAACATGGGGCCAAGCAAGGAGAATGGGCAGCTCATGCTCAAAAGACCCAAACTCCTCAAAGGCTTTCAGGGAAGGGTTTTAAAA
Source organism: Balaenoptera physalus (assembly GCF_965194825.1). Taxonomy (NCBI): domain Eukaryota; kingdom Metazoa; phylum Chordata; class Mammalia; order Artiodactyla; family Balaenopteridae; genus Balaenoptera; species Balaenoptera physalus. Next base: position 3,508,651 of record NC_138903.1, on the reverse strand, counting down.
GGCAAATTTGGGGTGAGGGGTTCAGGGAGCATGACTTTCTTCTGATTGGTGGATGGTGAGGTAACAGGGTGATGTTTCAGGAACCTTAATCATCAACCTTTTGTTTTCAACTGGTCTGGGTTCTTTGTGCTTGTGGTCAGCATGTGGTCACCATCCTCCACTTGGGTTTGTGGGGGGAGGTGATGGTGGTGTCTTAGTTTCAGACTAACAACTCAAATTGGAATCATTCAGTGGTTGTCCTTCAGTGACTGACTTATTTCAGTTAGCATAATGCCCTCCACATTGAGCCGTGTTGTAGCATATAGCAGAATTTCCTTCTTTTTTAAGGCTGAATAATATTCCATTGTGTGTATATACCACTGTATAATACAGTTGTAAAATATTTTACAGAATGCCAGAGAATGTACGTACCTAGTAGCACAAGCTCATTTTTTAAAAAATAAATGTCAGGACTCCAAAGTGAAATAAACAAATATTCTGCCATGATGGAGAATGTTCACACAATTCTCTCAAGCATGCAAAACATAAATAAATAAGGATTCAGATAATTAAAAAAAAAAAAAAATATGTGTCTGATTGTTTTGTAGATCCCTCAAGGAGGAACTAAGACTCTGTCTTACTGATTAACTGTTGTTCAAGCTGTTGTGTTTAACTGCTTTTCCTTTCTTTCTGCATTCCCTCACTTTAGTAACTGACTGAGTCTCTTTGGAACTCAGGGGAGGCCTAAGGGACTAAAGCCTTTTTCTACAAATAAGAAACAGGGGATACAGAGGGGCCTCTGTACAAGGGAAGACCCTGCAGGGTCTCTGTACCGGCTCGGTACTGACCCTGCTCGGTTTCAGTACCCCCTTTTCTTTGATATTCCTCAATCCAGAGTGGGGAGGGATAAGAGAGAAGAAAATTTTGCATAGAGAGGTTAATCGTAAACTCAGCAGTGGAACTTGGTTTTAGGGGGACTTGTTTTCAGCTGGTGAACAGTTTATGTATGCTTACTGAAACAGCTGTTGATGGGCTGATAATTTTTATTTTTTAATCAATGGTCATTTCTTAATGCTTATGTGTATTCTTGGGCTGAGAAAAAGTGGTGAGAGGTTATGCTGTTTGGCTAAGGATGGCAGTGGAGTGGGGGAGATGCCTTACATTTCGAATTAAAATCAAGTTCATAAAATTAGCAAAAAAATGCTAGCTTTTCAGGTTTTGTTCAGGGTGGCTAAAAAGAAGCAAAGCATGTTGCAAGAGCATTTTCAGGAGAGTTCTAAAAAGAAGAAAAGAACCTTTCTAAATTGCTAAAAGAATACAAAGCATTCACTCTTGAATGGTGTTGTGCTCAGTGGGCTGGAGAGTGTAGTTTTTGTGTTTATTGGAAATTAACATACCTTCACAGTGCTATCCTGCTGTCGTGTGTCATGGGAAACTAAAGATCTTGCAAAGTGAGCTGTAGGAGCCCAGAGTTCTTCATTTGATTTCATGTGCATTATTTTTTTTTTCTCTAGTATTTAAAGAATATCGCTAACATCCTCTTCTAAACCATACACATCATAGCTGTTTAACTTGATTTTTTAATCCATTTAACTTTGGTGTACTGAATTCATGGAAAATAGTTACAGAAGCATTCTGAATTCATTTATGGAAAGAGAAAGCCTAGTTTAATTTTATTTTGCTGTAAAGGGTTGATCTCTGCATAACCACCTATAAGACAACATCATCTACCAGCTAATATAATGTTATAATATAATGGCTCTACCAAGCCCTTTCCAAAACTGTACTGTACTTCCTATGTAAAAATATCACTTTGGTAAAGTTTGCAAATCTGAGAAGTAAGGAAATTATAGCAAAGTACATTTCATTTATTTTGAATTAATAAGATTTTTGGTTACCTGAACTTTAACATATTCTGGTGTGTGTCTGGATGCTTGGGAAACATAACACACTATCAGTAAAGAGTGCGTATACTTGGCAGATACCAAAAACACTAATATGCCGCTTAATTTTTGTACACATAAAACACTAAAACTCTAACCTATCAAAATGTATGCTTTGGTAAGATGCATTGAATCCCTTTCTCTTCATTTTTCTTGTAGAGTAAAGCTGGACAGGATGTATTTAAATAATGGTATAAATGTTGACTCTCGGATTTGTAGAACAAAAATCAGGTTAAATATCTAAGTCACTTGAAGTGGTATGATTGTTATTAATTTATGCTCTAAACAGATGTAGATATTTCATTGTGTTTTGTGGCTATGAATGAAGACACAGAGTACACATTCAAATAATGTTTCTTGGACTAAATTTAAATGCTGACCTTTGTAAAATAAGACAAACCAAATGATATGGAGTCGGGGGCAAAGACAGGGAAGGAAACTTGACCCTGTAGTGAATTGAATACTTCAGGCAATGGCATAAATTAAAATTGCATGTCTGTCATTATTATCTCAAGCCTTTGTCAGTCTTCCCAAACATAAAACTACTTTAATCCATGTGGAAAGAAGACATAGAGATGTCATTTTCTAAAAATATAGTCACCACAGACATATAGAATAGACTTGTGATAGCCAAGGGGAAGGGGAGGTGAGGGAGGGATCCACTGGGAGTTTGGGGTTAGCAGATGCAAACTATTATATATAGCTTGGAGAGGTCCTACTGTAGAGCACAGGGAATTATATTCAACATCCTTTGATAAATCATCATGGAAAAGAATATGAAAAAGAATGTATATATATATACACACACAGACACACACACACATATATGTGAATCACTTTGATGTACAGCAGAAATAACACAACATTGTAAATCAACTATACTTCAACAAAGTTTTTTAAAAAAGAATAGTCACTATAAGAAACAATAATACAGCATCAATAGTTATATACACTTTCAAAGAGCCCTGCTCCCACCATCAATCAAGACTTGCTTCAGTAATAGCTAAGAATTCAGACTATGTTATTGTTTGTAGATATTAAAGAATGGAGTGCATCGGCTCTCTTCTCTGTGGCCATATCACATAAACAAATGTAAATTCAACATTGTTTCCACTGAATTCCCGCCAGTCTATAGAATAGTAGATGCTTGATAGAATTGCATGTTACAAAGTTTCTGAAATTTTAATAGAACCACAAAGATGCATGGAATGTTAAGATTATCAACTGTCTTCCTGCAGCCTTGGGCTAAACAGATAGTAATAAGCAGTCATTTTCCACCCTGTAAAGCCCCCCACAAGGGCTCTCCAACCCCCTATCTCAAGGACAAACAGTTAGTAAAGGTGTTGCAAAGAAAAAGAAGAGAAGCATCAGCTGGGCATGCAACCATGTTCCTGGAAGGGTTACTGGGTCCATGGGAACCCAACAGGATACACGGGCTTACCCCTCATGTACTAGTGCACTCTTCTGCCATCGCTCACTCAACTCCCGTAAAGATACACCTCACACTCCGTCCATTCGGGACTTCTCCAGTTGCCAAGTCTTCATCCCATGTGTGCCCTTGCAAAAATGTGCTTTCACCTAAAGAGAAACAGTGCAGGTTCAAATCCACCTTCAAACAGGAAACTATTCCACAAAGGGATTCTTTTTTTAATACTTTTTTTTATTGAAATATAGTAGATTTACAATGTTGTGTTAATTTCTGCTCTACAACAAACTGACTCAGTTATACATATATACATACTTTTTTATATTCTTTTTCATGATGCTTTATTACAGGATACTGAATATAGTTCCTTGTGCTGTACAGTAGGACCATGTTGTTTATCCATCTTATATATAATAGTTTGCATCTGTTAATCCCAAATTCCCAATCCATCCCTCCCCCACCCCTTCTCCCCCTTGGCAACCACAAGTCTGTTCTCTATGTCTGGGAGTCGGTTTCTGTTTCTTAGGTAAGTTCATTGATGTCATATATTAAATTCCACATATAAGTGATATCATGTGGTATTTGTCTTTCTCTTTCTGACTTAACTTCACTCACTAAGACAATCTCTAGATCCATCCAGGTTGCTGTGAATGTCATTATTTCATTCTTTTTGATGGATGAGTACAATTCCATTGTGTATATATCATATCTTCTTTTTTAAAATTATTAGTTATTTATTTATTGGCTGTGTTAGGTCTTCGTTGCTGTGCACAGGCTTTCTCTAGTTGCAGCGAGTGAGGGCTACTCTTCATTGCGGTGCACGGGCTTCTCATGGTGGTGGCTTCTCTTGTTGCGGAGCATGGGCTCTAGGTGCAGAGGCTTCAGTAGCTGTGGCACACGGGCTCAGTAGTTGTGGTGCATGGGCTTAGTTGCTCCGCAGCATGTGGGGTCTTCCCGGACCAGGGCTCAAACCTGTGTCCCCTGCATTGGCAGGCGGATTCTTAACCACTGCACCACCAGGGAAGTCCTATCATATCTTCTTTATCCATTCATCTCTTGATGGACACTTAGGTTGCTTCTATGTCTGCACTATTGTAACTAATGGTGCTGTAGTCATAGGGGTGCATGTATCTTTTTGAATTATAGTTTTGTCTGGATATATGTCCAGGAGTGGGACTGCTGGATCGTATGATAGCTACATTTTTAGTTTTTAAAGGAACCTCCATACTGTTCTCCATAGTGGCTGCACCAATTTACATTCCCGCCAACGGTGCAAGAGGGTTCCCTTTTCTCCACACCCTCTCCAGCATTTATTGTTTATAGATTTTTTGAGGATGGCCATTCTGACCAGTGCGAGGTGATACCTCATTGTAGTTTTGATTTATATTTCTCTAATGATTAGTGATGTTGAGCATCTTTTCATGGCCTGTTGGCCACCTGTATGTCTTCTCACAAAGGGATCTTTAATCTCTCAAAACATGGCACGGAGAGCTTACATCCAGTGTTACCCCAATTGTCCCACTAACTGGGGTTGGGAGAAGACCTCCTTGTTTCTCTCCTAGCAATTTTAACAACAGAGTTTGACCTCATGACCTTCATAGTTTGGGGAAAATATTTTTCTCGGGCGATATGTCAGAAATGTGGCTTCAATCCAGTTGGCAGTCATGTAAGCAAAGACATTGCCAAGCGGAGATAATTTGCTTCTGACACCCAGCAGCAAGAGAAGAAGCATGGGCATGCTTGGCTCTCAGCAGTGTAGTGTCCATGATCATTATTTCAAGCATGAACAGTCATACCATTGAATAAAATCACTCAGCTTATCTAGGTGATACCTTTGGGTTATACTTATTTATTTACTTTTATTTTCTAGGGGATTTGGGGGGGCTACAAATACCCAAAGAGACCAAATAGATGTTCTAAAAGCTTTTCCACTGTGACCAGCTGTTTTTGTGGGACTATGTATTTTTGGTACCATTCTACAAGCTCTACCCAATGATATTTTTATTAATATATATCAATACATTTCTCTCTGATTAAATACCTAAAAATGGGAGTTTAGCACCATAAAATTTGCACTCACCACCGAAAGCCCTGCCCCTCTCTACATGGCTTCCGTAATAATAAGGTTGTAGATAATAGTTTGCTCTTGTGTTTTTTTAATACCAGATGTTCTGCCATTTATTCAAAACAGAATATGCCATCAATTGTAATGTTTGCAAACAACAAAACAGCTTGCTGATAGCCCGAAAGCATTAAAACGTTAAAACAGTATACTAGATCATTTTTTTCAAGCATGGCCTGTAACCTAGAATTTTATGTGTGTGTAATTCTTTGTGGAAGTAAATTGGAAATAGGTGGTAGGGGTTATCTCGTACACAATTAATGACTATCATTTTAGATGGCAGCTATTCTTAGAAACATGACTCTGTATTAAGAAAATAGGATATAAATCTGTCTTGATGGAACTTAAAGTGATTCACTTTCCATCATCTGTATGACGGTCATGAGGCTGTCTTCTTTCCCCTTCTGGAACGAGGCAAAATATATTGAATAAGCTCAAAACATTCTTCTTCCTCTAGTATGTGGTTTTTCTATAGTGATACATAATGTCTCAGGTGTAAATATACTTTTCAGAATCATGGTAACACTAAAGGCACCTGATAGTTTGTTATTACTGCTCTCATGAATAGAAACTATGACAGAAAATAAATTTTTAAAATTTATTTTCTTTGCGTATTTCGATTAATTTTTACTTATATATTAGTCAGCGAGGGCTGCCATAACAAAGTACCATAGACTGGATGGCTGAAATAACCGAAAATCTCTCTGTCCTGGAGAGAGAAAGTCTGAGGCTGAAAGTCTGAGATCAAGATCTCGGCAGGTTGGTCCCTCCCGAGGCCTCTCTCCTGGGCGTGTAGACGGCCCTCTCCTCCCTGTGTCCTCACAGGGTCGTCCCTCTGTGTCCTAATCTCTTCTTTTAAGGACACCAGTCCAGTTGGATTAGGACCCACCCATATGACCTCATTTTACCTTAATTACCTCTTTAAAGACCCCATCTCCAAATACAGTCCCTTCTGAGGTCCTGAGTGTCAGGACTGCAACATGTAATTTTCAGCTGGGACACGATTCACTCTGTAACACCCTCCAGTAGAAAGATTAGATGCTTCACTCAGTCCCCACTCAGCGCACGTCAGTACATTTCGTTGTTCCTACCTGAAGCCCCTGAACCCACCTGAGCCAATCAAAGCACCTCTGCAGGATTTATACCACTCAGGTTGAAGAGAGAGGCAATTTTTCTGGTTATCCAACTTCTTTACTCCAGGCATAAACCAGCTCTTCCATTGGAAGGCAGAGGTGATTCAGCTAATCAGGTGGGTACTTAAGAATTGTAGTATGAAATAGTGTTTCTCAACATCTAATGCAGTGGTCCCCAGCCTTTTTGGCACCAGGGACCGGTTTTGTAGAAGACACTTTTTCCATGGACTGGGGGGGAGGAGATGGTTTCGGGATGATTCAAGCACATTACATTTATTGTGCATTTTATTTCTATGATTGTTACATAGTAATAGACAATGAAATAAGTATACAACTCACCGTAATGCAGAATCATGGGAGCCCTAAGGTTGTTTTCACTTGCCACTCACTGATAGGGTTTTGAGATGAGTCTGCAAGCCATTGATTTATTATGGTCTCTGTGCAGTCAAACCTCTCTGCTAATGATAATCTGTATTTACAGCCGCTCCCCAGCACTAGCATAACCACCTCAGGTCATCAGGCATTAGATTCTCATAAGGAGCACGCAACCTAGATCCCTCGCATGCACAGTTCACAGTGGGGTTCGCGCTCCTATGAGAATCTAATGCCGCGGCTGATCTGACAGGAGGAGGAGCTCAGGCGGTAATGGGAGCGATGGGGAGCGGCTGCAAATACAGATGGAGCTTCGCTTGCTCACCTGCCGCTCACCTCCTGCTGTGCGGCCCGGTTCCTAACAGGCCACAGACCGGTACTGGTCCAAGGGCCGGGGGATGGGGACCCCTGATCTAATGCACACAGACATGCCCTGCGGATCCTGTTGCAATGCAGATTCTGATTTGACGGCCCTGTGCTGATTCTGCGTTGCCAGCAAGCTCCCAGGTGAGGATGACTGAGGTGGTCCAAGGTCTCCACCTTGCCCAGCATAAGAATATAGCTATTTATATGGAACATTGGGCTCCCTGGAGGTCTGAAAATACTTTGAGGAGGTTCTGCTGACAAACCCATCTTCCCCCAATTTTTATTTTATTTTATTCTTTTAATTAATTTTTATTGGAGTATAGTTGCTTTACAATGTTGTGTTAGTTTCTACTGTACAGCAAAGTGAATCAGCTGTACAAATACATATATTACCTCTTTTGGATTTCCTTCCCATTTAGGTTACCACAGAGCATTGAGTAGAGTTCCCTGTGCCATACAGTAGGTTCTCATTAGTTATCTATTTTATACATAGTATCAATAGTGTATATATGTCAATCCCAATCTCCCAGTTCATCCCACCCACCCCCTTTTCCCCCCTTCGTATCCATATGTTTGTTCTCTACGTCTGTGTCTCTATTTCTGCTTTGCAAATAAGATCATGTATACCATTTTTCTAGATTCCACATATATGCATCAATATACGATATTTCTTTTTCTCTTTCTGACTTACTTCACTCTGTATGACAGTCTCTCGGTCCATCCACATCTCTACAAATGACCCAGTTTCGTTCCTTTTTATGGCTGAGTAATATTCTATTGTATATATGTGCCGCATCTTCTTTATCCATTCATCTGTCAGTGGACATTTAGGTTGCGTCCATGACCGGGCTATTGTGAATAGTGCTGCTATGAACATAGGGGTGCATGTATCTTTTCAAATTATGGTTTTCTCCAGATATATGCCCAGGAGTGGGATTACAGGATCATATAGTAGCTCTCTTTTTAGTTTTTTAAGGAACCTCCATGCTGTTCTCCATGGTGACTGCACCAATTTACATTCCCACCAACAGTGTTGGAAGATTCCCTTTTCCTCACACCCCCTCCAGCATTTATTATTTGTAAAAAAATTATCATTTCTTAAAAACACATAATAACTAGTTGACATAGGCTTCACCCCATCTGAATTTTAAAACTTAAATATCTTAAATGAGTTGAAATAAGTAGGATTTTTAATTAAACATTACCTAAAGTGACCATATAACGAGAGTTTACTTTGCTTGGGGAAATAAATGTCAGTAATGTCAAATTCAGCATCAAAGGCAACCCAGTGACAAACAGATTTGTGTGAACCACAAGAAAAGAGAAGGTTGCTTTAGTTTGATGGTAATGTGTGACGTACAGGATTCATTTTACTGGAGAACTCAGTTTAAAATTGCATGAAAGAAGGTTTTCTGCTCACATGTCAAAGGCCATTACTAATGAAGGTAGCAACTGGGTAATGATTGAAATTTACAAGCATCACTTTCAGCATTTTTTTCCCCTTTGGATTTTCATTGACTGGATGATAAGCTGTAATTTTTGGTTTCATTTCATACTAAAAGTATATGCTGTCTATATAATTAGCAATATTTTATTCTTCCATCAACTTCATGAAGAGAAAATCATCTCATGGTGTCCTATTTTCATGTTGTGGTAATGGATCCTTTTGTCAGTGATAGAATACAGATAAATACCAGCATCCAAAATGGAAGGAAAAGAGGACCTATTTACTAGAGGATATTATTTCTCTGCATTACTGTGAAAATTAGGTATAGATGAACAGGAAAATGACAGAGTTAAAAATTAGTCTTCCAATCTGTTTTTGTAGCACAGGCAATCTGTAAAATTTCTACTAAGGGCAAGAAGATTTTATCATATACACCCACATACCCCCAAATTATACGGCATCATCTTATGTTTTTTTTTTTTCTTCCAACTTTTGCGTGGCTATGATATTAGAAGATCTCTGTGTCATTATGTTTTCCATTATTATCATTCAATTGTTTGCTCAAGATTACTAACTTGTCAGGTCACCTATAGTAGTCAAATAGTATGTTTTAAATCTGATATATTAATAAATATAAATTTTTAAAACAAAATCAGTTCTACAAAAGATCAGATTCATGCCAACAATATTCCGCCCTATATATTGCTAGAAATATCAAATGTGAATTGAATCTATACCTTTCCGAGCTCATTCGGTATAAAAATGTTTAGATTAATTATAATAGTCATAGAAGCAAGAGAAAAATTAATGTGTTTTCATTTTGCACTTTTACATGATTTCATGCAAGCCAGTATTGTAATTTATTTTAGGACCTGGGTTGCTCACTTATCATTCTTTTCAAACTGAAGACCGTGCCTATTTAGATTTCTACAGGCTGCATCCAGAATTTCAAAAATTCATAAAAGTAGAATTTCAAGTGATACCATTTTCAACCACTTATGTGAGAAGATGCCTTTTGTATGGTTTCATGATCACTTTGCAATTCAGGGAAACTTTTTCGATTTTTAGGTTTACTTTCCACTTTATCTATTAAAAGTTCTGCAGTATGAGACCCTGAGAGACCAAAGTTACGCTACCATATAACTTTTGCAGGAACTTTGCCCCCAGTGACCCATCCTGGCTTTTCTGGCTAAACACAAATTGTCCAACCAAACTTAGATAAACCACAGCTCCACTCGTGCAGCCTCTGTTTCCTTAAGGGGGCCCCAAACAGCCATAGCTTCTCCTACCTTCTTAGAATTTGATCAGTGAAGAATAATCAGAAGACCTTCCTCCATCAGTCCTATACTATGCTCAAGCACCTCACTCATCGGAAAAGTCACCACACTGCTCTTCTCCTGTTGAAATATTTTCATCAAGGCTTGCACTAATGACTTTTACCGGATTTCTCCTTCCACAGTTATTATAAAATTTGTCCTTCCCATGTGCAAGCATCTAGATGTCTCCAAAAAGTCAACCTTTCCAGGTGTCTTAACCCAAAGAGTAGTGTTCCATGGCTGGTATCTTGAAACCCAAGTTGTATGGGAAATGATACAGTCTCTCATGTTACATGAGTGTATTTAAATATTCACTAAAATTAAATGCAGTTTACACAAATGATTTAATAAACAGCTAGAAACAGTCCCCTTTGCTCCAGGAAGAAGCTAGAAGCCAGCATCTCTGGAAAATTCTCTCATACCCATGAGTACACTGTCACGAAAAATCAATATTTTTCTAGCAACCTCCAGGTCCATCCCCACGTATCATTTTCCGAAATGGTCTCTTGATACACACGTGATCTCCTCTGAGTGAGATCTGTATTTGCCAGCATGGTCCAGGGTGTTTCTGAGCTCCTTATAGATTGGAAGCAATGCACATTTTCAGGTGTGAAGAGTAAGGAAAAGTGGCAACTTACAGGTACCCACTTTGGATAGGAAAACTGTAGGGTCTTCAGGAAAAGAAACAACCACTTCATCAGCTTCAGAGATGGGGTGTCATTTGCTGGCTCAGAGGAGTTTGGGGTGTCCAGAGTCCTCTGATCCCACCACATCCCAGTGCTAAATCCTGGTATTTTCCAATGTATGGGACAATGTTCGTAAAAGATGTGTGATACTGTGAAGTCAATCCAGATTCCATTTCAGCAAGCGTCAGCCTCGAGTCTTCTTGGTTTTGTCCTAAATCAGCCGGTGTCTTCAATAAAACAGCGATTCTTTTTTTTTTTTAATAAATTTATTTATTTATTTATTTATTTTTGGCTGTGTTGGGTCTTCGTTTCTGTGCGAGGGCTTTCTCCAGTTGCGGCGAGCGGAGGCCACTTTTCATCGTGGTGCGCGGGCCTCTCACTATCACGGCCTCTCTTGTTGCGGAGCACAGGCTCCAGACGCGCAGGCTCAGTAGTTGTGGCTCACGGGCCTAGTTGCTCCGCGGCATGTGGGATCTTCCCAGACCAGGGCTCGAACCCGTGTCCCCTGCATTGGCAGGCGGATTCTCAACCACTGCGCCACCAGGGAAGCCCGCGACTCTTTGGAAGTAGGTGCCCCCTTCCTCTCACCATGCCCTGAGATAAGACTTAAACTTGGACCTCAGTTGTCACTCATGAGCTCTGTCATGCAGTCCAATCAGTCTGTCCATCTTGCTGTCTTTCCCACCAAAGATTCCACCAAAGCAGTCATGTGGTCTTGACTTCAATCCATATTTCATATTATGGGTTTCCAGTGTCCCATGCTGTTTTGGTAGAGATACGCCTACTGCCTTGAAACGCACCTGGGGTGAATAACCATCCCATACTCACCTTTCTCTGACGGACTCCTACCTTCGATCTCTATGGGTAGTAATGCTTGCATTGGTCAGCATTCAACGGCAGAGGAAAGAATACATGTTGTCCAAAAGTGATTTCACAAAACATTTAATGGCTTAAATAATCATCAGACGAGCTGAAGAAATGGATCTTTGATCTCCTAGGGATGATCCCCAAATTACTTGATAGATGGGGGTCAATGAAGCTGATATTCCTTCTATTGTCAAGAATCTGCTTGCTACACTTTACACGATGCTGGGTTCAAATCATACCACATCTGCTATGATCTGAATCAGTATAATTGATGCCTCACACCTGCCTCTCTTATCACCTGTGTCAGCTCTGGTTTCATAACTCATGCAAGTGCGTTGAATTGGAAGAACTTAAAAAGTTGACACCTGCATGGAAGATTGTCCAGAAAAATGTAGATGCAGCTTTCTGGTCTTTCCTTCAGGAAGGGAAACTGGAAGATAATAAGTGTTTTGAGAGGCAGCCCACATTTTCAGCCACAGGTGGTGGCTCTTTTCACTTTCTTCTTTTTTTGATAAATTTATTTATTTTATTTTTGGCTGCCTGGGATCTTCGTTGCTGTGTGCAGGCTTTCTCTAGTTGCGGCGAGCCGGAGCTACTCTTCGTTGTGGTGTGCAGGCTTCTCATTGTGGTGGCTTCTCTTGTTGCGGAGCACAGGCTCTAGTTGTGTGGGCTTCAGTAGTTGTGGCACGCGGGCTCGGTAGTTGTGGCACGCGGGCTGCAGTAGTGTGGCTCGTGGGCTCTAGAGCGCAGGCTCAGTAGTTGTGGTGCGAGGGCTCAGTAGTTGTGGCTCGCAGTCTCTAGAGCACAGGCTCAGTAGTTGTGGCGCAGGGGGCTTTGTTGCTTTGCGGCATGTGGGATCTTCCCGGACCAGGGCTCAAACCTGCATCCTCTGCATTGGCAGGCGGACTCTTAACCACTGCGCCACTAGGGAAGCCCCTTTTTGTTTGTTAACATGTCTGTTTATCTCTGCAGAATCCAGGTGCTTGTGCAAATCGACAGTGATCTAGACTGGGATTCAGCTGGGGGTGCCTTCAGTTGCTACTGCCATTCCAATGCATTCTCTTTATCTCTCTTCAGAAACAAATTAAACAAATGCAGACACCTGGCCCACAGAATACAGCTATTGTGTTGCCAAATGTATTTGTTGCATCTCTTCCTTTTGTTTATTGTCTCTCTCAATACCAACAAGGTCTGAGAGACACTGACTCTTAGGTGACAGTGCCAACATTACATCTTTATCATCTTGATAGCTTTCTGTGCCTCAGTGTAGATCTCTACAATTTTGATTTTCTCACTATCCCACGATTTCATGACCCTCGTCTACGTCATTGATGCGAAGGGAAACTGAAACTTAGGATGTAGCAGTATTCCAGATTTATGTAAGACCAATGCTTGCCATGGGTGATAACACCTATGTATTAGTTGCTAGAGCTGATATAACAAAGGGCTATGGACCGGGGGCCTTAGCAACAGACATTTATTCCTCGCAGTCGTGGAGACTGGAATCTGAGGTGAAGGTGTCAGCAGAGCTGGTTCCTCCCGAGGCCTCTCTCCTGGGCGTGTAGACGGCCCTCTCCTCCCTGTGTCCTCAGATGGTCGTCCCTGTGTGTGTGTCTGTGTCCGAATCTCCTCTTCTTATAAGGACACCAGTCCTATTGGATTAGGACCCACCCTAAAGACCTCATTAACCTTAATGACATCTTTAAAGGTCCTATCTCCAAACACAATCACATTTTAAGATACTGGGTGTTAGGGCTTCAACATATGAATTTGCGGGGGGACAGAGTTTAGTTCATAACCGCCCCCGAAACAACAGGGATCTGAATCCTCTCTGGAATATCGCCTTATCCATGACCATACAGCATATTCTTCATTTTGCCTAGATATGAAAATGAACTGAAATAAATACCTATACTCTACCTGCTGGCTGTCTGCGTGGTGAGTGGAGAAGTGAGGGTTTCCCACCTGGTTCACCTGCTAACAACATTTTCCTGCAAATTTTGTCACCCAGCACACTGATTGTTGTGTGAAGTGTATGTAACAGGTCATGGTGCTGATAGAATTCGTGGAAAGCCCCGCCTAGCTAATTATAGTGAAATCCCAAGATTTCCTACAGGGAATGCCATGCTATCTTGCAAACCCTTGCCATTTTGGATTAAGTCGCTTGCTTTTTACAGAACTCGTAGAAAATGTGTCTCTTACCCTTGGAGTCCAGTGATCTTGCATCTTGAATGATATCTATCAGTAACTAGATGTTCTTTAATTCAGAAAGAGAAAGACAAATACATGATATAGCTTATATGTGGAATCTAAAACAATCATACAGATGAACTTATTTACAAAACAGAAACAGAGTCACAGACATAGAAAACACTTACGGTTACCAAAGTGGAGAGGCGGGAGGGAAAAATTAGGAGTTTGGGATTAACATATACACACTACGATGTGTAAAATAGATAAACAACAAGGACCTACTGTATAGCACAGGGAACTCTACTCAATATCCTATAATAACTTACAATGGAAAAGAATCTGAAAAAGAATATATATAACTGAATCACTGCTGTACACTTGAAACTAACACAACATTGTAAATCAACTGTACTCCAATAAAATTTTTTAAAAAATAAACTAGATATTCTTCAACCCAATGAAGGAATGAGCCCAGAACACTCCATCATCAAGGGGAAGTGGCTGTGTGGAGTTCAGAGCAAGCAGGTGCTACAGGCTCACATCCTTTGCAGGAGCAAATCATTCATATACCAAGGTGCGTTCTCCTGCATGGCCTCAACACCCATCATGGCCTCATGGAAGGAAACCTATGGTCAGGTGACGAAGTAAAGCCATGCTTGTTTGTGATTGACACTGGACAGTACAAGATATGCTGAAACCATCTGGGTATGTGCTACCGCTATGGTCTCTTGGACCTGTTAGGACTCCAAAATGATGCTTGAGGGAGGAGATGATGCTTCAGGCTTTGTAGGAACAGAATGGCTGTTCAGAAGCACAGGGCAGTATGGTTTCTTGAGCCCAACGAAACCCAACTTCAAGCACAGAGAAAAAAGCAGATCACGTACAGAGGAATAACAAGTAGACTAATAGCGAGGTTTCCACTGGTCACACAAAGGAGCCATAAAATCCAAGGGGTGCGAGAGATTGCCTGTCAGTAGAGAAATCCGTAACCCCTGAAGTATATATTTCAGAAATGTGGACCGAATAAGCACATGTTTACACTGACAGACCTCAGCAGGGAAATACGTGCGCTCAGAAAAGATACCAGGTGGAAGAACATGGAACACAGCATGGGTAGAATATATTTGCAAACTGACTAAACGTCGTGTCTGTGATATTTATGTCTTCCATGAAACCATGTTGAACTTTATCTCCTAAAATATGTATAATTAGGATACACTGTTTTTCACTCCCTTCATTTTTGCCTTTATTCATTCACTCATCCGTCATTCTTGAAGATACACCAATGCTGCCCTTCCTGTCCTCAAAATGACCTTCTAACAATTGAGAATCTGGATACAAAGCTCGGGTACCCACATGTCCCATGTCCCTGGAAGACTCTGGTTTATACTCGCTATTTCAGTAAAGAGGTAAGAGACCCTCTTTCTCACACGTGTTCTGGTATGTACAATAAATTGTAAGTTCATTCTGAAGAAATACTGAAAGATTAACTGTTTCCATCCAAACACTTATAGTTGAAATTGAATGCCTTTGTTTTATCTGGGACCCACTCAGAAATCTCTTAGCCTTTCCGGTTTAGTCACCCATGCAGGATCTAATCCCTTCTTCCTTAGGTTGGAGGTGAAACAAAACAGAATGTGCACACACACAAACACACACACACATATTTTGTTTCTGTCACCACCCCAGTGCTGAATAAATAAATAGTTGGGTTATAAAGAAGAGACCCAGTGAAGTAAGTCAGAAAGAGGAAAACAAATACCGTATGCTAACACATATATATGGAATCTAAAAAAAAAAAAAAAAGGTTCTGATGAACCTAGTGGCAGGACAGGAATAAAGACGCAGACGTAGAGAATGGCCTTGAGGACACGGGTGGGGGGGTTGGGGGGCAGGGAGGGGAGGAGGGGGAAGGGTAAGCTGGGACAAAGTGAGAGAGTGGCATGGACATATATACACTACCAAATGTAAGATAGATAGCTAGTGGGAAGCAGCCTCATAGCACAGGGAGATCAGCTCGGTGTTTTATGATGACCTAGAGGGGTGGGATAGGGAGGGTGGGAAGGAGGCTCAAGAGGGAGGGGATATGGGGATGTATGTGTACATATAGCTGATTCACTTTGTTATACGGCAGAAACTAACCATTGTAAAGCAATTATACTCCAATAAAGATGTAAAGTAAATAAATAAATAATAAAGAAGAGGTCCTTCATTATTTGATTGCACTGATCTAAGCTATTTTGAACAAAAGCTAGCTGTTATCCCCCCAAACAAATGGTTCTTAGTCATATTCGCCATATAGCAAAGTTTCAACGAAGTGCCGTTCATTTGTCAGTATGAGGAATTCATCATTCTGTCTCCTTTCCAAACCAAGACAATACTCGTCAAGTATGTTAGTGTTTTTATTTTTACCTTTTTATTGTTATTGTTGCTGAGAAATTGAGTAAAACATATAGGCAATGTGTGAAATGGTTTGTCTGAATGAAGGTTTAATAAAACATGCTGCATTCACAGCAGCAAGAGTTTGGCAAGCTTTTGTGGGTAATTCTTTGACAATTTAATACCAAGTCCAGCTCCCCTTACTTTACTACGTAGCTTTTCAAAGTCAGACATGAATCACAGTGCTGGGAGCAATGATACCAATTAGTGAAGTTGGGTGACATGTTTTATTATTCTTCTTAGGAAAAAAAAGCAACCCTGGAAATAGAAATTGGCAAGGGAAGCATTCATCACTGCTCTGCTAGCGTTATTCATTTGAATATGCCCATAATTCTTGGCTGTTTTGTCAATGCGGTTCTCTCCTTAGAGGGTTTACGTAATAGCCCAGCTTTGACCTAAATTATGAACTGACCAGCAAAAATGTTAACCATCCAAAAATCTTAAGATGGTATTAATTGTAATGACTTTAATTCCTGGGCTTTGAATGGTAACCTTGTAGCTCCCAGACAAAGTTGTTAGCTTGAAGACGGTTTATGCTGTCTGGGATTCATTTATAATGTGTCAAGGCTGCATGAGTCTCTATAGAGATATAGAACTGGTTGGTCCCTAAGATGTTCTGACAGTTGTCTCAGATTAAATGTTCTTAGGAGGGCCAGCTGGTATTTTTGTGTGTGTTTAATTAATAAGGTAGGAAAAATATTGATTTGTTTTTCCTATCTAATATATCCTTCTTATTAAGCATCACTGCAATTTTTTTTTTTTCTAAAGCAGCTCTGTGCTAAAAGGAAATTGAAGCCTTAGAAAGAAAGGAATGTCCATTTTCATTTGGGGCGGAGTTCTCCGAAGTAGTTCTAACCTGGTCAGTAGACATTTGAGTGTTTGATTAGAGAAATGAATGAAGGAGAGCGATTATGAAGAAGGACGGACCGAGTGGAAGACTAGAGTAGATTCAAGTTTTAATTTTAATTTTAATAAAGATAGGTGTAGTATTCAGGAGCAATGTCTACACACAGTATGAGGCAGGGTCATTTAGGTGGAATGGAGGCATACATTTTTCCATTAAAAGGCAACATGTGACTGTCTCGGGGCTTTGAGAGTAGGCGGAAGTGGAGGCGTCAGGGAAGGAGACAGATACGTAGTGGAGGTAGGGACTGTGTCCATCTGGCCAGTACAGGCAAGACTGCACGGGAACACGTGACAAATAACAACCCCACCATCATGCTGAGCGTGGAAGTTGAGGCAGAGGAATGGACCATGGACAAGAAAGGCAGGAACCCGATCCCAAGTCCAAAACAGCAACAGTACGATTAGGATGATTTCACAGTGAGAAGGACCAGTTTTTAACCCCATTTCCTGGTGCTGATTTGCAACATGTATCTTTTCCTCCAAAGCCAAATACATATCTGGTAAATGCTAATAGATGATAGATAGATAGATAGATAGTTAGATAAAGATAGATAAATAGATAATGGATAGCTATATGATAGATTAGATAGATAATATATGAATAGTTACTAGATAAATAGGTTGTATAGATAAATAGATAATGTATAGATAGATAATAGATATGACAGATAGACAAATAGATGAGATAAATAGATGTATATAAAATTAATTTCTCCAATAAAGGAATTATTTATCTTTTTATAACTCTTGCAATAAGGAAGCCAGTGATTATAGTACAGGTGAAGAAATGGATTTGTGGCTAAAAACAGTTAAGCTAAATTTTAACCTACATACCATTCAAGTGACTGCCCCTCTGTGAGTGAGACGTAATGCAGTAAAGACCCATGATCTCTGCATCATGGGGTCCAGAAAATCCAGGGTCTGATGGCCAGCTGTAGAGAAAGAAGCCTTTTATTTTAAAATATGTACTGATTTTTCAAAAATATTTTTAAAATTGAAGTATAGTTAATTTACAATGTTGTGTTAGCTTCAAGTGTACAGTAAAGTGATTCAGTTA
This sequence comes from Balaenoptera physalus, assembly GCF_965194825.1. Taxonomy (NCBI): domain Eukaryota; kingdom Metazoa; phylum Chordata; class Mammalia; order Artiodactyla; family Balaenopteridae; genus Balaenoptera; species Balaenoptera physalus. The sequence continues at coordinate 3,490,399 of NC_138903.1, read as the reverse complement.
TACATGTACATGTACCTATTCTTTTTCATATTCTTTTCCATTATAGCTTATTAAACATATTGAGTAGAGTTCCTTTGTTGTATTTTATATACAGCAGTGGGTGTGTGTTAATCCCATACTCCTAATTTATCTCTCCCCCAACCCCCCAAAATATTGATTTTTTAAATTCATCAATAAAATATAAATAACTGCTAAAATTAGGCTTTTAATGAATCCACAAAACTCTTGTTATTGTCTTTTTTTAAAAAGGAGGATATTGGCCAAAAACCTTACTACTTTCCGAGTTGTCTAATTCAGCTTTTGTATTGTAGCATGATATGTAAGAAGGCAACAGGAACATTTGTAAGAGAACTCTTTATAGAGGTTCTGCTGTGTCCCAGGCATTGCTCAGTTGCTAGGGGAAGAAAAGAAAACATCATGGTGTGATGTTCCCCTCAACTCTGATAATCCAGTGAGCAACCTCACTGAAAGAAGAAGGAAAAAAAAAAAGGAGGAAATAGGCATCCTTTATGGAAGTATTTCAGTTTCCTAATCTGCTTGGAACCATTGTGTCCTACGCATGCTTTTTATTTTTTAATATAATTTAATTTAATATGTATTTATTTATTTATTTTGCCATGCCTCGCGGCATGTGAGATCTTAGTTCTCCAACCAGGGATCGAACCTGTGTCCCCTGCATTGGAAGCAGGGAGTCTCAACCACTGGACCCCCAGGGTAGTCCTGGAAGCACTCTGTCCTAGATCGTAGTTAAATCATGTCTGTATGGAGCCTCAGGAGGAAATGCTCCAGATATAATAATTTCATAAACCTTCAGGTCAATTATTTTTATTAATTTAAATCAAGTGAAAAGCTTATCAGTGGTATTTAAATTTTAAATTAGCTTCATTTGCTTATAAATAGAAAGGAATTAACTCTAAGTAATTATATACAATATGAGTGTGTTGTTATCACAGAAGTTAAAAGGAAGCAACTGGGAACATTTAAAACATATTAGAAATACATATAAATAAAATTGTCCTCTAGATTATTTTGTTCTTTACAAGTACCCGTGATTGACTTTGAAATAAGATGTCAAAATTTCTCTAATAAGATACGTAAGTTCATTTACAATGATTTTAAACTTTTTTATTTTTTTTGTTTTTTTTGTTTCCCAGAGAAGTTCCAAACATAGATTCAGTATTTTTTTTAATTCATTTTTAAATTTTAGCCCAAACTGCCACTCAAGAGACTACCTCATGATCTTACCTGGGAGAAATATCCCTGTTTTTCAAATTAGATTGAATTTTCAACTCTGCATAGAAATATTTTAATCTTATAATTATATTTGGGTAATATTTTCTTGATTGAATGTATCTCAATAGGAATAAACCTGCAGGTATTTATGCATGCATGTATAGCATAGTATATATGTAGAGCACCTACACAGAATGAAAAATGTTACTTTCTCATATTTTAGTGAAGATTTTTTTCTTTGTATACACAATATGCTTTTTGGGTTTTTTAATCTATTTTTTATTGAAGTATAGTTGAATTACAATGTTGTGTTAATTACTGCTGTACGGCAAAGTGACTCAGTTATATATATATATATACACACACACACACACACACACACATTCTTTTTCCCATTCTTTTCCATGATGGTTTGTCACAGGATATTGAATATAGTTCCCTGTGCTCTGCAGTAGGACCTTGTTGTTTATCCATCCTATATATGCCAGTTTGCCTCTCCTAATCCCAGACTCCCAATACATCCCTCTCCCACCCACCTCCCCTTGGCAACCCAGTCTGTTCTCTGTGTCCCTCAAATTTGTTTCTGTTTCATAGATAGGTTCATTTGTGTCATATTTTAGATTCCATGTATAAGTGATAGCATATGGTATTTGTGTCTTTCTGACTTCATTTAGTATGATCATCTCTAGTTGCAACACAATATGTTTTTATCAATATCTTTTTTTCAGTCTATACAAGAAAACGTAAAGAATTAAGGAATGAAGGTGAAATATTAGAAATAATTGAGAGGTTTGTGTTTGTTTAAAACATACCTGTTCAACACTTTGGAGTTTCTTTAGTAGTTTTTTGAACCATTTTATTGACATGTGATTGACCTACAAAAAGCTGTACGTATTCAATATATACCACTTGATGATTTGGTAGATAAGTATATACCCGCGAAACTACCACCACAATCTACGCCATGAATATTTCCATCACTTACATAAGTTTCCTCTCAGTATTATTATTATTATTATTACTATTACTATTTTTATTACTATTTTATGATAAGAACAATTAACATAGGATCTATTGCCTTAACAATTTACTGAAATAAGCCAGACAAAGAAGGACAAACACTGCATGATACCAGTTGTATGAGGAACCTAGAATACTCAAACTCATAGAAGCTGAGAGTAGAATGGTGGTTTCCAGGGGCTGGGGGAAGGGAGGTGCGGACAGGGAGATATTAGTCAAGGGGCTACAAACTTTGAGTTATGCAAGATGTCTAAGTTCCAAAGATCTACTGTACCCCATAGAGCCTACAGTTAACAATGTTGTATTGTGTACTTTTTTAGAGCATTTTTCTTTGAATTAGTGAAAGATCTACTGTGAGGTTTCAGTGATAAAACATAAGGTTGAGCAAGTTAAAGTAGTTTTATCGGATGACAGTAATTCTAAAGTGTTGCACACAGTGTGATCATGAATTCAGGAAAGTTAGAGGGGAAAATATATGTATATGTCTTTTACTGTTGAGTGGGACTAAAATAAGAACTCCATCTATGCTCTGTTATGTCATAAAATATTCTACTTAAAGTCGATTCTCATCTTTTCACATAGATTTTTGGAACTTCTTATTTCTTAAGAGAAACAAAATTCTTGCTGCTGAAATAGCTTATTTTTAGTTGCTTTCCTTTTCAGTAAGCACTTAAAACATCATTTTATCCTTAAGAAACACATTCACAAAAATTTATTAGTTTAATAATTATGTTTTAAAATCTAAGTATGTGTTATGTTGTTTTGATCATGGTGTTCCCATTATTTAATAATTAGGGATTTAATTTTGAAGGAATTTTGTATACTAACTATATTTATGTGAAACCAATCAATGAGGGGTCATTATTCATTGTAATAAAACAATGCAGAAGAACATTTTTTAATGAGGCACCTTTCTGCCACAGGAAATAATATACAGATAAACACTGTAATCTATATATAATGTTTTTATTAAGAATTCATATGGTAGCTTTCATTGGTTATGTCCTCACTTGGTGCCATATTTTTTTTTTAATTTTTATTTTATATTGGAGTATAGTTGATTTACAGTGTTGTGCTAATTCAAGTGTATAGCAAAGTGATTCAGTTATCCATATACATGTATCTATTCTTTTTTCAAATTCTTTTCCCATTTAGGTTATCACAGAATACTGACTAGATTTCCCTATGCTATACAGTAGGTCCTTATTAGTTATCTATTTTTTATATAGTAGTGTGTATATGTTAATCACAAACTCCTAATTTATCCTTTCCCCCCAACATTTCCCCCTGGTAACCATAAGTTCGTTGTCTAAGTCTGTGAGTGTTTCTGTTTTGTAAGTAAGTTCATTTGTATTATTTTTTTAAGATTCCACATATAAGCAATATCATATGATATTTGTCTTTCTCTGTCTGACTTACTTCACTTAGTATGATCATCTCCAGGTCCATCCATGTTGCCCCAAATGGCATTATTTCACTCTTTTTTATTGTTGAGTAGTATTCCATTGTATATATGTACCACATCTTCTTTATCCATTCATCTGTCAATGGACAGTTAGGTTGCTTCCATATCCTGGCTATTGTAAATAGTGCTGCAATGAACACTGGGGTGTATGTATCTCTTCGAAGTATAGTTTTCTCCAGATATATGCCCAGTAGTGGGATTGCTCAATCATATGGTAATTCTATTTTTAATATTTAAGGAACTTCCATAGTGTTCTCCATAGTGGCTGTATCAATTTACATTCCCACCAACAGTGCAGGAGGGTTCCTTTTTCTCCACACCTTCTCCACATATTTCACTGAAGTCTTGTGTATGTTAATTCATTTAATCACCACAACTTCAGGAGGTGAGTGTCACAGTTATTCCCATATCATCACTAAGAAATCAAGAGCAAGATGACTTTGCGTCCATGCTTGAACTCACCCAATTTCCCAGCAGCAGAGTGGAGTAGAAAATGACATTTAGAAAGAAGGACTGCTCTCACGTCACCTAGTCATCCGCTGGCTCTTTCTAACCCTCACCACCCCCTGAGGAATCCAACCTGTATTTCACACATTTTTCTTTAACCTAAGAGTATCCGATAAGTGTTCATTGTGAAGAAGAACATGAGGAGGGATGACAACTAGACTCTACACAGCGGTTACCTAATTTTTTCAAGTGGTACTTACTTGTAAAACATTACTGTAGTAATTGTCTTTTTTCAGCGATGTGTCACTCGAATAAAGCTGGGATGGAGCTTCACCGTGTGAAGAAGATTAGCGACAGGTCAGTGCTGAGAAAATTGAAATTAGGAAGAAAAGATCACGCTGTGCCCTTTCCAAAGTCGTGCTGGAACACCAAATCCCCTAAGTCACGTGTATCCCATCTGCACCTTGCGATGTGTTTTGTGTTACTATTCCCGACAAACCGGAGCCCTTGCTCAATGGCATCATACATTATCATGCAGAAAAGTGACGGGCTTGGGAATACACTCTTCCCTATAATCCTACCCCATGGATAATGTTTGATTATTTAATATATTTAACATATTAATTGTGTTGAATATCCATGATAATATTTAATTATTGAGTTATAAATGCCAATGCTTAATATTTTAATAAATAAAACCATTCAATATATAATAATGCTATGCATAAGTGCAATACCATTTAATTTCTATAAGGTAAAAAAGGGATTTTTTTTCTTTCTTTTTCTATTGAACTATAGATGAATCACATTATTATAATAGTTTCTGGTGTGTAGCCTAGTGATTCAGTATTTTTACAGATTATACTCCATTAAAAGTTCTTACAAGATAATGGCTACAATTCCCTGTGCTGTACAATATATCCTTGTTGTTTATCTATTTTAAATATGGTAGTGTGTATCTGTTCATCCCATACTCCTAATTTATCCCACCCTCCCCCTTTCCCTTTTGGTTACCATTAGTTTGTTTTCTATGTCTGTAAGTCTGTTTCTGTTTCGTAAATAAGTTCATTTGTATCATATTTTAGATTCCACATATAAGTGATATCATGTTGTCTTCCTGTCTGACTTACTTCACTTAGTATGATAATCTCTAGGTCCATCCACATTGCTAGAAATCGCAGAATTTCATTTTTTTTTATGTTTGAGTGATATTCCATTGTATATATATACCATGTCTTCTTTACCAATCCTCTGTTGGTGGACACTTGGGTGGTTACCATATCTTGGCTATTGTAAGTAGTACTGCTATGAACATTGGGGTTCATGTATGTTTTTGAATTAGTGTTTTCATTTTTTCTAGATACGTACCTATGAGTGGAATTGCTGGAATTTCATTAAAAAACAAACATTAGAATAAAATAATTTTTTTTAAGTAAATTTATTTTATTTATTTATTTTTGGCTGCATTGGGTCTTTGTTGCTGCGCGCGGGCTTTCTCTAGTTGCGGCGAGTGGTGCACGGGCTTCTCATTGCAGTGGCTTCTCTTTGTTGCAGAGCACGGGCTCTAGGTGTGCGGGCTTCAGTAGTTGTGGTACGTGGGCTCAGTAGTTGTGGCTTACGGGCTCTAGAGCGCAGGCTCAGTAGTTGTGGTGCAGAGGCTTAGTTGCTCCGTGGCATGTGGGATCTTCCCGGACCAGGGCTCGAACCCGTGTTCCCTGCATTGGCAGGCGGATTCTTAACCACTGCGCCACTAGGGAAGACCCAAGAGTAAAATAATCTTAATATATTGTCTTGATCATAGTCTAATTGATTTTTTCCTTCTCTTGGTGTGAAATCAGGAGAGATACCCTTGAATTAGGCAATATTAAACACATTTTAAGAATAAAAATGTTGAACAGATAATACAGCCAAAGTTCTGCATGTGAAATTTGGATTCAAATCATAAGTTCAGGAATATTTATTATTGGAGTTATTTGGAATTTGTAATTGGGTCAGAAGTGATAAGTACAATCAATAATATAATTATTACAATATTAGTAAATACCAACTTTTTAGATCTTTTTACACATTTTAGTATATTTTAACATTCAATAGAGTTTATAGATTTGGCATTTAAATTAGTAAGTACACCAGTGTTCATTTTCAGAGTTGTTTAGACATAGAAATTTGAAAGAAATTTTGAATAAAAATTATAACATTATTATTTTGAATATGGCCATACAAACACACCCATATCTATTAATGGAGTTATATATATTTTCTAATGTAAATGGGTCTGTTAACCAATAAGTATGTCAGTGTTATGGCTATTGAGACTAGTAAATGCCCCAGTGCTTATCTGGAGATATTTTGATTTTTGAATTTGAATTTGAACAAATAAATACACAGGTGTTATTTGAGCTAAATGCACCAGAGCTTGTCATACGAGTAGTATTCTACTTGAATTGATATTGGAAATAAGTACATTTGTGTTTGTTGGAAATTAATCAAAGAAGAGCATGGGTATTATTTGGAAATGTAAATGTGCATTTTAATTTCAATCAGTAAGTAAATCATTGTAATCTGGCATTCCAGCTATTAAGTGTACCAGTCCTTGCAGACTTATTAAATTTTGAGATATTTAGTTTTAAAATTTTGAACAAATAAAAATAATTAGATAGAATTTCAAATAATAAGTTTACCAGTATTTGCTATCAAAGTTATTTGGGTTTTGGAAGGTGAATTGTAATTTGAATTAATATGTAAGTCAGTGTTATTTAGGATTAGAATTGAAAGGTAAAATATTGCTATTTGAAAATTTGAGGAAGTTTATCAGTGTTCTTTGGGATTCAAATTAGTAAGTGCAGTAGAACTTTTTACCAGAGATATTGGTATATCGGAACTTGATTTGAAGTATAAGCTAATAAGCCAACCAGTGTTGTTTGGGATTGGAATTAATACATGTACTGATCTTTGTTATGGTCTTATCTGAATTTTTGAATTTTAATTAGGAATTCAGTGAATGAATGTACTAGTGTTACTTAGAAATGTGAATTTACATTTGATTCGAACTGAATTTAAATCAGTAAGTCTACCAGTGTTATTTAGAATTTGAGCCAGTAAATGCCAAGTACGTGCTATCAGATTTATTTGGATTATGGAATTTGAATTTAAATTTGAGCTAATAATTCGCCAGTGTTATTTGCCTTTAGAAATAATTAGTGGACTGGTACATGTTAATGGTACGACTTGGATTTTAAAATTTCAACTGAAAATTTCAGTTGGAAGTTTCAGACTATTATCTGAAATTTAAAATTGACATTATAATTGAATCAACAAATATGCCAGTGTTATTTGTAAATAATGTGAAAAAGTATACCTTACGTTATAGGTCTTTGGGATATCAGTTGAAATTTCAAGGAAATTTACGCCAGTGTTGATTAGAATTTGAAATAATACGTGCAACAGCCAGTGCTTGTTATCAAATTATTTTAGATTTTAAAATTGTCTATGGAATTGGAACCAATAAATAAAACAAAGTATTTGGAATTTGAGCTAATAAGTGCATTGGTGTTTTTTATTTTAATTACTTTTAATTTTTGGTTTGCGGAATTTGATTTAGAATTTGAAATAAAGCATAGTCGTTTTTAATTTTAGCTAATCAATTCAGTAGTAGTACATTTATCAAAATTAATTAATAAGTAAACCACTGTCGTTTTGAATTTTATCTAACAAGTAAACTAAGGTTATCTGAAATTTGAATATGTATACACTAATGTTATTTGGAATTTGACGAGATAAGTGGAATAATGCTTCTTATTGGAGAAATGTGTATATTGGAATTTTACTTGAAATGTGAACTGATAATTACAGCAGTGTCACTTGCTATTGGACCTCAAAAGTGTGTCTCTTCTTGTCATGGGTATTATTTGAATTTGGGAATTTAAATTGGAATCTGAGTTGATAAGACAAATGGTATTATGAGGAATTTTAAACTACTAAGCATATTAGTGATTATTGTCTGAGATTTCTGAAATTTGGAATTCTAAATGAAAATTAAACCAAAAGTTAAAATTTATATTATTAAGTACACCAGTGTTAATCACAATATTAGCTAAAAGTCCACCAGTACTTGTTATCTATTTATTTGGGAATTTTAATTGGAATTTGGACTGATACCAGGGTTATTTGGAATTAGAACAAATCAGTTTACCAATAATTGTTGTCACTGTGACCTGGATTTGGGATCGTGAATTGGAATTTGAATTTATAAGACCTCTCATGTTATTTACCATTTGAGCCAATAATTATGCCTTTGCTTGGCATTAGAGATATTTGGATACTCCAACTGGAATATGAATTAATAAGCACACCAGTGTTAATTGAAATTTGAACCTGATCAGTGCATCTATGCTTGTGGTCAGATTTATTTACCCTTTGGAATTGAAACGGCATTTCTGTTTGAAGTGAACCTCAGGTTGTTATGGAAATGGCATTTCTGTTAAAAGTGCACCTCAGGTTATTATGGAAGTTACCTGCATATGGACATAGGGTTGAATAAATACATCAGTGTTATCTGAAATTTGAAGAGATAAGCACATTGAAGCTTGTTATCAGTTTTATTTGCATTTTAGAATTGGAATTGAGATATGAATTAATAACTAAATCGGTCTCATTTGGAATTTGAACTTAAAAGTAAACTTTTGTAATTTGGAATTTAAATATGTAAGCACGTGTTATTTGAAATTTGGATGAAATACAAGACCACTGTGTTACTAGTTATTTGAAATAATATGTGTACCAGTGATTGTTATAGGAGATATTGAAATACTAGAAATAGAGATGAAAGGTAACATAGTCATTTATCAGTGTTATTTTGAATTTGAGCTAATAAGTACAGTGGTATGTGTTATGAGATATTAGACTCTGGATTTTAATTGAAATAGGAAGTAATAATTATACCACTATTATTTGAAATTGGAACTAATAATAGTCGCAGAGCTTGATACCAGTGCAATTTATATTTCAGAACTTGAATTGGAAGTTGAATTAATAAGACCTGAAATACTATTTGCAATTTATGCTAATAAATGCATTAGTGTTTGTTATGGATAAATTAAGATAGAAATAGAAATTAGAATCAGAATATAAGTTAATAAGTACACTAGTGCTATTTGGAATTGAAAATAATAACTGTACCCGTATTTATTCTCAGTGTTATTTGGATTTTGAAATTTGAATTGGAAATTGAAATAAACACACTAGTAGTATTTGGAATATTTAATTAGCATTATTATTTGATCCAGTAGGTACACTGGTGTTATTTAGAATTGGGGTGAATAAATGTATCACTGCTTGATTACTGGGTTATTCAGATTTTGAAATTTGAATTGAAATTTGAAATAAGTATCCCATTTTTACTTGGAATTGGAACTAATAAGTCCACAAAAGCTGGTTTTCAGATATATTTGTCATTCGGACTTTGATTTGGAATTGTAATTACTTTTATATAGTGCTATTATTGGGAATTTGAATGAAAAGTATGCTTTTACATGTTATGTGAGATTTCTAATTTTGTGCAATAATTCCCTAGTGTACTGGCTGCTTAGAAATTTCTTTTCCTACTGAAATTAATCATATTTCTTTATGACATCAACTCTCTCAGACCATCCATTTAACTGTTTCTATCAAGTGGCTTCTGTAGGACTGATAGGTTTCTAAACATCAATATCACATTACAAATCAATCTCAAGCCTTGCCAAAAAAATAGAATTTTATTAAGACGTTAAAAATGATACTAGATAATTATTTGAATCCTGTGCAAAATCATCAAAAAATGAGAAGCCTGGCAGTTCTCATTACCAATTAACGTTAGGAACTAGGAATGTGATCTCATGTTGGAAATTCAAATCGAAAGAATGAATCTCACAGGATTAAGAGAGATGCTGGGAAGACCACTGGAAAACCATTTTCATTTTGTGTTTCCACCAAACAGACTCTCCTGTTGCTTTGCAAATTCAGACATAAACTGCAGCGTGTTTCACCATTCTAAATGACATTTACACCAGGGGAAACTGCCCACAGTGCAGTCTCTCAGGTAAGCATGCGCACACAGTCAACGTGACTTAAATGATGACAATTATGAGGATAAACACATTTGTTTTCATCCATCCTTTTTGTTTGTTTGTTTAAATTTTTATTGGAGTGTAGTTGATTTACAATGTTGTGCTAGTTTCTGCTGTACAGCAAAATGTATCAGTTATACATATACATATATCCACTCTTTTTTAGATTCTTTTCCCACATAGGTCATTATAGAGTATTGAGTAGAGTTCCCTGTGCTATACAGTAGGTTCTTATTAGTTATATATATATATATATATATATATATGTATATGTATATATATACATCAATCCTAATCTCCTAATTTATCCGCCCCCCCTCCGGTAACCATAAGTTTGTTTTTTATTTTTGCAGGGAAATGCTCCATTTTTAAAAACATTTTACTTGTAGTTAGTAGGCTAACATTCTCAAAGGGTGCAGTTTGAGTGGTCTTTGATTGTTACCAATTATACTAAGATAATGAGGAACAACTTGTACTAAATTCCTTCAGTATTTTCCAGGTAACATTAACTGTAAAAGGGTAATTAGTGGAGAATAGAAAGGGAGTAGCTTACCGAATAATGATCACCCACCAGTGAATATCCAGTTCTGTATATTACATGAGAAATGTGAAAATAAAGGACATCTGAAGAATATCTCATTCTGCCTATTTCACAGGATATACATGGATGTGAAGAGCAATGAAACATTTCATGAACATTAAATTGCCACGGGCATATATAAATATAATAAATGCACACTGTGAGTGCCATCTAGCAAAAACAATATTCAAGATATTGTTCTGGACAGAATAATCCAGAGTTGTTTCTGGAGGATATTTGCATACAAAACTAATAATACATGTCCCCAAATTTCTAGTGAACAGCTCAGTCCAGGATGAAGTATCACTGAGAAAACAAAACATTGTTCACTGTATAAATAGACTATTCACATTTATCTGGACTAAATTTCTTTTCTTTAAAAATTTTTTAAAATAATTAATTTATTTATTTTTGGCTGTGTTGGGTCTTTTGCTGAGTGCAGGCTTTCTCTAGTTGTGGCGAGCGGGGGCTGCTCTTCGTTGAGGTGCGCGGGCTTCTTATTGCAGTGGCTTCTCTTGTTGTGGAGCACAGGCTCTAGGTGTGTGGGCTTCAGTAGTTGTGGCACATGGGCTCAGTAGTTGTGGCTCACGGGCTGTAGAGCTCAGGCTCAGTAGTTGTGGCGCACAGGCTTAGTTGCTCTGCAGCATGTGGGATCTTCCCGGACCAGGGATTGAACCCATGTCCCCTGCATTGGCAGGCGGATTCTTAAACACTGCACCACCAGGGAAGTCCCTGGACTAAATTTCAAAAGCTGGAAATGCATTCAGATAAGTATCTGGACAGTTTCTTGTATCACCAAGCCCCAAATTTATTTCCCTTTATGACATATTTCTGGATTTCTCAAATCTATGTACAGCACAATTCCTTTAAAAATAGATTTTGAAAGGACAGGAGTAGTTTTGTTTAAACGTTCTCTCCCTCTAAAAAGAAGTCATTTCTGAATAGATTCAGTTATTTAATATGTTTTAAGAAAACCAACGAGACACAATGGGTCACTCAATAAAAAGCAAGTCACGCATTTGACCACCATGTTAATGACTGTTGCCACCTAAAATATTATCAACCTTGAACTTTTTTCTCAGGCTAAGAATCCATATTGCTTCAGAGAAGGAAAATATAATAAACAAAATGAAACACATTGTATAATTTTCTGTAGCGAACATCTTGATGTTAGAATACAAAAATATTAAATGAGACCAGAAGGATCTGTAGCCACATTTATTTTTATCTTTATTTTAAAATTTTTAATTATCCTTTTGTTAAATTGAAGTATAGTTGATTTACAATGTTTCAGGTGTAGAGCAAAGTGATTCAGTTTATATATACATATATATGTGTATATATATATTCTTTTTCAGATTATTTTCCATTATAGGTTAGTACAAGATATTGAATATAGTTCCCTGTGCTATTCAGTAGGACCTTATTGTTTATCTGTTTTGTATATAGTAGTGTGTATCTCTTAATCCCAAATTCCTAATTTAGTCCCCTTCCCCATTTCCCCTTTAGTAACCATAAGTTCGTTTTCTATGTCTGTGAGTCTGTTTCTGTTTTGTAAATAAGTTCATTTGAGTCGTATTTTAGATCCCACATATAACTGATATCATATGATGTTTGTCTTTCTCTTTCTGACTTATTCCACTTAGTATGATCATCTCTAGGTCTATCCGTGTTGCTGCAGGTGGCATTATTTCATTCCTTTTATGGCTGAGTAGTATTCCATTGTATATATGTACCACATCTTCTTTATCCATTCATCTGTCGATGGACATTTAATCTTCTGTAGCAAACATCATGATGGTAGAACATAAAAAAATGTTAAATGAGACCAAAAGGGCCTATAGCCACATTTAAATATAGATTACTTTCTATTTCCTCATTGGGCTCTATTCCTGTGGTTTATATGATCATAATTGATTATTTACTTAGTAAACATTTGTTGGGTGTTCTAATAGGTGCCAGGTACTCAGCTAAACAAGAGGAAACCAAGATAGATAAGACATGCTACTTGCCATGAGTGAGGTTATAATCTACTAGGACAAAAAAGCATGGCAACCTGTAATCCCCATGGAACCATTCCTCTACCTTGGTGTGTGTATGAAAACATTGTGTAGAATCCCTGAGGATGGGCTAAATATCTCTGAGGTTGGCACCTGGAATCGAGAAGAGACAAGATTATGACAGTACGAAGTCACTTTTCTGTTTCAGGTGGCTGCAATTATTTGTGAAATTACATTGAGTCACTGTCTGTGCAACTCAGCCATCAGAGATGGGTCCATACTCTCCCTTTTCTGAAGGGATGGAATAACATCCCTATGTAGATTTTTTAAGGAACCTCCATATTGTTCTCCATAGTGGCTGTACCAATTTACATTCCCACCAACAGTGCAAGACGGTTCCCTTTTCTCCACACCCTCTCCAGCATTTATTATTTGTAGATTTTTTGACAATGGCCATTCTGATACCTCATTGTAAGTTTTGATTTGCGTTTCTCTAATTATTAGTGATGTTGAGCATCTTTTCATGTGCCTCTTGGCCATCTGTATGTCTTCTTTGGAGAAATGTCTATTTAGGTCTTCCACCCATTTTTTGATTGGGTTGTTTGTTTTTTTGATATTGAACTTACCATATGACCCAGCAACCCCACTACACATTCTCCAGGATAGATCATAACTTGGGTCACAAATCAAGCCTTGGTAAATTTAAGAAAATTGAAATTGTATCAAGTACCTTTTCCGACTACAGCGCTATGAGACTAGATATGAATTACAGGAAAAACCCTGTAAAAAATACCCAAAAAATGGAGGCTACACAATACACTACTAAATAACCAAGAGATCACTGAAGAAATCAAAGATGAAATCAAAATATACCTAGAGACAAATGACAATGAAAATACAAAAACCCAAAACCTATGGGATGCAGCAAAAGCAATTCTAAGAGGGAAGTTTATAGCAATACAATCCTACCTCAAAATCTGAAATAAACAACCTAACCTTACATCTAAAGCAATTAGAGAAAGAAGAACAAAAATACCCCAAAGTTAGCAGAAGGAAAGAAATCATAAAGATCAGAGCAGAAATAAATGAAATAAATAGAGACAAAGAAAGTAGTAGAAAAGATCAATGAAACTAAAAGCTGGTTCTTTGAAAATATAAACAAAATTGATAAACCATTAGCCAGACTCATTAAGAAAAGAAAGGGAAAAGACAATTCAACAGAATTAGAAATGAAAAAGAAGTAACAACTGACATTGCCAAAATACAAAAGATCATGAGAGGTTACTACAAGCAACTACATGCCAACAGAATGGACAAAGTGGAAGAAATGGACAAATTCTTAGAAAAGCACAACGTTCCACGACTGAACGAAGAAGAAATAGAAAATATAAAGAGACCAAATCACAAGCACTGAAATTGAAACTGTTCTTAAAAATCTTCCAACAAACAAAAGCCCAGGACCAGATGGCTTCACAGGCGAATTCTATCAAACATTTAGAGAAGAGCTAACACCTATCCTTCCCAAGCTCTTCCAAAATACAGCAGAGGAAGGAACACTCCCAAACTCATTCTACGAGGCTGCCATCACCCTGATACCAAAACAAGACAAAGATGTCACAAAAAAAGAAAACTACAGACCAAATCAAAGATAAACAAAATTGATAAACCATTAGCCAGACTCATCAAGAAAAAAAGGGAGAAGACTCAAATCAATAGAATTAGAAATGAAAAAGGAGAAGTTACAACAGACACCGCAGAAATACAAAGCATCCTAAGAGACTACTACAAGCAACTCTATGCCAATAAAATGGACAACCTGGAAGAAATGGACAAATTCTTAGAAAGGTATAACCTTCCAAGACTGAACCAGGAAGAAACAGAAAATATGAACAGACCACTCACAAGTAATGAAATTGAAACTGTGATTAAAAATCTTCCAACAAACAGAAGTCCAGGACCAGATGGATTCACAGGCGAATTCTGTCAAACATTTAGAGAAGAGCTAACACCTATCCTTCTCAAACTCTTCCAAAATATAGCAGAGGGAGGAACATTCCCAAACTCATTCTACGAGGCCACCATCACTCTGATACCAAAACCAGATAAAGATGTCACAAAGAAAGAAAACTACAGGCCAGTATCACTGATGAACATAGATGCAAAAATCCTCAACAAAATACTAGCAAACAGAATCCAACAGCACATTAAAAGGATCATACACCATGACCAAGTGGAGTTTATCCCAGGAATGCAAGGATTCTTCAATATACGCAAATCAATCAATGTGTTACACCATATTAACAATCTGAAGGATAAAAACCGTACAATAATCTCAATAGATGCAGAAAAAGCTTTGGACAAAATTCAACACCCATTTATGTTAAAAACCCTCCAGAAAGTAGGCATAGAGGGAACTTACCTCAACATAATAAAGACCGTATATGACAAACCCACAGCCAACATCGTTCCCAATGGTGAAAAGCTGAAACCATTTCCACTAAGAGGAACAAGACAAGGTTGCCCACTCTCACCACTATTATTCAACAGTTTTGTAAGTTTTAGCCACAGCAATCAGAGAAGAAAAAGAAATAAACGGAATACAAATCAGAATAGAAGAAGTAAAACTGTCACTGTTTGCAGTTTGCAAACTGAAGAGAGGGGAGCTCCACGCAGGTCCCGGTTCTCTGCTGAGAGACCTGGGCTCCTTCCAGATGGTGGGAAGGCTCGGGCCCTGGTGACGGGAGCACAGGAGATGCAGATGCATCCTGCTTGCCGGAGAGCAGCCCTAGTCCTGGGGCTCAGCACCCTCCCCAAAGCCCGCGCTCTGCACTTGCACTAAGGCTTGCCAGGCCAAGTGCTGGGCCTTGAACCCAGAAGAGCTGATGGACCGGAAAAGGGTCACGAGCTGGGACCCCCAAAGCCCTAACCTAGTTCCACCAAAGCACATCTGATCACCAGGAAAATGCCCCTACGTGGGACATACTCAATCAGAATCTCTCAGCTGTGTGAACTAAGTTGTTTTGTTTTGTGTTTGTTTTAATTCTCCAGGTGATTCTAAGGCTGAGTTTGGACTCTGTTGGTTTCAAGTTTTCATAACTTCCACCATAGGCCTTGCAGCTGCACACCTGGAGGGGGTGATGGGCCACCTTTCCAGGGAGTTCCACCAACTCGGATTTCTCCATTAGTCTTTTAATGTAAAATGACTCCTTTGATAAAGGGTATGGTGGTTATTTCAGCCAAATGTGTCCTTCTCAAGAAGTTTGGGGTGTTTTCTTGTTGTTGTTGTTTATTTTTCTTTTTGTTTTTTTGTAACACAAAGTAATTGAGTGAGCACCTAGCGATAGATATTAGGGCTCCTCATGTTTCATTTCATTTGTCCCTCTGGGCACCAGATAGGATTGTATCAATATTTACCCATGAAATATTTTTTAATTAACGGGCTTTATTTTTTAGAGTAGTTTTAGATTCACAGCAAAAATGAGAGGAAGGTGCAGAGATTTCCCTTGCACACCCTGCTCCACATATGGACAGCCTCCTCCACGATCCACATCCCCACCAGATGGTGCATCTGTCACAGTCGATGAACCTACACTGGCACGTCATTATCACCCAAAGCCACAGTTTACATTAGGGTTCACTCTTGGTGGTGTACATTCCATGGGTTTGGACAAGTGTATAGTGACATGTATCCATCATTATGACATCATACAGAGTAGTTTCACTGCCCTATAAATCCTCTGTGCTCTGCCCACTCATCCCTCCCTCCCCCAGTCCTTGGCATCCTTTTACTGTCTCCATAGTTTTGTCTTTTCCAGAATGTCATAGAGTTGGAATCACACAGGATGCAGCCCTTTTAGGTTGGCTTCTTTCACTTACCAATACGCATTTAAGGTTCCTCCGTATCTTTTCCTGGCTTGATACCGTGTTTCTTTTTGGTGCTGAATAATTTTCCATTGTTTGGATGGACCACCGTTCATTTATCCATCACCTCCTGAAAGATGTCTTGGTTGCTTCCAAAGTTTGGCAATTATGAATAAAGCTGCTCTCAACACCCATGTGCAGGTTTTTGGTGAGGACATTAAGTTTTCAACTCCCTTGCATACATACGAAGCAGTGCAACTGCTTGGCTTTATGGTAAGAATAGGTTTAGTTTGGTAAGAAACTGGTTAACTGTCTTCCAAAGTGGCTGCACCATTTTGGATCCCCACCAGCAATAAGTGAGGGTTCCTGTCGATTCCTATCCTTAACCGGAGTTTGGTGCTGATTTCCGTACTTTTCACAGCAGACAAAAATCTCAGGTGGGTGAAATGTAAGAGGAACGTGAAACATTCAAGGGATGGTTAAGCCGACTCCTCCTTGTGGTCAGAAACCAACGTGGAAAAAGCCAGAGCGGTGGAATACCTGCTTTAGAGAGCCAGCTTCTCAGCCTGCCCTGCGAGCCCAATTCTGAATCCGAGTCGTTAAATCAAAGACCAACGGCTCTCCATCCTGTCTGACCCACAGAATCTTAGAGCCTCTGTGTTACAGCACCCTTTATGGAAATTCTGAAAAGGACCCCAAACAATGGAGGTGGGTGACAGGGGATTGAATCTACAAATTCCTGCTGTGAACTTCATTTCTTCTGAGAAAGCTTATATTAAAATGACTTCTCCGGGTATATAGTTAACCTAATCACCTTTTCTGCTCATCTCCACTGGCCCCTGGAATAGTCGTCTTGGAGTCAATGAAACGGTTTAAATGTTTGCTTTTCTTTTATTGGTCATTTCTGTTTAGAATAAGGGTGATGGAAGGAGCATAGTCATCAAGCACAGACACTTACATAATTGCCACTCGCTGAGGTGAGCATTATAAAGCAAACCCAATATCCCTTAAAACTAAATAGCAAAATGTTGCTAAATGGAAAGAAGTCATTTGCTATTCCCTTGAATACAGTCATTGCCAACTTGATAACTAAACATTTCATCTCTTTTAGGGGCGAAGGGCCATGTGTTTGATTTAGCAGTGACCGTGAGAACACTAGAGTTATTATCTTTGCAATTATAATGTGGACATTATTTAATCTGTTTACACATTCTTCGAAATCTTGAATGAATGTCTAATGCGGTCTGTTTCAAACGAGAGTTGCAGTCTTCAAATAGCTCTATTAATATTCTAACGATTACAGAAAATACAATTTTTGAAAGATCGTGTTTTTCATCTCCTCTCCCATGAGGGTATCCTTTAAGAATGTGAGGCTACATATATCCAATTATAATAAAATAACTTTGAAGTGATTTTATTAAATGATGTAATTTATGAAATGGACATGCTGATCTCCACTTGTTTAAATTACTGTTACCCTTTAGCTATTCATATGTTTCGATTTTTTCCTTTTAATCACTGCTGGATCTAAATTTGTATATATTGTACATTCAGAGTTAAATTGTAATTATTTTGTCTTTCCCCCCTCGGATTTCCCCCTTGAAGCTCTGGGAGAAAATGTGTTTGAATTTGGTAGTTCTCACCATTATTGTATTATTGGTCAATGCTAATTAAATGACATGGAAGTCAGATAATTTTTCTGTAAGATATTATTTCTTTGTTGGCTAACCTGGAGGTAGATTTTATTGAAAGGATACGTTTCTTTACAAAGAATATGTGGGCAGTTTCAATCTTAGTAAGTTTGTATGTGTGCACGTGTTTTATATATTTACCTATAAAACATAGACAAGTTAAAATCCTAACATAAGGGAATAATATACAGCTATCTGCATATACTACTGTAATTTTATCTGTGTAAGAATAGAATGTCTGAGTCATAGGATATGCTTATTTTCAACTTTGTTGATGCTTCTAAAAGAGTTTTAGGTGACTCTTCCAATTGCAATGTAAAGCATCAGCATGGGAGAGATTTCATTTATTCTGTATCATTATTGTCAGTGCTTGGGATGGTTAGTCTTTCTAATTTCAGTTACTCTGGGAGATGACGTCTGTATATGGTTTTCATGTATATTACACAGATGACTAAGAATGGCATTTGAAGTGCCTATTTTATTGTTTATTAAGTAGTCTGTCTTTTTATAATTTATACAAAACAGTTTTACAAATGCTGGATATGAGCACTTTGTTGGGAATATCTAATATTAAATATTGCAAACATCTCTTTTTAGTATCTGGTACTTTCATGAGTTAATGGTGTGGATTGAAAACCAAACTTTTTTTTTTTTTGAAAATTGAAATATACATGATTTACAATGTTGTGTTAGTTTGTGGTGTACAGCAAAGTGATTCAGTTTTATATATATATATATTTGTATATATATATATACTCATTGTATATATATTTTTCAGATTCTTTCCCACTATGGTTTATTACAGGATATTGAATATAGTTCCATGTGCTATACAGTAGGTCCTTGTTCTTTACCTATTTTATACGTAACAGTTTGTATCTGCTTATTCCAAACTGCTAATTTATCCCCCCCCCATTCCCCTTTGGTAACGATAAGTTTGTTTTCTGTGTCTGTGAGTCTGTTTCTGTTTTGTAAATAAGCTCATTTGTATAATTTTTTTGATTCCACTTATAAGTGATATATGATATTTGTCTTTGTGTCTGACTTCACTTAGTATGATCATCTCCAGGTCCATCCATGTGGCTGCAAATGGCATTATTTTCGTTCTTTTTTTTACGGCTGAGTAATATTCCATTGTATATATGTACCACATCTTCCTTATCCATTCATCGGTCGATGGACATTTAGGTTCCTTCCATGTCTTTTCTATTGTAAATAGTGCTGCTTGGAACACAGGGATGCGTGTATCTTTTCGAGTTAGAGGAAAATCAAACATTTTAAATGTTGAAAGTAGTAGTTCAGTTTATCACTCCTTTCCTTTTCTGTAAAGTTGTGTGTTAAAAAACAAAAACAAAAAACATGAGATCTACCCTCTTCACAAAATTTTAAGTTCAGTATTCTTAACTACAAGCACCATGTTATACAGCAGATGTCTATAACTTTTTTTTCATCTCGCCTGATGAACTTACTCATTTGAATAGCAAAAAGCTTTCTTGAGTGTGTTCTTTAAAAAAAAAACTTTAATCCTTTTTCAAGAAAATATCATCCTTGTTCAAGAATATATCATCCAAGTAATCATTGTTAAGCTTTCCCGTGTACATCTAAAATTCAGATCACTACTGTGTTTAAAATCGATAACCCACAAGGACCTACGTACAGCACAGGGAACTCTGCTTAATATTCTATAATAACCTAAATGGGAAACGAATTTGAAAAAGAACAGATACTTGTCTATGTATAACTGAATCACTTTGCTGTACACCTGAAACTGACACTGTAAATCAACTCTACTGCAATATAAAATAAAAATTTAAAAAAAGGACATTACAACTGAACATAAAAGTTATAAAATGTTAAAAGAAATTCAGATCAATTATTTTTTTGGTGTGAGATGAAGTGGTTGGTTTTTGTTTGTTTGTTTCTGTGGAGGTACCCAAATCTCCTCTACTATTTATGCCATCACATGCTTTCCTTAGGATCCGTGGTCCAAACTCCATCATGTGTTACTTGTCTATAGATATTTTTCATTTTCTTCTACCTATCTTTGAGTCAAAAATTCACAGTCTTATGGATAAATTAACGTAAGTCATTATTTTCTTTTAAAGGTGTCATTTGTTACTGTGATATCTTTTAGGTGTTCTTTGTCTTTTTTTTAAACCTGTTTTTTATTGTGTGTTTTTTTGTTTATATTGAACTTTCCTGGGGTTCATATGGCTTCCTGGACTTGGGCTTAATTCCAGGAAACAGTGTGGAAAAATTCTTAGAGATTATCTTTTCAAATATTGATTCTCCCCTCTTCTTTTTTTTTTTTTCTTTAACATCTTTATTGGAGTATAATTGCTTTACAATGGTGTGTTAGTTTCTGCTTTATAACAAAGGGAATCAGTTATACATATACATATGTTCCCATATCTCTTCCCTCTTGCATCTCCCTCCCTCCCACCCTCCCTATCCCACCCCTCTAGGTGGTCACAAAGCACCGAGCTGATCTCCCTGTGCTATGTGACTGCTTCCCACTAGCTATCTATTTTACATTTGGTAGTGTATATATGTCCATGCCACTCTCTCACCCTGTCACATCTTACCCCTCCCCCTCCCCATATCCTCAAGTCCATTCTCTAGTAGGTCTGTGTCTTTCTTCCCGTCTTGCCACTAGGTTCTTCATGACCTTTTTTTTTTTCTTTAGATTCCATATATATGTGTTAGCATACTGTATTTGTTTTTCTCTTTCTGACTTACTTCACTCTGTATGACAGACTCTAACTCCATCCACCTCACTACAAATACCTCCATTTCGTTTTTTTTATGGCTGAGTAATATTCCATTGTATGTATGTGCCACATCTTCTTTATCCATTCATCCGATGATGGACACTTAAGTTGCTTCCATGTCCTGGCTATTGTAAATAGAGCTGCAATGAACATTTTGGTACATGACTCTTTTTGAATTATGGTTTTCTCAGGGTATATGCCCAGTAGTGGGATTGCTGGCGCATATCGTAGTTCTATTTTTAGTTTTTTAAGGAACCTCCATACTGTTCTCCATAGTGGCTGTATCCATTTACATTCCCACCAACCGTGCAAGAGTATTCCCTTTTCTCCACACCCTCTCCAGCATTTATTGTTTCTAGATTTTTTGATGATGGCCATTCTGACCGGTGTGAGGTGATACCTCATTATAGTTTTGATTTGCATTTCTCTAATGATTAATGATGTTGAGCATTCTTTCATGTGTCTGTTGGCAATCTGTATATCTTCTTTGGAGAAATGTCTATTTAGGTCTTCTGCCCATTTTTGGATTGGGTTGTTTGTTTTTTTGTTATTGAGCTGCATGAGCTGCTTGTAAATCTCTCCCCTCTTCTTTCTCTTCCATCCTGGACCTCCAGTTGCATGTGTATGGCATCACTTTTCTGTGTCTTGTATGTCATTCTTTTTCCCTCAAGTTTCCTTTTGTCTTTCAGTGCTTCTTTCCACTAATTAATTCTGTCTTCTACTGTAACTGATGTCCTGTCAATTTTATTCATTAGTTTTGTTTTCAATTCTAGAACTTCTAACCCATATTTTATGTTTTCCTTTGCTCTGTTGATATTACTAACCATATGAGTTTTTGAACATACTAATCATAGATTTTTTTTTGATATACACTGTCATATTTACTTTTTTGACCAAGGTGTTAGGCTTTTTATTTTAAAATTTTCAATTATAAACCAATTTTAGCTTTACAGAAATACAAAAAAGAAAAGTTACAAAATACAGAGTTTCCATCTCTCTCTCATCCCACTTCCCTTAATTTGTTATGTAACTTTAGTACAATTATCAAGAACAAGAAATTAACCTTGTATAACACTATTAACTAAATTGCAAGATGTATTTGTATTTCACCAATTTTTCCACTAATGTCCTTTTTCTATTCCAGACTCCTAACCAAGATCCCAAAATGCATTTAATTTTTATTTCTTTTCAATCTCCTACAGTCTGTAATAATCTTCAGTCTTTCCTTATTTTTTATGACCCTTAGCCATTTTGAGTAATATCGATCAGTTATTTAGTCAAATCTCCCTCAATTTTGGTTTGTCTGATGTTTTCTTATGATTGTACAGACTGCAGGTATGCATTTTGGGCAAAAATACTCCAGAAATGATGCTGTATCTTCAGCCTGTCCTATCACGGGATTCATCATGTTGATATGTATTATTACTGGTGATATTGACCTTAGTGAAGGTGGTAATCACAGGTATTTAAAACTCCTATTCTGATATGTATAATACCTGGATTGGTTGCAGTTTTTTGTGTTTTGTTTTTTGTTTTTGTCTCTCCACATTTATCTTGGTTTTCAGCCATTTGTTAGTGTTTCCTTGTATCTCTGGTACATTGTTTTACTGTTGGCATTGTGTGAAATAATTTTCAGAAACAAAATTTGCCTTGGGATGGTGTGATCTTCCTTCAAAGAGGGTTTATTTTTGCTTGATCTAATTGCATCGTATGGACAGATTTAAGGCTAATTTTCATTCCTTACCAAGACCTATTTTTTAATCTATTTCTGGTTCATCACTAATCTTATGCTATAGCTCATCAGGGTCCCAGAATGAAGCTTTTTTTAATTTTTTACCAGATCCCTGCTCCAAGGCAGGCTCTCCTGTCCAATTGTTGTCCTCCAGCTGCACAGTAAACGTCACTGGCTATCCTCTGGTCCTCAGACTCAGGCAATGCTTATTTCAATGCCACCGGTGAGTCATTAATACCTTGAGGGTTGAATTTGTGTCAGAGGATGAGTTAACCTCTACTGGTCACTCAAATCCTCACCGTCTTGGTACCTCTCAGATACTTTCAAATAGACGTCTTTGAAAATTTCTGTCTTCTTATGGTTGATCAATAGAGAAAATTCTCACACCTCAAGGCTTAATGCAAAATAACAGTGCTAATAACAAAGAAGAATTTAAAAATCCCCATGCTCTTGGGACAGGTTGCCTATACTCACTCTGCATGTAGTGGTGAGGTCTCAGCTTCTACCTGTTAACACCTAATAATTGTCCATTTCTTCCATGGGTCTCTCGGCTTCAGCACACTCTTACAGGTCTGTCTTGGAGTTGTCGGAATGTCTAGCAACTACAGAATTTCCTTCCTTGATATTGAGTTGATGACCTATATATTTTGTTATATTTTTTTCAATATTTGTGTTTGAAATGAGAACAGAATACTCCCTATCGTCTCAATCCGTTATACTGATCAGAAGTTATTGACATGATTATATTCAATTTTTTGGACTCAGGTGTATTTTCTTTCTTTTTTTAAAAATATGTATTTATTTATTTTGGCTCCACTGGGTCTTAGTTGTGGCATGTGGGATCTTTAGTTGCAGCATATGGGCTTCTTAGTTGCGGCATGCAGGCTCTTAGTTGCAGCATGCATGCGGGATCTGGTTCCCTGACCAGGGATTGAACCCGGGCCCCCTGCATTGGGAGCTCAGAGTCTTATCCACTGGACCACCAGAGAAGTCCCCTCAAGTGTATTTTCAATTCATTTAAATTTTGAACATAAATACTTTAAGCTTACTTCTCCACTGGAAAATTCAGTAATTAAGTTACACATTTTGAATCCTGAGCTAATTGGAATCGATAAAGAGAAAGACATTGTGCCCAAATGTTCTCAGCTGTAAACATACCCATGGATTTCTAACAACTTTTATTTCATCACTCATTTCTCTTTAATTCTCTCTCTCTCTCTCTCAGACATACATGTACCTTTGTGTTTACAACTGGATGAATCTATTTACAGAAAAGTTGGTCACAGAGGGAAGGCAAAGAGTGCCGCGACCAAAAATCTAGAAACAAAACATATTTGAGGAATCACTAATTGTGAAAGTGACTTAAAAATGTCCCCAGCCATAGGTAAGTCTATGGACTTCTTCCTGTAGGTTGGATAGAACATCAAACTATTTCATATCCATGTTACAGAATATAGTTGTGGTAGGACAGATTAGATGCAGACATCTTTGCTTTCAACATCAGAATGAATTACAATGTGTTCTCTATATTTGAATAGTTTTGTGAATTATTTCACTTCCTTTATCAAAGCTTATAAAAGATTAATGGTTGGCATTATGCAATATAAAATGTACATAATTATTGTGTTTAGCCAACCTTCAATTTTTGACTTGTTTGTTTTGGTTTCATGCCATAAATTTTCTGCAACTTGAAATGTTAAATGTTTGAATGTTCCTGCTTATGTGAGGATTTGAAAGCACAGTTTAGATGATATATGTTTGCAGACATGCTCCTGCATATGCTTTTTTATCCCACTTCCACCGTCTTTATTTTTAACCAGCAAGTAAAAGATTTTTCTCAGTCACTTGAAAATTTAAAAACAAACAAATAGGAAAAATCAGATGCAGCATATGTACTCTCAGTGTAAGAGAGAACTTGGAATTTTTAGTTATATTATCTGTATGATAATAACAAAGCTACAGGACATGGCATGATTTTTTTTTCTTCCAGTTTTATTGAGATATAACTGACATACAGTACTGTACAGGTTTAGGGTGTACAGTGTAATGATACACATATTGTGAAAAAATTACTGCAATAAGTTTCATTAACATCCATCATCTCACAGAGATGTAAGAAAAGAAAAAGAAAAAAATGTTTTTTTCCTTGTGATGAGAACTTTTAGGATTTACTCTTAGCAACTCTCAAATAGGCCATACAGCTTTGTTATAGTCATCATGTTGTACATTATTTCTCTGTTGCTTATTTGTCTTATAACTGAAAATTTGTATCTTTTCACCACCTTTCTCCAATTCGCCAACCACCCACCCTGTCTCTGCTAACCACAAATCTGATTTCTTTTTCCATGAGTTTGTTTGTTTGCTTTTTGATTCCATATGTAAGTGTGATCCTACAGTATTTGTCTCTCTCTAACTTATGTCACTTTAGCATAAGACCCTCAAGGTAAATCCATGTTGTCACGAATGACAAGATTCACTTAGTTTCATTGGTTGAATAATATTCCAATTTTTTCTTTATCCATTCATCTGTAGGTGGAAACGTAGGTTGTTTCCACGTCTTGGCTATTGTGAGCAGTGCTGCGATGAACATAGGGATGCAGATATCTCTTGGACATGATAATTTTGTTTCCTTCAGATAAATACCCAGAAGTAAACTGCTGTGTTATTTGGTAGTTCTATTTCTTTTATATTTATTTATTTTTCCCTTTTTTCTATCTTGGCGGTGTCGGGTCTTAGTTGTGGCACACAGGATCTTTGTTGAGACATGTGGGATCTTTTCATTACGGCATGCGACCTGCTCAGGTTTCTCTCTAGTTGCATGCAGGCTTCTCTCTAGTTGCGGCACGTGGGCTCTGTGCTTCGCAGCTTGCGGGCTCTCTCGTTGAGGTGCGTGAGCTCAATAGCTGTGGCGCACGGGCTTAGTTGCCCTGTGGCATGTAGGATTTTAGTTCCCTGACCAGGGACTGAACCCGCGTCCCCTGCATTGGAAGGCGGATTCTTTACCACTGGGAAACGTTTGAAGTTAAGACGACTCTCATCTTGACCTAAAGAACACCATGGAGCCCAGGACTTTGTGTTCAGGAAACCAAACAGAGTTACCAGCTTTCAAGTTGGTGTCGTTGACACAAGTTAACAAAAGACTTTTTCACATTTCCTCCTTTTGTAAACTTTAAAGTCACTGCATCCAAACAGTTGCAACTTGCTGAGGATCTTGAACATTTAAATAGCCTTATTCTCAGAGGTGAGAACCTCTCTAGAGCAGAAAGTGAAGCCAGGCAAGCACATCCTCAAGGTTTCTTGAAAATGTAAGAAAAAAAAATAAACTCAAAACCTTCAGTGGAAGTGATACTTCTGCTCTGAGGTTGCTCCAGAGATGAGCTTAAATATCTCTGTCTTTGGTGATCCAAGCTGTTTAATTGTGTGTGTGTGTGTGTGTGTGTGTGTGTGTGTGTGTGTGTGTGTGCGCGCCCTCCCTGCACTCCAATGAAGAACTCCTCATTTTGATTCCCTTCTTTTGTCCATAAGTGAAACAAAATTAATGCACGTATACTAGATAAATTTACCAGGGCTTGGAGCTTGAAAATGTTTTGTTTTTTAATTAATTTTTGGCTGCGTTGGGTCTTTGTTGCTCTGCATGACCTTTGTCTAGTTGCGGCGAGCGGGGGCTACTCTTCATTGTGGTGCACGGGCTTCTCGTTGCGGTGGCTTCTCTTGTTGCAGAGCGTGGACTCTAGGTGCATGGGCTTCAGTAGCTGTGGCTCATGGGCTCTAGAGTGCAGGCTCAGTAGTTGTGGTGCACAGGCTTAGTTGCTCTGCGGCATGTGGGATCTTCCCGGACCAGGGCTCGAACCCGTATCCCCTGCATTGGCAGGCGGATTCTTAACCACTGCGCCACCAGGGAAGTCACATGGTTTTCTTTTTTCGCTATCTCCAAAATGATCTTCTCTGCTGGAAAAAAACCCAAAAAACTGCAACTAATTTTTAAAAATTCCAAAAGGTCTTTGAGCAATATTGACTATTGGAGAATCCAGTTTGGATTCATGTGTAGTCTGATCATATTTTCCACATGTCTTGAATATGCTACTTTCAGAGAGTCACAAAAGGTAAGGCTATTATTACAATTCACTCCTCCTGGGCCTTGCATCCCACTAGAGCCAGCTGTTCATTTACTTGTCATGAATGCAAACCTGGAGACTTTATACTTTGAGAGATTAGGGATCCTGGAATTCTTTTCAGTGTGTGGAGCATTAATTAAAGTGAGTAACATTCAGGATGACAGTTGTAATCAAAGGAAATAAAGGGAGTTCATGAACTTAAAGGTAGTTATGGAAGATTGAAAAGCACATTTCCTTAAGAGCAAAAATAAACAAATGGGACCTAATCAAACTTATAAACTTTTGCACAGCAAAGGAAACTGTAAACAAAATAAAGATAACTTATGTACTGGGAGAAAATATTTGCAAGTGATGTGACCAACAAGGGATTAATTTCCAAAATATAGAAACAGCTCATATAGCTCAGTAACCAGAAAACAAACAACTCAATCAAAAAAATGGGCAGAAGACTTAAATAGACATTTCTCCAAAGAAGACACACAGGTGGCCAACAGGCACATGAAAAGATGCTCAACATCGCTAATCATTAGAGAAATGCAAATCAAAACTACAGTGAGGTACCACCTCACACTAGTCAGGATGGCCATCATTAAAAAGTCTACAAAAAATAAATGCTGGAGAGGGTGTGGAGAAAAGGGAACCCTCCTACACTGTTGGTGGGAACGTAAGTTGGTGCAGCCACTGTGGAAAACAATATGGAGATTCCTTAAGAAACTAAAAATAGAGCTACCATATGATCCAGCAATCCTGCTCCTGGGCCTATATCCAGAGAAAACCATGATTCAAAAAGATACATTTACCCCCAATGTTCATTATAGCACTATTTACAATAGCCAGGACACAGAAGCAACCTAAATATCCATCGACAGACGAATGGATAAAGAAGAGGTGGTACGTATATACAATGGAATATTACGCAGCCATCAAAAAGAATGAAGCAATGCCATTTGCAGCAACATGGATGGTGCTAGAGGTTGTTGTACTAAGTGAAGTAAGTCAGAGAAAGAAAAGTATAATGTGATATCTCTTCTATGTGGAATCTGAGAAAAAAATGATACAAATGAACTTATTTACAAAACAGAAACAGACTCACAGGCATAAAAACAAACTTATGGTTACCAAAGGGGATGATGGGGGAGGGATAAATTAGGAGTTTGGGGTTAGCAGATACACACTCCTATATATAAAATAGATAAGCAACAAGGACCTACTGTAGAGCACAGGGAACTATTTTCAATATCTTGTAATAACCTATAATGGAAAAGGATCTGAAAAAGAATATATATGTGTATATATAATGGAATCACTTTGCTGTACACCTGAAACATTATAAATCAATTATACCTTAATAAAAAATAATAAAACAGGCATCTTCATACTAAAAACAAAACAAATGAAGAAAACAAAACCATGCCGTTATTCATCACCATTTCTGGCACACATTTCGTCCTGTGTTCAAGCAAGTGCTCCCTTCTTCCTTTTCTCTTCCTAGGACCACACACCTATTTCTCTTTTTTATCCTAATGACCCCATTTTTACCGTTTATTCACTCATCATATGTCTCAGTAGATGGCACCACGCCTGACCCATGAGGTCACAGAGTCACTCAGTTTCCTCTTTAGAGACTCAGCCTTTCAGACAAGGTCTAGTCCAAGACCGAGAACAAGGACCTATGAGATAGATGTTGACATAAGCTACGCATTGTGGTTTTAATTATTATCAATGTCTACAAAATGGAATGATCTTGATTTGCAATCAATCCAGAAGAACCTTTAGGCCCTAAAAAACTGTTCCTACACATGACGGGGGCGTCCTTAGAACAGAAGAAAAACTAAATCGAACATTCAGTGAATTATCTTTTTGTTTGGTTTTCAGTCCAACACCACCGAGCTATTATTTTTATTTATTTATTTTAATTGAAGTATAGTTGCTGTACGGTATTATATAAGTTACATGTATATAGTATAGTGTTTCACAATGTTTACAGGTTATACTTCATTTATCGTTATTATAAAATACTGGCTATATTCCCTGGGTTGTACTGTATATCCTTGTAGCTTATTTTATACCTAATGGTTTGTACCTCTTAATCCCCTACCCCTATATTACCCCTCCCCCCCCCCCCCCCGGTAACCACTAGGTTGTTCTCTGTATCTATGATTCTGCTGCTTTTTTGTTATATTCATTAGTTTGTTGTGATTTTTAGATTCCACGGATAAGTGCTATCATACAGTATTTGTCTTTCTCTGCCTGACTTATTTCACTAAGCATAATGCACTCCAAGTCCGTCCATGGTGCTGCAAATGGCATTAATTCATTCTTTTTCATGGCTGAGTAATATTCCATGGTATATATGTACCACATCTTCTTTAACCATTCACCTGTTGATGGGCACTTAGGTTGCTTCCATGTCTTGGCTATTGTAAATAGTGCTGCTATGAACATAGGGGTATATGTATCTTTTCAAAATAGTGTTTTTGGTTTTTTTGGATATATACCCAGGGGTGGAATGATCTTTGACAAGGACAGTGAGTAATGTAAACAATTCAGTAATTATAAATGAAGATCATGCCAAGACTTTTGAAATGAGGCCAAAGAAATCAGAGAAGAGAAACATATGTCTTTAGAAATTACATACAATTACAATTTTCAAATTACAATTTTCAAAATAGGGGTCTCTAATAGCCAATTAAACCAATATTTATAATTCCTCAAATCTTAAGTTCATTAAGCCCTTTATAGAAACTCATGAAACTAAATGCCATTATTATAATGGTGAAGAGAATGACATGGCAGCTTTAGAAAGTAATCATAAAGGAACTTTTATTGGTGCTGAATTATGTGTATTTGTTTCTTTAACTGATTAACCTTTCTAATAGATACCTGCTGTTTTATCAAAATGAGTTATCCTAGCTTTCTTTGGAATTTGATAGAAAGTTTTCCACTTTACTACCTTGAAATATTTTTTGAGAAAAAGAATGCTATACTTTGAATAATTTAGAAGGTAACCAATGAATTAGATTATAGGTTTCCTTAAAATTTAGTTGAGCACCTATTCTGATTGGCTTATAGGGATTAATAAGGGCTTATATATATGTAAACAAGAAAAATTTAGATTTCTAGAAAAGACATTTTATTCCTTACACTTTAAGTGTTTTGGCTTTTTAACAAATATGTATGCATATATATACACATACTGTGTTATTTCTTTCTTTGTTTTCTGAGTGAACCTGTAAGTCCCAAAGAAAAATGATTCAAATATAAGTTTGCTTAATGGCCTTGGCTAGTAGTTTATAAGAAACAACTGAAAATTATACTTCAATATTTTTCTCTTTTTAAAAATACTTAGTGTGAATTATTATAGAAGTAAAAGCTCACATAATATATTTACCCAGATACTTTTTGTAAAAATTAGTTATATGTAATGATTCTGTTTTATAAATTGTTATTGGCCATATTTTGATCTTATCATAATCTCATTTAAGCAAGTCTTCAGTTTATTTTTCCTGAAAACCTAAATAATTTGAGTTACCTATATATTGGTGTATCTTGGTAATACACTAATATCACAGTCAGTAAATGTTACAATTATAAAATAATAGAAGTGCTTCCTAAAACTAAATTATTATAGGCCATAGCTATAAAGTAAGTGATTTATTTGTTTCATCTCCAAAGAAAAATAACATAATGTAAAAAAATAAGCAGACTTATGTGAAAAGTGTTTAAAGTGAGACTTTCCAATAACAAAAGTTAATTTCTTTATTCTTCATAATAAGTAGGAAAGAGATGCTATTTTATTTTTCATTTCAACAAATTGAGTACAATTTTGAATCTGTAAACTAAGTAACTACTAAGTGAGCTGAAAGAGACTCAACCTGATAATTTAACAAAGCAAATAAAATTAAACGAAGAAAACAGAAAAGAGGAAAGAGAGCCAGATAGAGAGCATAAGGATATAACATAGGAACACAAACCCTACTGTGACCTGCCCACGAGAGGGATCTAGGTGGCGCGCTCCCTGGGAGAATCTAATGCCTGATGGTCTGAGGTGGAGCTGAGGCAGTGATACTAGCGCTGGGGAGCGTCTGCAAATACAGATTATCATCAGCAGAGAGGTTTGACTGCACAGAGACCATAATAAATCAATAGCTTGCAGACTCATCTCAAAACCCTCTCAGTGAGTGGCAAGTGAAAACAAGCTCAGGGCTCCCACTGATTCTGCATTACGGTGACTTATATCGTTATTTCATTATCTATTACTATGTAATAATAATACAAATAAAGTGCACAATAAATGTAATATGCTTGAATCATCTTGAAACCATCCCCCCTCACCAGTCCATGGAAAAACTGTCTTCCACAAAACCCGTCCCTGGTGCCAAAAAGGATGGGGACCACTGGTCTAAAGGGAAGGAGGGACAGAAGAGATAAAAGAGTTTAGTACACACAACTCAGAAGAAAAAACATACTTCATTGAAACAAAGACAAACCCTTGAAAGCAAAAAAATGTGGCGAAACCAATCTAACGTATCACTTATAACAGTAAATATCCATGGGGTAGAATCACTAATAAGTGATTAAATATTAAATTTAATCAAGAGAGACATTGTCAGACCAGCTTTTTGCTGTCTCTGCAAGATACAGATCTATTAAGTATTCTAGATAATAGATTTAAGGAGAGAGTTATGTGTCTGGTGTGTAGCACATAAGACTTCCAGAAAGGAAAGTTGTCCATTTTTAGATGATACTTGAAAGGATTGAATTGAACTGCCCAGTGAGACTGGGTTTAAAGAAACCAGTTCTAGGAAAAAAATGAAAGTTTAAGATCTGGCAAAGGGAGAGCATCCTACAGTGGGGTCCCAGAAGGACTATCCAGAAATGTCAGATAAAATCCAAAATTGTGTTATCATCTTACAAAAGCCAGTGTTTTAGCGTATGGGAGTACATGTTCATATTTTAAGAGTATTAGGTCATCTGAAATAGTACCTTTTTTTCTTGGAACCAAGGTAGTCTAACTCAGTCCTGAAGACCATCTTCTCTCTCTCTGTCAAGTTCTTGTAAATCATCAGCAGAGCAGTTCTGCCTGATACCTGTCATATAATCCCCAAGATTTTCATGACTTAAGTTTTCTTTTTTTCCTTACATTTTTGAGGAGTGGCCAGAGTTGGGAAATAATTTCAGCAGTACCCACCAACACCTGTTACATTTGCTTTTTTCCAAACTGATTCATTTCTTCTGAATGAGCTTTCTGGGTTCTCCCCTCAGAATACTTCATTTTCCAGATTTCTCTCTTCTTTGCATATGCTCATCAGGGCTCCTCTCTGAAACTTTGGATGGAACAAGGTTAGCTGCCAAGTTTTCTTGCTCCATAGAAGTGACTAAGATTTGATGCGCTCACAAATATTTTGCAGGCTCGTGAGGGACATAAAATCCATAGGCAAATATATTGCAAACGACTTTAATGCTATTCATGTGTAAACCATAAGGCATGTGACAGAGACGTGTATACGAAACACAATCCTCTAAATTTATGTTGCGATTTGTTTTTTTATGATAGTGTTAAATACCACTCTGGAGTTGCAGAACCAAAACGAATTCCTCAACACTTAAACATTTAAAATAGAACTCTCTGACAATGACGCCAGTTACGTGTATTCAAAATACACGTTTTGGAAGAATTCATGGAATTCATGTGTAAAAACTAAACAATGCGACTTCCCCGTTGTGGTCTAGGGTTTTTACTGGTGTTGAATTATTAGAAAAGATATATGTACAAGGCAGTGAGATAAGTTCTGTGACATAAAATCAGCATTGCTGACATCTACAGAGAGAAAACAAAGTGAGAGGGAGTTGGGAGTATCCCTTGAATATCTATGAAGCTCTAAAGAGAAAGATGTGATTACTTTTCTCACTGACAAACAAGTAGCAATGTTCATGCAGATAGGACTTGGCATCCTGAAATTCTACTCTGTTTTGTATATTGGCATAAATTCCTTAAGGATATTAACTCCTAGTTGTTGGGAAATTGACTTTCATTATCTAATCAAACTTCAGTTCTTAAGATATGAGTTGAATCCATCTTTCAAATGACGAATTAACTAGAAAATTAGAACGTTTTAAAAAATTATTTAATATTTGGCAATACAGTAGCCCTCATGTTAAAAGATCACCTAAATAAAATTTGTAGTTCTCAAACTGCCAGTAATACACATTTTTTAATGAAAACGATTGCTTTTAAGTCACCGTAATTTTTTTGTTTGGTTGCGTGGAGACTTGTATCTAGGGAGAAAGGGTTCTAGACATACAGTTTGTGATATTAACGTTGCTCATTATTTACACAAAAGGATCTACTGTCTCTGGGAAATTACTAAACTGGCAGGTCATTGATCTGGACAAATGGTTATCATGGGTAAGAGGTGAAAAATCTCAGAATACCATGGGTCCTTTTCATTACATGCCTAATTAATTCCAGGGCTAATAGGAATTTCTACCAGTGGCCGAGCAACTCTGTAAAGTTGCATGAATTAAAATAGCAATTCAGAGTACAGAGTATGTCATTCATGACCCAGTCAGAAAAACAGGACCTACACCAGCTAGCTGAAGAGGAGAATTACATGTCGGAAGCTGTTTGCCAATGTACTGAGAGAGCTGGAAAGCTCCACTGGGGATGGGGAGCCTTTCCAGGCATGAGCCGCCCGAGGGAGTCTGGGTACTGGACCTAAGTGGCAGGCGTTGGGACTGTGCAGGGGACAGAGCTGCAGATGGCATAGCTTCTTGAAGAGCAGATGCAAAGCAGTATCTGGGTTCTCACCTCCTTTGTCCTTCCCGTGCCCTACCTCCGCCTCCTGTTGGTGACATTAAGATGCCAGTTGGCAGGAGAGCCTGGCGCCTGCAGACAGAGCAAGCTGAGGGTGAGAATGGCTCTCAGAGCAAAGAGGCAAATGACCAGCGTGTGTGCGTACACACGCTCACACTGATTACACATTTTAAATGCTATCCAGCCTCAAAACAGAAGGAGCTCCTGCCATGTGTGACAACATGAATGATGCTGGAAGACATCATGCCCAGTGAAATAAGCTGATAAGAGAAGCACACGTACCGCACGATCTCCTTTATACGTGGACTCTAAAAGGGTCACCCACAGAAGCAGAGAGTCCGGTAGGGGTTGCCCATGTCTGGGGGCTGCGGGCGTGAGGAGTGGTGGTTCAAAGGGTGCAAAGCTTCAGTTACGCTGGATGAATACGTCCCACAGATCTTGGGTACAGCACACACCTCTAGTTAACAAGATGGTGGTGTGCGCGTCAGCATTTCTTACGAATGTACATCTCATGGGGAGGGTTCTTACCACAAAACTAAACCAAAGGGACCCAAGGAAACTTTACGATGTGTTAGATGTGTCTGTTACCTGGATGGTGGCGATGGTATCACAGGCGTCTATGTCCAAGCTCATTGAATTGTACACATTACACGTGTGCAGTTCTTTGTATAGCAATGATACCTCAATAATGCTGTTACAAATGGTTACATTTAGAAGGTGGTAGGGTAAATGGCAGTTGTTTCAGTGCAACCAGATTGTGGGTCACATCTTAATTTCGTTCTGTTGACTTTTAAAGATTGACTTGATTAGAATCCTTGGTGCTTGATACACCAACCTGATGAAAACAAACACAGATTGTGGAATGAATAACAAATTCTCAACTCACAGGTTCAAAGAGAAAAAAAAAAAATCATGCTAAATATTTTAAAGTAGAAACACAAGAATTAAGCATTCCATTCGCATTCAACTGAAGTGCAGTACCCAGATCTGGAGAACTGAGCTTTTTTCATCAGTTGAAAGTTCAAGGGAGAGATGATGAAATCCCAAGCTTAGTCAATGAAGGGTTCCTAATACAAAAGTCCCATAAACTTCAGATTATAAAGGGTTTCACTGTGTGGGGAGGGTGAATTGGAAATGTATCATCTCCCCAAAGATAGCAAAGTAAGTTGTTTATCTATAATCTCGGCCCCAAATAGTGGAGAAGATGATGTACCCTAGAAAACTCTGAATCACCAGACAGTGCATGATTAGCCAGAATAGACACTTGCACTGTGATTCTAGAACTTTGAGATATAAATTACTGTAAAGCGATCCCACAGTTGGTGTGTTCCCCCATACCTGGCAGGTACAAACGCATGTGTTCTCTGGTAGAATCTCCATTCATGACTGACATCGACACAATCCCACAAAAACAATTGCAAGACAGATGGTTGACGCACTTGCCCAAAGTCATAAAGCACTTGCAGAGAAGAAAGCACCATGAGCAAGAGCCTGTAGGCACAAGGGTCCAGTGCACAAGCCTCCAGGGATTGGAATTATCTTACACCGGTTTTTGAAATACCTGTACTGTGCAAAGACAAGAATCACATTGATTTTTGGATTCACTCCTCATCTCCCCATGTGATTAATCAGTATCGAATCCCTGTTTCCTTACCATAGTCTTTATTACTAGAACCTTCTATGACACCTGGCACACAGTAGGGCAAGTTCTGATCTCGTTCCTCCTCAGAAGGTAGTTTTCTGTTCTTGGCCTGTGGGTCTTCTATAGAAGCTTCAGGATCCACCTCAACTAGTAAAGGAAGAAACATGT
This sequence comes from Balaenoptera physalus, assembly GCF_965194825.1. Taxonomy (NCBI): domain Eukaryota; kingdom Metazoa; phylum Chordata; class Mammalia; order Artiodactyla; family Balaenopteridae; genus Balaenoptera; species Balaenoptera physalus. The sequence goes on along the minus strand of NC_138903.1, from coordinate 3,454,753 downwards.
AGATTTGGGCATTTTTAATAACACAAGGACGTGTACACAGTGTCTTGGAAGGAGCCAGTGTTCCCTGTCTTGAGACAAATTTCCCTTTGAGCTTCACAAAGAAAACAGTGGGGAATTTGATTGCACCCATGTGGAGCTTATAAAGATGTTCATGACGGAGGGTCTTCTTACGCATGCCAATTGTGTATTTATTGGCATATTTAATTTTCTCAATATTGTATAGTATAATGCCTTATTTTTCTTAAATTATTTTGTCATGTGTTAGCTATGTTTTATACACATATATATATGATATATATGCATATGTTCATATATACACATATGCATATACGGGTATACCCACACGTATACACTGTGTGTGAAGTTATGTGTATTGATTCATAAGTATATATCATATAAAAGGTCTATATTTGATACTAAAGTATGTCTTTTGAAAAATTAATACAAACTGTCTTTTTAAAATTACACATTGTAATTCTTTGTTGCTAGTATAGAAGCTCTTTATTTTGTAAGATTCACTGCTTCTAACTGAATAAAAACTGTGTTGGCAAATAAAAACATACCTCCAAAATCCCTGGAAAATTGGCGAGAAATCAGGGGGCAGGGAAGTTGGCCATAGGCATCTAAAAAAATACTTTGCCCTGATGTGGGCAGTGAATACGAAATGAAATGCTTGGTCACAGTGTTGCCAGGAAATTAATAGTTGGATTGTAGTCATTTAAGTGGAAAAGGAAAAGTGAAGACAGATTTGAGTTCTGTGAAAAAGCATGAAGGTTGAGCTTGGAAGCCATCCAGAAATATTTTGCTTTCCCAGTAAACTTGTATTGCATTCTAAGTTCATCTTTAACTGGGCCACACGTGATTGAATACAATGCCACCAAAAACTAAGTTAACTTTTTATTCCCACTTAATTCAGTAATTTAGATTAGCAGAGTTAAAATTGTGTTATTCTGAAGACTGTTTTTATTAATGTCCTAAAGATCACTTAATTGGCTTATTCCTCGTCGTGAGTACATAACTGACAAAAAGAAACTATGACATTACAGTGCAGTGGAAAAAGAGTGAATTTTTGGTTGGGAATGAAAATAAAAATATAAGCACTTTAATTTCATGGATATTAGTTCTGTAAGGGCAAATACTCCTGTGCAGCATTTGGAATCCACATTCTGAGCACCTAATTTGGAAAACCATTTAGTCCTGTATTTCATGTAAAAAAAAAATATATATATATATATATATATATTCATATATGTATGAATATATAGATATGAAACAGTTGGCCATTCGCTGTCATTCTGTTTGTGTAGCATTTAGCTGAGAATCTATCCATTTCTAAGGAAGAAGGGTTTTGTTTTATTCTTACCTTTCCTAAATCATCTGTAGGAGCTTTCTTTTTAATTCAATAGTTAGGTGCCTAATTCTTGACTTGGAAATATTTTCTTTTTAAAAATATACAGTGATATACACATTTTAAAATAATTTCATGTTATTAGTATCCTGATGCTGACATCCTTCATTTCTTCAACTGACCTTGAAACATCTAAACAGTTGTAGCACTTTGGCTAATTTGCTCTGGAACTTTGTCTCAGGATGAAAACCATGTTTTTTCTTTCCATCCTTCCTAGGTGATGTGTTAAAAGATATATAACCAGAAATATTTTCTAATAAAGGTAGCATTGACAACTTATTACCATAAGCTATTTTATTTATTTATTTATTTATTTATTTATTTATTTATGGCTGTGTTGGGTCTTTGTTGCTGTGCGCAGGCTTTCTCTAGTTGCGGCGAGCGGGGGCTACTCTTCCTTGCGGTGCGTGGGCTTCTCATTGCGGTGGCTTCTTTTGTTGTGGAGCACGGGCTCTAGGTGCATAGGCTTCAGTAGCTGTGGCACGTGGGCTCAGTAGTTGTGGCTCGCGGGCTCTAGAGCGCAGGCTCAGTAGTTGTGGTGCACGGGCTTCAGTAGTTGTGGCATGTGGGCTCAGTAGTTGTGGCTCACGGGCTCAGTAGCTGTGGCTCGTGGGCTCTAGCGCGCAGGCTCAGTAGCTGTGGCGCACAGGCTTCGTTGCTCCGTAGCATGTGGGATCTTCCCAGACCAGGGCTCAAACGCGTGTCCCCTGCATTGGCAGGTGGATTCTTAACCACTGCGCCACCAGGGAAGTCCCACCATAAAGTATTTTACATTAAGAATATAGGATTTCGATAGTAAACATGAAACTTTATTTTTTCTGTAATGTTTTCACTTAATAGTTATTCATACTGATTAACTTAATGTAATTTACCAAATTATTACTTGTGTTTTAAAATTTTAAGAGTACATTCTCCTATGTTATCTGACTTCTTCAACACAACTGTCTCTGAGAAGCATTTTCTCCCAAAAACCAATAAGATAAGGGAATCCTTAGATTTGTAAGAACCTATCAATTCTAAAGCAAGAAAAGAGAAGAAAAACTGCTGTCATTGATAAATAATGTTCCCTTATGTTCTGTCAATGTTTCCTTCAAAATCTTACCCGGAATCTTTCTAAGTTCTGAGGTGTGCTGGCAGTGTTAGAACTACCTAATGGTTTGGCAATTAATTAGCGTTTCTTCTATAAGCTTGAGATTTCCGCCTTTTGCAGTGATGTATGACCTTTCCACAAAGAGGCAATTCTTACTCCTGTTGATTTAATTACAGAGATGAACTTTAACTGCTGAAGGGTATTACTCCAGCCATGGGGTGCAAACATAGTTCCCTCTCTTATCCTTTATAATAAAAGATCCTCATAAACATCAAACCTGGCAGAATCTACTTGAGTTCCTGTTGTTTTCCCTGATATTATGCTAGAACTTTCTTCTCCTTTTCCTCCTTCTCCTCCTCCTTCTTTCTTCCTACTATTGCTATTGTTGTTATTTTATTTAGAATGACATGCTTGTTAGATTTAGACTTAACACTTTAGGTTTTGTAGAGCTATTTAAATCTATTTTAAAATATGAAAACCATAACAGGCAGTGGACTTTTGTGGGTTTTTTTTTCTTTAATTATAATTTGTATATTTTATTGCCTCTAATGTAATCATTAATTTTAATGACCAATCCTGTTTTACAAACAACTGAACAAAGAAAAAAATCCTGCCAACTAAACTATGAGACAATCTCTTTTATCACATATTATTTGAGTTTCTGAAAGAGCTTTTTTTCAACTTAATTAAATATATAGTTACCATATAAGACTCTTGCATATACTTTAAAAAGGCAATATAAACAAATTAAGTTGGTTAAGGTTTACCTAAAACTCTGACCTTCAAAGGACCAATTTCTGAAAATCTTTTTAACTCATGGGCTTCATGTCCATACTTTTAAACACAATGTCATCCCAAATGCCATCTAGACCACTGTGATAAAGCATTTCTTTCTTCCTTTTTTTTTAACATCTTTATTGGAGTATAATTGCTTTACAATGGTGTGTTAGTTTCTGCTGTATAACAAAGCGAATCAGCTATACATATACATATATCCCCATATCTCTTCCCTCTTGCGTCTCCCTCCCTCCCACCCTCCCTATCCCACCCCTCTAGGTGGTCACAAAGCACCGAGCTGATCTCCCTGTGCTAAGCGGCTGCTTCCCACTAGCTATCTATTTTACATTTGGTAGTGTATATATGTCAGTGCTACTCTCTCACTTCGTCCCAGCTTACCCTTCCCCCTCCCCATGTCCTCACAGGCACTGGACTTTGATCTATGTAATATGAAATGCAAAATTTACTTCAGTGTTTTTGTCCTTTTGATTAACATTTGCTTTGTCTCTTGGAGCCAATTAAGCTATTTTTGTGTCATCTAAATTCTTTTCCTATCAAAGAGAAAACACATCTAGAAAAAAGAGGGCAGATAATGACTATCCTGAAAGATAAATCAGAAATAGCCAACTTTCAACAAATCAGTCCTTAAATACTGTTGATCTTACTGGTGGCACTTGGACATTTTGAATACATATAGTTGAGTCACTGTGACTTTAGAATGAGTGTAGGTATTTAAAATGCATGTGTTTACAGTTGGAGCATCATAACTCATGTTCTAACATGAGATTCACAGCCGTCACTCATGTGTAGTGATAATGTAAGAGACCACAGAATTCACAGAACAGCAATATTTATTATTATTATTATTTTTTGGCCACGCTGCACGGCATGTGGTATCTAAGTTCCCCGACTAGGGATCAAATCCACGACCCTTGCAGTAGAAGCACAGAGTCTTAACCACTGGACCCCCCGGAAAGTCACCGAACAGCAATATTATTTTGAATGTCACCCTCAGGGACTCAGGAGTGCCTCTACCCTGAACTTTGTCATCACCGTCTTCAGTCTGCCAACCTCACTCTTTAGAACATCTGACTTCAACGAAACGAAACATTCTATCCAGTGTAGAAAGAAGGGGATAAGGAAATATCGTGCATCCCATCCAGGGGCAACCGGCTCTTCTCTCTTGATTTTGGAAATGTGTTTCATTCTAAATCCTCATTATATGAAAGTTAGATAAGAGCTTGCTTCCATGTTCCTGGGAGTTTCTCTTTTCAGGTCTGTTCTGTACAATCATGGTACTTCTGCACTCCGTTTAGTCAATTTGGGGATTATTTATGTGTGTGTGTGTGTGTGTGTGTGTGTTTGTGTGTAAGAGAGGGGTTGCAGGGGAGGGAAGACAGACCAAGCATTAATCGTCTGTTGAATTTATTGCCAAAATCATGTATTTTCACATTCAGCAGAACTTAACCATTATTCATGTCACCACTTGAGACATCATCTGTGTGTGAAGGATTCTTGGCAATACACTCAAAACATACAGAGAAGAGAGGAGTTGACAGATCCTGCATACATTTGACTCTTAGATGCAAAAGTGCTGGGTTGTCTGTATGTCAAGGCTGTAGAGAGATTTTGCAAAGAAAATATTTCTAAAGATGGGGAGTCGTTGCTAGGCAGGACCTGTTCGAAACGGGAAAGAGCCAAGTAATACATATTCGGACAAAACTTTCCAATAAAAAGCTGACGTGTGGACTCGATATGCTTACCTCTTGGTGCGCAGGCTGTTGGGTAACTTTATAAAGTAGAATAAGATTGTAATTATAAATCATGGGGGAGATGTTACCCCAAATTGGCATATTGGACCCAAGTTATATGGATATCTGTAAGGGACAGAGAAAGGATTCACAAAGAGATGGACTGGAGGCATAGGGGTAGACACGCATTAAATTCAAGATTCAGGGTAAGTCTCCTGCTGTTTATTTCATTCCTTAGCCCTTAAGAAGTTTACCAAGAAAATATCAGGTACTTGAGCTAAAGACACATCAATGAGCTCTTGTAGTAAAGAATAGTTTCATAACGTAATTACATCCTCCGTACTCAATTTCATTGTCTGATATGTGCTTTCTTTCTTTTTGTAAAGTCAGTTTGAGATGATGTTTAACCTGTACTCTGCTGCTTGGAAATAATTAAAAGCGAGGTTCCCAGGGAGAATTTCCTTGAGTCAGGTGCCCAGTTTACAAATCACATCCAGCCATATGCAAAAAGAACACAACATCATGACTAAGTGCCTTGTGTCCAGAAACGTCAGGTGGGTTTAACACGTGAAAATGAATCCATGTTTGTCTCTGTAATTCCGCTACCAGAATGAAGATGAGAAACCATATAATCAACTTAGGAGATGCAGAAAACATATTGGGAAAAAAAAAAAAAAAACCTCAACAAAACTCACCAGAAGAATGAATAAGCAAATTGCAGTGTATTCATACCATGGGATATTACGCACTGGGGAAAAAAAAAAAGAAAAATCAAATACTGATGTGTGAATAGTATGGGTGGCTCTTATTAACATTAGGTTGACTGAAAGAAATCAGATACAAATCAGTGCACATTTGTGTGTTGAATTTAGGTTTCTACGAAGTTCAACACCAAGCAGAAAAGACAAACCGTGGTAATACAGCACAGAGCCATGGTCTTCAATCCTGGAAGGAACGTGGGAGAATTTTTTCTAGTGATGAAAATACTCTCCATCCTAAGGTGGCCAATTCATGGAATTATCAAAATATCTAAGCACATGTTTCCCATCTGTGCATTTCACAGTGTGCAATTTTTATCTCAATAAATTGTGAACAAGCAGATGCAACTCACAATTATGGGCACAGTAGACATTAAGGGGAAAAAATGGAAGGAAAACCAGTAGCTGTATCCCAAAGCTGCGCTCCTTAAGCAAAGCCCTTTGACATCCTATCTTTGTGTCAGTAAAATCCATATCCATTTCTTTCGATCATAATATAACTGTTTCGTGTAAGAGTGACATTTTGAACTATTTGTCTTGGAATAAAGTTATTCTTGGAGAAGCAATTTTGTTTTCCGTCTCCTTCAAGTACCCTTCGCAAACTTCCATAACCTACAGATTCTCAGAGTATGGTATTGAGTGTCTCTAAAAATGTGGTTCAACATTGAAGGAGAGAGAGAGAGAGAGAAGAGGAAGACTCAATGCCTTCAAGCCATCGATGGCAAAATTTGATTCTTCTGGGGTCACTGTCACTTGCTAATGGAAATAGCAAGACTCCCTCTCTCTTATTTAGATGCTACTTCTCTTTCTGCCAGTAAACTATCAACGCCCACACAGGGTGCTTCATCACTGCCAGCGGGAACCATTTAATTAGTTGGCCCTGTCGGATACAGATCCTTTAGCAAATGAATCCCCTGTGGGACCGAAGGTTCTGTGCATTGAAGTTAGTTGTCACACAGACTTCTCATGCGTCATGAGAAGCAGTGTTGGAAAGGCCCAGGAGGACTCAGGATGCTATCGTACTTCATGGTGACTACTCCCAATTGATGGGGAAGGTCACCTCTTCTGAATAAAGCTGTGACATTGGAATGATCCCACCAAGCCCAACCTTCTGGGGGTCTTTTCTCCCCGCGTTGACACAATCAAGTACTCACGGCTCCCTTGTTCGAATAGTAATTCCCACATCAACATATAAAAAAGATTGGCAAAGGTGAGACAGTTCCTCTCATGGATGTCTGGCTGTCCGTTTGAGTGAATGCTTCGATGTATAATCTCCGCTACAGAATATAATAATATGCTCAAAAATTTCATTTACGCTGCCACTTGGATGGACAGGGAAAATGACATTTATTTAGTCTGGAATCATCTGTCCTTTCTTCAAGTCCCAACCTGCTAGTTAATAGAAAAAAAAAAAAATCAACTACCTCTTTGACACAGTTTAACATCTTAGTTCCACTATATAATTTGCATAGTTTTTCTTATTATTAGTTAGAATTTCTCGGAAAGAAATCTCAAGACTCTCAGCCTTGTAGCCTCTGCTTCTCCCCCTAAGATGTGGAGGAGGGACTTCTTTGGAATCCTGGATGCAGGGGAGAGAGGGTTCGCTGGGCGCCATGTTGGGCCCTTCTGGTCATTGGCATTACCCTTCGCCCATCTGGGAACTACTTGCTCTGCTACTCTCCTTAATTCGTGATTCTCGCTGGTGCTGTTCATCGTCTTTTCTGTCTGATGCACCTTGGCCATGGGTACCATTATGGTGGCCGACTCCAAGGGTCTCTCATTCATCTGATCTAGCAGCCCTCCTTTGCCTCCGTTCTGGAGTCCCGTGACCCTGCTTGGTCCTAGTGTTCTGGAAGATTCCTGTGGACCCCAGATTATGCAGGAGATAGTCTGAGGGCAGGGCTGCCTGTCTGTTGAGGACTTTGTTGTTTCAGCCACGAGTGCCTGGTTGAAATCTATAGCTTTACCCTGCTTGCTAATCTCTCCACACCCTGCTCTAGAATTAGAACACAGATGCTTGTTTTCCAGTTCACACACAAGTTCTTCAGAACTGTTGGGTCTCCCTCAAAGGATGGTGTGTGATCATTAAGGGAGGATGAGACCAGAGTCAGAAGGAAACCTTTCCCACCCTTCAATTTCCCTCCAGGACTCGTATCAATAAGCCCCTTCCGGGCAACTTGTATTTAGCTGAATAGGTACTGATGACCCTGATTCACGTAACAAGGGAAGGGAAGGAAGAAGGGAGAAGAAAGGAGAGTGTTGATGGAGTTCTCATTACTTTAGGACTATTTGGAAATATATATAAATAAGCCCAACTGATAGAAATGAGTGTTACTCAAATTGCCCTGTGGAGTCTACTTTTTCTACATTGCTTAAATAGTCTAGGTTGTTTATGAAATGCAAAAAGGTTGATAAAATATATTGCATCTGAGCATTCACTAAGTTCTGTCTTGAATTTTGCTTTATTTTTGACTTTCTGTGAGCCTTGATTGGGTTACACGCAGCAGCCCTACGGCAGCTGCCATCGTCCTGGGTAAAGGACATGTGTTAGAAAACCCCTTAAGTTCTGTTTGAGTCCCTAAGGTTTTAACTCACCTCAGTGTTTCATCTCCGCTAAGGATAAAGAGTGGAGGGAAATGAGTATTATTTAGGGACTGCAATTGATTTCAAGTAAAATTGAGATTAGTTTACGTTCTTCTTTTCCTTTTGATTTTAGGCACATATTTTGCAACCATGATTTAATTTATTTTTGTTTTTCGTATATTTTCCGTAACATCTTAACAGAAAAACCCAAATGAGCTTTTTGGCCAACCCAATAAAATGGGCACCTAAAAAGGTGGTTGTCTTTTTTTTTTTTTTTGTATTTTGACTGTTATGCTCTACCTGAACACACACATTCATAGTAATGTATTTTGAGACTTTTTTTTTAATGTCTCCTATTTATTTATTTTTGGCTGTGCTGGGTCTTTGTTGCTGCACGAGGGCTTTCTGTAGTTGTGGCGAGCCGGGGCTACTCTTCGTTGCAGTGCATGGGCTTCTCATTGCAGGGGCTTCTCTTGTTGCAGAGCAGGGGCTCTAGGCACATGGGCTTCAGTAGTTGTGGCTCGTGGGCTTCAGTAGTTGTGGCACACGAGCTCAGTAGTTGTGGCTCGCCAGCTCTAGAGCGCAGGCTCAGTAGTTGTGGCACATGGGCTTAGTGGCTCCGCGGCCACTGGGAAGATGTGGGATCTTCCCAGACCAGGGCTCGAACCCATGTCCCCTGCATTGGCAGGCGGATTCTTAACCACTGTGCCCCCAGGGAAGTCCGAGACATTTCTGAAAAATATTTGTTTTCTATTTTTTACAATCATAACCTGTTGACAGGCTTTCAGTTTTGGAAGCAGATCTTGAAGTTTTTGTGAACAGGATACAGATGAATTGTCAGGGATTCTCAAGGACATACCTTGCTAGTATATATTTTTTCTTTAAGGGGGAAAAAAAGAAAAAGACAGAACAAGTCAGCATTAATCAGACTGCATTTTCAGAACTTTGACTAGTTCCAATATACATGTCTCTTTTATTTTTCTCTTAAAATGTAATCAAAAAATGATCTCTGTTAAAATATGTAAATTTGATTTTGGTTAACTTTTAGAATAAATTTTATGTTATTTTCTTTGCTTGACATATATTATTGACCTTGATGAAGTCTAATCTAGGAAGTTATTTTCAAAGATCAAAACATGAAATAATTTTTTAAAACCTGTATTTTTAAATCAGAAATTGTGACTTCAAATAAGATAACAAGCATATTTCAATCAAAATTATTACTTAACAAAATATTAGTGAAGATCAGTAGTTTTGCACCAAGTAGAGATATTTATTCTATTCAGGAAAAATATTTTTGTTAGAGTATTACAAAAAGAAATAGATTACTGTGTTCTTAATTACATTGATATTTACCCTATATATTCCAAGTTTTCCACAGTAACAGTATCATTTAATTAATCAGAAAAGAAATACAGCTTGTATTCTTCTTTGTTTTGAGAAAATGATAAACTGTTACATATATTCATATGTATACAAATATACATACACCCAGGTATTTTTTTAATAATTCAGCTTCATCTCCTATCTGTAAGGAAAAGTGGCAACATTTATAGCATTGTAATTATAAAGTGATTATTACATCTTTCCTTTATTACATGCTTATATGAAATTATTCTTACCAATTTTTGCAGTTTCTATGGAATTCTGTTTGTTATAAAGAATATGTGTCCATATTCCTTTAAAGGAAAGACACAAGTCCATAGAAAAATAGCTATTCCTTTACATCAATTTCTTTTTTTTTTTAATTTTATTTATTTATTTTGGCTGCATTGGGTCTTCATTGCTGCGTGCGGGCTTTCTCTAATTGCAGTGAGCGTGGGCTGCTGTTCGTTGCAGTGCGTGGGCTTCTCATTGCGGTGGCTTCTCTTGTTGCGGAGCACGGGCTCTAGGCATGCGGGCTTCAGTAGTTGTGGCACGTGGGCTCAGTAGTTGTGGCACGTGGGCTCAGTAGTTGTGGCTCGCAGGCTCTAAAGCACAGGCTCAGTAGTTGTGGCGCATGGGCTTAGTTGCTCCGCGGCATATGGGATCTTCCCGAACCAGGGCTCGAACCCGTGTCCCCTGCATTGGTGGGCGGATTCTTAACCACTGTGCCACCAGGGAAGTCCCCTAAACTTTTAAGAGATTAAGAAAAATACTAATTCTACAGAAATTGTCTCATAAACTGAAAGAAAAAGGAACATTTTAAATCTCATTCTATAAGGCTAAACATACCCTAATACCAAAAACAGACCAATGTAGTATAATTAGGGGAAAAAAATAAAAAACTACAGAAAAATATCTCTCCTAATCATAATTGCAAAGTTCTTTAAAAAATATTGTCCAAATGAACCCATACTATATATATGCAAACACTGTGTATTATATGTATGTAGTATTATATGTATGTAATATAACATTTCAACATGATGAAGGGTATCTAAGGACCTAAAGTTAGCATTGTATTTCATTGTAAAGACTAAATTTTCCCTGATGAGGTAGGGCCATAAAGTTGGGTTTTTTTTTAGTGTTTCTTTATTTTGCTTTTAACATCTGCAGTAATTGTAGTGATATTGCCATTCTGTTTCTAATATCAGCATAGTGAGTCTTCTGTCGTAATTACTGTTGCCAGAAGTTTACCAATTTTACTGTTATTTTCAGAGAACCAGCTTTGGTTTCATTTGTTCTGTGTATTGTTTCTGTTTTCTATTTCATTGACTTCCACTTTGATCTTTATTACTTTTCCCCTGCTTACTTTGTTCCTTTATTTCATCTTTTCATGTTGGAAGCTGAGGGCACTGATTTGAGATTTTTCTTCTTTTCAAATCCAGGAATTTGGTGCTGCCCTCTAGTAACTGCTCTCTCTGCATCTCACGCGTTTGTGTATGGTGTGCTTTTAAAGGTACTCAGTTCAAAACAAATATCTATTTCCTTTTTGATTTTTTCTTTGACTCATAGGAGTGTGTTATTCATTTTCAAGTGGTTTGGGATTTTCCAGATGACTTTCTGTTCATGATTTCAAAATTGATTCTACTGTGGTCCGAGAACGTCCTACTTATGACTTAAATACTTTGGGCCCAGGATACAGTCAACGTTGGCAAATGCTGAGTTCCCCAGAATAAACTCTACATCCTGCTCTTGTTAGGTGACTCTTCTCTAAAGGTAGATGAGGTCTATTTGGTGGACTCTGTGCTTTCTGCCCTTTTGTTTGTTTAAATTTTTCCTCATCTGTCCACTTGTTCTATCAATTATTGATGGAAGGGGATTAAAACTTCCACTATATTTGTGGATTTGTCTATCTCTCCCGGTAGTTCTTTAAGCTTTTCCTTCAAGTATTGTGAAGCCCTGTAATTCAGTGTATACATTTTGAGGATTGTTATATGCTATTGAGGAAAGGACCTGTATGTCATTATGAAATGACCTTCTTTATTCAAGATTATTTTCTTTGGCATAAAACTTACTTTGATATTGATTTATCCATTATATATTTCTTTTGTTAACATGACCAGGGTTTATGTATTTCCTTCGACTTTTAACCTATTAATGCTTTCATACTTCACATGGGTTTCTTTAGGAAGTATATAATTGAATCTTAATTTTTTATGCAAGATGACAGTATCTGCCCTTTAGTTGGAAGCCTTGAGCTCATTTCCATTCAGCGTGATCATTTATAGGGTTGAATGTAAACCTTCCTTCTTGAAGCGATGTGTACCACTTAACGTGTACTAGAAAAGATCACACGCAATATCATGGCATTTCTGTCCTTCCGGCCTTTGATTATTGTTACCGTCAATTTTACTTCTGCATGTTATAAATACCACAATACATTGCTGTTATCATTGCTTTTAAAAGTTCTCAGAAAGAATCTTTATTTTTACACAGTTGTCACTGTCACTGCTCTCTCTTCCTTTGTAGAGACTGAAATTCCATAGTCTGTCATCTCCCTTTACTTGAGCAATGTCTTTAGGTTTTCTTCTCTAACAAGTCCAATGCTGACGATTGTCTTCAGCTTTTGTTAAGTCTGATTAACAGTTCATCCTCCCTTCTTTTATTTCAACTAATTGTATTTTTCATTTCTGTAATTTACATCTGGTTCGTTTTAAATACCTTCTGATTTTTGCTTATATTTTATATATATATATTTTTTAATTTGTTGGTAGAATATAATTGCTTGCGGAAGAATTTTTATGTTTGGTGCTTTAAAATTCTTGTCTGATGATTCCCTGTCAGTGTTGGTGTCTGATGATTGTCTTTCCCTCCTTCCAGCTGTGGTTTCCAGGTTATTGCTGTAGCAAGCGACTGTTACATTGCATCCTGGACATTTTGGTGTCGTGTTAGAAGATTGAAATGGGATTCAGAGTCTCCTGTTTTCACAGGTAATCATGCTGCTTAGACCTTAGTGTGCAGATCCTGGCTTACTTTCCTGATCTGTAAATCTGGTCTTTGTTTGTGCTGCTACCCAATGGTTCCTCTGAAAAACTCTGGATAGTATATGTCACACTGTCACCTGGTTCCCCAGCATGTTTCTTTATTTAAAACCCATACCAAACAGTGTCCTGCTTGTAACACGTTTAAACCAGAAAAGTAAAAGTCTTCCTTCAATCTCATCTTCATAATCCACTCTCATCTCTTCCCACTATACCTATTGCCCAGAAACTTACTTGCCCCTTAACAAAATACCTTGGAGGACATTTCCCATCTGCACCTGTATGTTTCTGAGCATTGTCTAAACATCAGGCATAGGCCAGGCAGCTCTTTGACCATCCATTACAGTTCAGCACTTGGGGTGGTGGAGGGGGCATCTCCTAATGTTTGTAACTGCAACGCAGCAGTGATTTTCTACTTCACAGCTCATTCTCAGCATAATACATTGAAGTGTGTATAGAGATAGATAGATTTACGCATGTGCCCCAGTTGGCCACTGGCCTTAAGATGCTACCCATCGTGGGAAGAGACGTCGTAACTAATAGTAGAAGAAATATCACACCTGATCATACAAAATGCGGCTGCATTGGTCAAAGCTAGACTTAGAGCACTGCATAACTGAGTAGGGAGCACTTCACTCGCCCCAATGACCTCCCTCCCTCTCTCTCTCTCACTCTCTCTCTCTCTCTCTCTGTTTTCATGAATTTCCTGAGCTTCCCCTTAGTTCTTTCACTGCATTCCCTCTTGCAGAAACCCCCTACCCACTCTCTTTCCTACACGTGGAGTTCCAGACTCCACCCATCCCGGCACAGCCCATGAAATCCTACTCTTTGTTTCATTTGTTTACAAGTTGTTTGGAGTTCCTAAGTTAAATCTTCCTGCCCGTATTGAAGCAAGGGCATACATCACCCCTACCTGGATTCCTAATTATATGTAGGGCAGAGATTTGGGGCACCCAAGACTGGCTAGGTAAGATGATTTGGTTCAGCAGTTGCTTTGGGAACAGAACCATACTTTTTAAATGAAAACTTTGGAGAAAACATCTCGTATATGGGCTGAGACAGGTACAGAACACGAGGAGTTTAGGGATTATCATAAGAAATCTTGGTCAGTGTTGACACTAGTTATATCGTAGAACTCCTACAAGACAAATTAACTGGCTAACTCTTTTTCGAGGTCTCCTCTGTATCACCCACAGAACCCTTGCCTTGGTAGAATTATCACACATGAAGGAAAGATTGTTGACCAGATTCTCCAAACCATAACATTCCTACTTCCTTACTTACAAACCATTACATTCCTTACTTACATCCCTCTCTCATCTACATAAAATTTCAGGCAGTACATAGATATCAGCATCTTGGTCAGATCTCACTTGAGCCTGATAGAGAAGAGCAACTTTTTACAGATATATCCTCGTGTCACTGGAAATAGGGGTTTATCACTTCTCACAACGCTACAAAAACTGCCATCAACAATTTTTTTTGATAATCTAAGTCTATTTCCACTAGTCTGATAAATCCATTTTTCTTTCATATATGATAAAAATGTCAAAGGGAAAGCAAAGTAGGGCGAAAGCATGTGTATGATATTCAAATCATGTCACTGCAACGTTGTTGAAGTTTTTCCCTTTAGAAGTAATTACTTTGCAAAGAATGCCTCAAGGGCCCTGTATTTTCCCATCATAAAGCAAAACACAGATTTAATAAAAGGAGCCTGAAGACAGGCTTTTGGCACCATAATTAACTTTCAAATGGGTTGTTTGAAGTTTTTGACTCATTAAACCCTATTTTAGATCCAACCTATTCTGTAATCAACACTTCACAGTTTTCTTTTGTGTGTGTGACATGTATTGAAACAGTGTTGTTGTTGTTTTTTAATTCACACAGCATAAATAACACCATGGTGTGTATTATAAATGTCGAGAATCTGGAAACTTGAGAATATGTCAGAGTGTAGAATTGACTCAAAGTGGATTGATGATTTCTTAGATGTGAACAGGAAATAAGTAAAAGAAATACTGTTAATTTTGTTGGGGAGGGGAAGTAACCAAAAACCAACAAGCTCATTCCAAGAGAGAGCCATGCCTGTGTTTTTACCCAAGATAAAAAACTGGACTTAGTAGATGTTATTCTGTGATAAAACAGTGCGGTTACTGAAGTTGAATTTTAACAGTTGCCCAACATATATTTTTAGCATCTGTTTTTCACCTTTTTTGTCTTACTGACTATGGTCATTGTCGTTCTGTTTTTTAAAATCACCGTTATCATGAAATAATTTATATACCTAGCCAACTTGCCAATAATTAGAACAGGTACCTTTATATGCACTTCATGCAGTCAGAATCTACATTGTTCCCAGCCCCCAATCCATGGTTCCTACCTCCTGAAGTTCATGTCTTTCTGTCACCCCCTCTCCTGGTGTGTGGACTGAATTGGGGCCCTGATTCCAACCAGAAGATGAGAGGAAAGGCGGGTAGGGGAAACGTAGACAGGGTAGCTCGCACGTGATTACACGTGAATGAGCAGGAGACTTTTTCAAGCGTCAGATTTGCATGTTTGTTCTTCTGGAGTCTCATTGTTTTTTTGCCACCTTTGTAGAGGCAAGCTGCTATAACCCCGCATGTCAGGGAACCATGGAAGTGAGGGTACATTTTCTTATGCACTTTTCTCTCACGCAGTCTATGAATTGAACCATCTCATGTTGAAGGACCTTAAAATAGATGACGCAGGAATTGGCAAAATTAATATGAAGACCTGGAAAAATTAAAGTCATATTTTTAGATTTAGCACACCTCTTTTTGTCATTTAAGATCAATAATTTTAAAAAGGAGTAAAGACATCAATTTAGGCTTTGAAAGAAACAATGCGTTTGATATAATGGGTATATGTATATTGGGTTGGCCCAAAAGTTCGTTCGGGTTATCTGTAACATCTTACAGAAAAACCCGAACGGTCTTTTTGGCCAACCCAGTAGAAACCTATGCCCATCAATTAGAAAATACACATCCTTTCAAGTACACATAAAACAAATATTAGACTGTAGAGGATATACGTGTTTCAACTTGATTAGGACTTTCCGGGCAAAGTTTACTGGAACTTGTGTTATGGGAGAAGCTTTGGAAGTGAAGAGGTGACGCATATACGGTGACCATCGGGGAGAGATGTCCCTGCCTCAAGATACGTGTTCATATTTCAAAGGGGAATTGTGGCAGGGGTCTCCAAGACCACCCCTTGGTTGGATGATGCGCTGGGACGATTCAGCATATATAGCCTAACTCATAGCTATGATTTATCACAGCAAAAGGATACAAAGCAAAATCAGCAAAGGGGAGAAGACGTTCCTGAAGTCCAGAGAACACCAGGTGCAGGTTTCCTAGAGTCCGCTCCCAATGGCCATGCTTAATCCCTCCAGTATCAAATGTTGAGAGCACACACATGACTTTGTCCAACAGGGAAGCTCATTAGAAATCAGTGCCGGAGGTTTTTATTGGGGGCTGGTCACGTAAGTACCCTCTGCTTAGTATGTACCAAAATCGCAGACTCCCAGAAGGAAAGCTGGCTTTGAGCCCGTGTTGTTGTACAAAGGATTTAGGCAAAGTGAGCCACCTTTATCAGTGAAGGGATGGTGGGAACCCACCTGAAACTCAAGTTCCCAGGTAGCAGCCAAGGACCAGCCTTGCCTGTAGAACTTTCTAAGGCCGGCAGTCTCAGAACTGCCCTGTTAACTCTTGTCTACACAGAGATAGAACACTGGGTTGTAAAAATTATCTCCAATCTCACTCAATGAGGTGTCTATTTATATTCTAATAGGTAAGAAACCGGGAACTTCTCCTTCTTTTCTAAAAGATTTTTTTTTTAATATACATTAAAGAGATCAGGTTCTTTCCCTCCCCACTTCCTGCAATGATAAAACAATATACGTAATAAAGGAAGGATGTAGAAGGTAGCCCGTGTCATGAAGTACTCAGAGCGTCTTCACGAGGTTGAAAGAAGTCTTCCCATAGAGCTTGGTTATAGAATTATATCATTGATCCATCATTTACTCACCCATTCAGCAAAGACACCAAATCATCAGTAAGGAACAGAACAGAACACAGCACAGAACAGTGGGTACTGAATGCTGGATGTAAAGAAGGCACTTTTAAAAGTTTTCGAATCCCGAAATTCCTAAGCACCTTCTTTTTTTCTTCTTTCTTAACATATGTATGTATTTAAAAATATTCACCGCTGCATTTTGACTTACTCAAATCATTAAACATAATATTTGTTGGTAGTATTTTTTTTTTTTTTGGAATTAAAATAAATTGTTTTCATTGGGGTGTAGTTGCTAAGCGCCTTTTGGAAAATTTTATATGGAGATGGTTTATACTGAGATTATGTGATTACATAAGATTATATATTCTTATGAATGCATGGTTACATATTCTTATGAATATGACTATATATTCTTATGAATATATGACTGAAATATTTTATATGGGATGTTTTATACTGAGATTATATGATTATATAAGATTATATAGGGACTTCCCTGGTGGCACACTGGTTAAGAATCCGCCCGCCAATGCAGGGGACACAGGTTCGAGCCCTGATCTGGGAAGATCCCACATGCCACGGAGCAACTAAGCCCGTATGCCACAACTACTGAGCCTACGCTCTAGAGCCTGTGAGCCACAACTACTGAGCCCACGTGCCACAACTACTGAAGCCCGTGCACCTAGAGCCCGTGCTCTGCAACAAGAGAAGCCACCGCAATGAGAAGTGCGTGCACCGCAACGAAGAGTAGCCCCTGCTCACCGCAACTAGAGAAAGCCTGCACACAGCAACGAAGACCCAACACAGCCAAAAATAAATAAATGAATACAATTTTTTAAAAAGATTATATATTCTTATGAGTATATGATTACATATTCTTATGAACATATGACTTATGATTATATAAGAACAGATTATATGACTAATACCAGGAATTCATGAATATTAATTAGAACTTCAGGACGATTGTATCCCATGGTAATTGCCAGTATTTATTGTATACTTACTACATTCCCCCCACCATTCTAAGTCCTTCACTGGTAGAGCCTGTAATTCTCAAAGCAACCTGTGAAAGAGTTGCTCTTGCGATAAATCGGAATTTCCTGTTAAGGAGGCAGTTGCAGAATGAAGAGCAGGTCCGGCTCCCATGGAGAATGAGCATTGGGGGTAGGATTGGAGCACGGACCTTTTCCCTATTCAAATCAAAAGGATGTGCACACAGAGTTTGAAAGCAAATTTCCAAGACGGGCAAGTGATTCCACATCTGAGTGACGTAAATGAACCAGGGATGGTTGCGTTCAGCCAGACATGGTGTCTTGATGTGTTTGCTTTGAATAATGAGTGTGCTGAGGTCCTGATGCCCAGATATCAAGAATGGCTCTTCTGTCAGGGCTACGGATATCATCCTGTGGGATATCACCCATAGGAGGGTGGGACATCCAGACTCCTGGCCAGCATGTTGCTTGTGGTCAGCACCCATGCATTCATACCCATGATGAGTTAAATTTAGATACAGTATGATTCTCACTTTCAGTTGTATAAAACTTTCACACATTGTAGGTGTTCCCTACCACGTGTAAATCCAAGGCAAGTTTTCAAAGGGACTTGTCAAATCTCATCCAAACCTTAATAACAGTAACACCCATAGACCTCAAAACAAAATCAAGTTCAGCAACAACAAAAAAGCGAGAAGTCTCAAACCCAGTGGGGAATTCAGCACTTCAATTAACTCATCCTTCAGGATGCTGTAATATTGAAAGGTTGGCTCAGGGTGAGGCCAAAAAATGCAGTTTCTCTTTGACATCCATGTTTCCCCCAAACATGGTCTGTTGATAAAACAGGATGAGGGTGAACGGGTATTAACCCCAGAACTTTGGATCCAGCTCTGAAGGAAAATGAATTCCATCTCGGCAGGGAGGATCACTTTCCATGGCCTTAGGTGCTGCCAGCTTTATCTGTCAGTACTGTGCCCTCCTCCACCCCGCCCCCTCTCCCTTCAGGCACTGAGGAAAAGCAAAAGTTTGACGTTCAGAGACTCAGAACAAAGGCAGACTGTAAGAATGAAAAGATGCGTGGCCCGTGTGGAATAGTTATCATTGCATTTCTATATTAATTACAGCTCCAATCAGGATAGCCACGGGAGTCCCATAAATTCCTCTTTGAACTTGTGGCCCCTGGAGTACCCTAAACGATCTTGTGCCGAAGAGAAACGACTCTCCTTTGGAGTGGCAATCAATCAAGTGAATGGGACTTCGTAATTTCTATTAGTTATTTGGGGGAGGACTTCCATCTTGAAGCATGGAAATGAAGAAACCTGAAAACTGAATTAACTCAAAATGCTCACCCGAGGTGATCTGTTAACATAGCCCCTTTGAAAATCATCTCCTCAAGAGACTAAATTAAAATGTTGGAGCCTGACAATTGCCACGTTGAGATTATTTCAAGTCTGAATCATCAGGTCATGTAAAGGAGAGTTTGATTCTTTTCCAGGTTTATCATGTCTTATTGATACAGCTCGTTCTGAATGTGATGGCTTGTCTTTGCATCACGATTTTCACAACGTTCTAATGTACCCAAACACAAACTATGAGATATTGAAATACATATTTACTCCTTAAAGTATTGTGAATTCACACACCAAATTCCTTACTCTAGTTTGTAATATGTATTTTACTCCTTGGAGTGTAATCCAATGATCTTAAGATGCCGAACTGGACAATGTGACTATATTTGCAGTGGACGCATAGTTAAAGTATACTGCAGTTGAATGTTTTGAAATTTTGATCCATAATTTGGGATAATATTTAACCGTGCATTTCATTGATGCCTAGTTTTTATTAATATTTTGTTTAATATCTATGCTGTCTTCCTTAATTGGTATCAAGCACTCTTTTGGATTTGAAATAAAATGTAGAATTCTTTACCAATGTTAGCTGTCAGTTCCTTAATGTTTCATACCAGAAGTAAGTGTAGGATGTACTAAATACCTTTATAACTAGGATTTGAGAGAGGAAAAAAATGTACTGTTCAGTGAATCCAGTGGGTTTGTTAGCATTGTGAAATACCAAGAATGTGGTATCAAATATAGCAATGATATTTCCCATGAAATCATGTTATTTTTCGATTTAACCCTGTGTTAAAGTATCTTTCAGGGAAACATCCTTTTTTATTGTTGTTGTTTTTTAAGCATCCCCATTTTTCTGTTGAACCCAATATTGAAATACAAATATTTCAAATTTGTATATTGCTTAGACTTTAGTTTTATAACACTGAATCATTTGAGTTGTAACATTTTGCTTTTAGACTTGGTGCTTTAGGATGGCTAATTGGCAAAGAAGAAGCAGTTGTAATAAAATTATGGGTGTGTTACAAACACACTTTTGATACGTGTTTTACAAAGTCTAGTTGTAATCACGGTAAGACCCTGACCCTCACACATACCTAAATAATGTGGTTTTTTAGGGCTCTTTTAGCAAAAACTCTGGTTGCCTTAAGCTTCAGTATGTATGGCAGGAAGAGCCCTGTAAAATAGACTCTTTCTTGCATTGACTTGGTAACAGAAAGTCACAGATTTGCATCTGCTAATTAATTCAGGAACAAGTATAGCAATTCTGTGGTACATTTGGTGTCCCTTGAAACAGATATAAGGGACAAAACCACTGAAAAGCTATGGTGGTGTTCTTGTATACACATAACCCTAAAAATTAAAATTAATCATTAGTTCCCCTTATTAATAAAAACAAACATGCAAGTAGTTACACATGGGGTTGTATATACACACACACACACAACATTAGGTATATGAACATCAAGGGTGAGGTATAGCCAACATTTTGTTATAAGAAGGGGTGTTTAAGTAAATTGATCCAAATCTATTCATTGTAGGAGACTTAAAGAAGTAGACTTAAAGCAGTCCTTTTATACCAGTCTTTGCATGAATGTTGCTCAGAACTGAAATCATCCTAACTTTAGGTGGATTCTTTCACCCCATAGTTGCGGAAGCTAATACCCTTTATTTTTCCACATTCGTATTTCTGATTTACACAGCATCCTAACTTGTGCACCTTTTGTATTGGTGAACATCACTACTTGAGTTGATTTGTCACCATTTTGTTGTATCTGGAAAAATACTCACGATAATACCTCTTTTTGTATCACTGTAAGTCTAGTTACACTCTGTCACTACACAAAGATATTATGTAATTATTGGCTATATTCCCCACACTGTGCATTTCATGTCACGGTGATGCATTTATTTTGCAACTGGAAGTTTGTACTTCTTTCCTGATTTTTTTTTGCACGTGCTACTCAAAAGCTTTAGGAGTAAAGGCAACAACATCCTAATTAATCTGTCACAGGACCTAAAGAGAAAAAAGAAAGAGATCTCAAAGAAGTAGGAAAGATCAAGGAAAACAACAGTCATCAGGCATGTGTGTCATGATTTTGATTCTTGGACCTTCTAGCATCTGTATCATGTTGTTCACTTGGTTTCTTGGTAAATACCCTGACTGCAGTCCACAAAAATTCAGAAACCCCTGAGGACATAAACTTGTAAAGCAATGTGATTTGTTTTGCTCCAATTACCTTAAATTGACGCTAAGACCATACTTTAGAGTTTGTCTGCATTGGAGAAATCTTTAAGCGCTGATATTTGCAAAGTGTTTAACATACAAATGAATGCACACTTTCAAATGGAGATTTGCATTTTCATCACGACATGCAATTCTTATCATCCCCTGATTATGCAGTGTGACTTCACAACATAGCCTTTGCAGAAGCTCTTCCGTTTCCGGAAACATTCTTCCTCTTCTTCTTCTTCTTTTTTTTTTTAATTGAAGTATAGTTGATTTACAATGTTTTCCTGATTTCTTCTGTACAGCAAAGTGACTCATTTATACACATATATACATTCTTTTTTATATTCTTTTCCATTACGGTTTATCAAAGGAGATGGGATATAGTTCCCTGTGCTCTACAGTAGGACCTTGTTGTTTATCCATTCTAAATGTAATAGTTCGCATCTACTAACCCCAAACTCCCAGTCCATCCCTCTCCCCTCCCCCTTGGCAACCACAAGTCTGTTCTCTATGTCTGTGAGTCTGTTTCTGTTTCATAGATAGATCATTTGTGCCATATTTTAGATGCCACATATAAGTGACATCATATGATATTTGTCTTTCTCTGTCTGACTGACTTCACGTAGTATGATCATCTCTAGATCCATCCATGTTGCTGCAAATGGCATTACTTCATTCTTTTTTATGGCTGAGTAGTATCCCATTGTGTATATGTACCACATCTTCTTTCTCCATTCATCTGTCGATGGACACCTAGGTTGCTTCCACGTCCTGACTATTCTTCCTCTTCTTGACTCTAAAGTTAATTTTGACTTCACCCTGTGGGATCTAGCCTCTATCTTTCACTTCCTTAATGATGCTCTTCCAAGTCCCTTGGTCAACCGACTCCTTCCAAGCACATAGCAAAGTGCACATTTGGAAACAGGACAGGTGGTGTTCAGTTTTGGGGGGGGGCATAGGTGCCCTCTTCAAGGCTTGATGATCTTCTAAATCACAACTGTGTCTTACTCATGTCCCTGTGTCTTCTTTTAACCCAAACACTGGTGCAAAGCTTACCTTGTTAATCACTTTTGACTTGTGTGTTCATGTTCTATTGATACAAGATGACCCCCTCATGTTCTCTACTGTTCCAGTAAGGAAGGAGCGGCATCTAATGAGATGAAAGAAAATTAGGACTGTCTCCTTCCCAGTGTGTCCAATTCCGTATAGAAACTTAAATATAAAGTAATGCCTCCCTACCCAAATCATCCTTATTGTGAACACTGCTTGGCTGTAATTTGAACCAAGTTTAAGAAATATGCTGCATTGTTTCCGAGAGCCTTTTTTTTTTTTCTTCCGTCGTTGATCTGATTATCTGGACCCATTTATTTTTGGTGTATTCCTTGGAAAGCAGACCACAAGAAGAAGAACACAAAAATGAAGGAGGGACCTACATTTCAAACAAATAAAAACAATGGCAGCTTTCATCATGCCAAGTCAGCAGCCCCGTTCATGGAAAAAGTCAGTTGAGTTCCTCTCTGTAGACCTGAAGCATCATAGACCAAATCTCAGCATATATTTAATTATGTTCACTTGGAAAACAAATAATAAAGTAGGAAATTAAAGAAAAAAAAACTATTATTCTCAAGTTAGACATATCAACATATGTAAACATTATTTTATCAGGAAAAAAAAAAAATCCCCCTGTTGCAACAATTGCTTGTCAGGGACCTGGGGCAAATGCTTCCTTGGTGTTGATTCCAAGGAACAGAGATAAGCCAGAGGATCATATCTACCTGAAGAGGTGAGGGGGCTGGAAATTGAGACCGCTGCCATTCTCAGCCGCCTTGAAAAGGTCAGACAAACAAAACGAAATGAAGACAAACAGGCAAAATGGAAACTCTGGGCCACCTCCACACATGCTGGGAGGTTTAATCCTGTTTGGACACAGGAAAAAGGAGGAAATCTCACAAGCTAAGGGCAGAAAGTGGTGTGGCAATATTGACACAGCAAAAATGTAGCACAGTTGAACGCAGGAAAGAGAGAAGCAACCACATGCTTGATGGACAAGCGGACTTACTCATGTTTCCTTTGGGTCCTGAAAGTTCTGCCTTACTTGCAAATTTTTAAGTGAACAAAAGCGGGTTTAGCCAACCAAATCAGGGAGTTGCCTCTCACATTCACAGGTGGTGTCTCATACGATCTGGTTCTTTTTCAGAATGAGTTTTATTAGGCTGAGTGTAGGGAGGAGAGACAAATAGAAATATTTTAAAACCAGCCTTATACCACATGGCCTCAAGATTTTTACATGTATGTTTGTTCTCTATGAAACATATTTAGCACGTTCATTACTGGAAGCTAAGTATTCGTTTATACCTAGAAACTCAGTATTATGTCTCATTGACATCTTGTTGAAATAACTACAGCAATAACAAAAATCAGCTCACGCTGTAGAAACATGATACATTCATTCCTAGTAACTAAATATTCTGTCTAATTGACACTGCAGAAATGAAAACAGCTATACTGCAAGAAGCAGCTGATTATAGTATTTGGAACAAGGCTGATGTCTAAAACGTGCTTTAAATATATACTTTAAGCCTCAAATCACCAAAGAAAACGGTTCAGCTTTCACCAAAAATTTGTTATTACTCCAGGGTTTCCCAGTAGTGACCCTGTTGGCACTTGGGACCAGATCATTCTCTGTGGAGGGCTGTCCTTTGCACTGTAGGATGGTAAGTAACATCTTTTACCTCCACCCATTAGATGCTGGGGGCAGTCCCCCCACCCCCCGTGGTGACGGTGAAAAACGTTCCCAGGCATTGCCAAACGACCTGGGCAGACAAGCAAGAGTGCAGTGCCCCCAGTTGAGAACCCACCCCGTTCATCCAAGCACTCTTGTGTTTTAAAATAGTGCATTTTCAAAATCCATTTTTCACGTTTGGGCAGAATAGATTCAGTCAGAGCCCTTCTTTCCTCTTTGCCCCGGATGTATGTATTTCTCTCTTCAATCTTACCTCCCTTCTTTTATCCCTCTCTCCACACCCCCCTTCCTTCTTTCAACAAATATTTTTATGCCTCCTGCAAAGCAAAATCTGTGCAACTTCTGGGGATAAAACGGTGCCCAGAATACAGACTAGAATCTTAAGTATTCAGGAGAAAGTTCTGAAGATATTAACATTAATAATAAGCTACTGAACAAAATGTTTGCTTCAGGATCTACCAAAATAGGAACTTTTCCCTGTTTTCCCAGACGCACTTTCATTTTTAGTAGCATCCAGTTTGAAACAGCACTTCAGTTAGCCTATGAAATGCATCGCCAATGTTCACCAGATCTTGGCACTTCTCCACTCGATGGCTAAAGAAGGGTATTCTAAACTTTCAAATCACTCCAGACCCCAGACCTCAAGTGTCTGATATTCCATGAGAGTAGACAAAAGAAAATTGTCCTTCATGTGTGCCAACTAATTTAATATACCATGGGAGAGGTGTTCTTAGGTGTTATACTGCTGTTCTCTGGGAGGTCCTAGTGGGAGCATGCTGGTATCTGACCGTAATTATCTTACTGCCTTTGAGACACTGAGGGGCAGGTTTGTACCTGCACTGTAGCAGACGTGTAAACAAAAACAAAGATGCTTTTCAGGTGAGGTTTGTATACCTTACATGTTCTCCCTTCTGCACATACACTGTCTGTCACCTTGTTTGGAGAAGGACAGTCACAGAGTCTCATCAGCTGCATATAGCATGAAAATGGCTTAGGTGGTGATCTCAGGAGCCTTGAGACCGTTATTAGGAATTTTCCTCAGGATTTCCCCCAGTAAGAAACATGCCCCCAAATGGGAACCCAAGAGGACTCTAAAGGATGACCATAGAGAAGTGATCACAGGGGAGGGAACTTCAAAAACTTGACACCTTGAGTGGGATCTGACGAATGAACCAGAATTAATAAACATCATTGTAAGATGTGTGTGTAGCCAGGAAGGGTCATGGTAAAAAGAAAACAGATGTGAGCACTTCTGAGGTGGGGAGAAAGGGGTCAGTTGTCAGGAGTTTGCTTTTACTGGAGCAAAGACCATGATGTGTGCCAGACAGAAACAACCCCTCAAGATATCCACATCCTCATCTCTAGAACCATGGTTATGCCGTATCACAGGGCAAAGGAGAAACATGGTTGCAGGTGGAATTAGGGTTGATGAGCAGCTGACTTGAGATGGAAAGATTACCCTGGATTATCCAGGGAATAGAATGTAATCCCAGGCATCCTGCAGAACAGAACATGAAAGCCGAAGGGGAGCACACACCCAGGAATGGGCGTGGCTTCTAGATGCTGCAAAAGCCAGGAAAACATATTCTCTTGTAGTAACTCCAGAAAGCAATCTATTTGAGTTCTAGCAAATCCCTGCTTTTTGGGCCCAGTGAGGCCTGTGTCAGATGGCCAAACTGCATCATTCTAAGATAATACATTGGTGTTAAGACACCAAGACTGTGGTGACTTGTTATAGCAGCAAGTAGGAAATTAATCCACGAGTCTAGAAAATTGTGGTTGGAAACACGTAGGGTTCGATAAACCCCGTGTTCAATCATGTGGATTATTTTCTTAGGGAAACCAGACAACGTAGAAGAGTTTTGAACAGTTGATCATGTTTAATTCTTTATGAGAGAGTCTGGAGGTGGGAAAACCAATAACAAGATGATCTCAGGAATCCTCAAAAATAATGATGGTGGCCTTGACTAAGAGGTACCTCGTGATGGGACTGAAAGGGTAAACTTGAGAGAGATTCATAAAGGAAGCTGACAGGACACTGTAAAAGATTGGAGGATGCATTCACTTCCTGAGGATTTAGGAGGTAATCTTTTTTCATTGTTCCCTGAGTGGAGACTCATTAAAGGTGACACATTACCTGTGGAAGAAGAAGAGTTGAATGCAGACACGTGGACGGATTTGGAGCTGACTTTCGTTTATCAGATGGTGATGGATGTCTGCTGGGCAGGTGGGCACATAGATCGAAATTTTAAAAAGAAAGATGTCTTGGAGACCCAGGTAGGGCTGAACTTCAGCATAGAAATGCCCATGGAAACCATGGAGGGAAAGAACTTCCCCTAGAGAAACATAAACCTGATACATAAGATAGAGCAATGGAAGGTTGAGCGTCAACATCTACTGATGTTGTGGGCAGAGGCAGAGGAGGATGGGGACATAAGGATACAGAATTCCGAAGAATCGAGAAGGACGGAGAGGAGGAGATGAGCGTGATGGCTGCAGAGACACAAGAGGATGGAGACATGAGGATACAGAATTGCGAAGAATCGAGAAGGGCGGACAGGAGGATATAATAGTGATCGCTGCAGAGGCATCATGGTGATTCAAGAATCCAGAGATTGTCAAAGGTAGAACATGCTATAGAAACCTCAAGAAATGAAATGATGGAATGTTTCTCTGTAGATGGTAAAATTGATGAGTCGTCCGTGACCCATTTTAGAAGAGATTCGGTGGTGTGCTTTCAGAGCAGTCAGCATCGTAGCCGAGGGAAAACGCACTGTTGGAGCCGCACATCAGCCCTGCTCAGTCATCTTGGTCTTGACCCTTGGTTTGCGTAGCATATTAGCAATGAATACACATCACCTAGACTGAAAATACTTTCTCAGAACAACTAGTAACTGTGCAAGTAAAATGCTCTCTTGTATGGCAAGTAATCAGAAGAGTGCAACATCAAAGGACATTCCTCAAGATAGTGTTTATATAGGTGTCAACTTTTTATGGACCGTCGACAATTGACTATAGTTCCATTTGAGAATATATATTGTGCTTGATTACTTCACCTGCAAAAATCATGGTGATTATTAATCATGGAATGATTAGGCACTCGGCTCCAAGCATATACAATACAAAATAAATCATCCTGCATCTATTAGTGAAGTGATTTATATACTTCTGGTGTCTAACTTTATTAGGGCTCAAACACTCAAAAGATTCCAATATGCTGTATCTCATCATTTGATCACTTGTTCTGGTATGAACCTAATTTCCTAACAGATGACTATATTTCCCACTGGGAAATTGTGGAATTTATTATTTTCTTTTGCAAAAAGAAAAAAGCCACAAATATTGTATCTAATGTGTTTGTTGTTTTCTCAAGACTATGAGGAAAGTTTCCCTCCTGATGTGTCTTCTTCACTCTCATCCTGTGTGTGTATATATGTGTGTCTTGCTCTGTCACCACATAAATTTATATATGTGTAAACTACTTTTTTTGCAGATTTTATTGAGGTATAATTGACAGTATATTAGTTTCAGGTGTACAACGTAATGAGTCTATATTTTTCAAAACGATCACCACAGTAAGTCTAGTAACATCCATCCACATACATAGTTACACATTTTTTTCTTGTGATGAGGGCTTTTAAGAACTCCTCTCTTAGCAGCTTTCAAATATGCTAACAGTATTATTAACTATAGTTGCCATGCTGTACATTACATCCCCATGACTTATTTATTTTATAACTAGAAATTTGGACCTTTTGACCCCATTCAACCAATTCATCCACCCCCCAGACCCCACCGCTCGCAACCACTAATCTGTTCTCTGTATGTATGAGGTGTTTTTTTTTTACCTTTATCATTATTTTTTAATTTAGTTTTAATTTTATATTGGAGTAGAGTTGATTTACAATGTTGTGTTAGTTTCAGATATACAGCAAAGTGATTCAGTTATACATATACATATATCTATTCTTTTTCAGATTCTTTTCCCATATAGGTTATTACAGAATATTGAGGGGAGTTCCCTGTGCTATACAGGAGGTCCTTGTTGATTATCTATTTTGTATATAGTAGTGTGTATCTGTTAATCCCAAACTCCTAATTTATCCCTCCCACCTTTCCCCTTTGGTAACAAGTTTGTTTTCTATGTCTGTGAGTCTATTTCTCTTTTGTAAATAAGTTCATTTGTATCATTTTTTTAGATTACACCTATAAGTGATATCATATGATATTTGTCTTTCTCTGTCTGACTTTACTTAGTATGATGATCTCTAGGTCCATCCATGTTGCTGCAAATGACATTATTTCATTCTTTTTTATGGCTGAGTAATATTCCATTGTATGTATGTACCACATCTTCTGTATCCATTCATCTGTTGATGGATATTTCAGTTGCTTCCATACCTTGGCTATTGTAAATAGTGCTGCAGTGAACATTGGGGTGCATGTGTCTTTTTGAATTAGCTTTTTCTCTAGATATATGCCCAGGAGTGGGATTGCTGGGTCATATGGTAGCTCTCTTTTCAGTTTTTGAAGGAACTTCCATACTGTTCTCCATAGTGGCTGCACCAATGTACCTTCCCGCCAACAGTGTAGGAGGGTTTCCTTTTCTCTGCACCCTCTCCAGCATTTATTGTTTGTAGACTTAATGATGATGGCCATTCTGACAGGTATGCGGTGTTATCTAATTGTGGTTTGATTTACATTTCCCTGATGATTGGTGATGTTGAATATCTTTTCATGTACCTGAAGGCCATCTGTATATCTTCTTAGGAAGAAGGTCAATTCAGATCTCTGCCCATTTTTTAAC
Organism: Balaenoptera physalus; assembly: GCF_965194825.1. Lineage (NCBI taxonomy): Eukaryota > Metazoa > Chordata > Mammalia > Artiodactyla > Balaenopteridae > Balaenoptera > Balaenoptera physalus. Next base: position 3,425,818 of record NC_138903.1, on the reverse strand, counting down.
TGGATTGTTTGGGTTTTGCTATTGAGTTGTATGAGTTCTTTATATGTTTTGGATATTAACCCATTATGAAATGTTTGATTTGCATATATTTTCTGCCATTCAGTAGGTTACCCTTTCATTTTGTTGATTGTTCCCTTTACTGTGCAGAAAATTTTTAGTTTGATGTAGTCCCAATTATTTATTTTTTGTTTTGTTTCCTTTGCTTTTGGAGTCAGATCCAGAAGAACTGTCACCAAGTCCGATATCAAGGAGCTCCCCATGTATGTTTTCCTCTCGGAGTTTTATGGTTTCAGGTCTTTAATCCGTTTGAGTTAATGTTTGTGTATGGTGTAAGATAGGGGTCCAGTTTCATTCTTTTACATGTGGCTGACCAGTTTTCTCAACACTGATTATGGAATTGAGGGTCCCTTCCTTATTGTATATTCTTGACCCCTTTGTCATAAATGAATTGACCATATATGGGTGGATTTAAAGCACTTTATATGCATAAAAGATATTTCTTCTTTTAAAATTTAATTTTCATTGATTTTTACATCTGTATACCTCTGCACTAAACACACTTGCAAGATGGCATATCTATCTCTGAAAAGGAGCACCACTAAATTTTGAATGTGCAATAGAAATTTATACCACATGTAAATCCACACTTCTGAGAATTGTATTCCACAATTCCAAATAGGTCCATTTTGCAGTTTCTACTTTCAAAACCCAGCATAGTGGAATTCACCTAAAATGGTACTAAATTATTGATGTGGGTTGTTTTTTGTTTTTGTTTTTGTTTTGGCATGCTTGTCTTAAGTGGCTCAGAATAGACCAAACACTTCTCTGAGGGCAGTTTGGCCCCTGATCTCAGATTCCTTCAGCACAGCACACAGTGGAAGTCTCTGGACCATGGCCCCTGATCTCAGATTCCTTCAGCACAGCACACAGTGGAAGTCTCTGGACCAGTGCAGCCTTCTCACCGGAACTGACTGCCTAATGGAAAAGCACTGACCCTCTGGAGTTCCTCTTTTCTGCAAACGCGTCTTTCTCTTTTCTGCCAAGATATTTGGTCTTCATCCACTTTCTCCTAGAGTCAACAGAGCCAGCGTGAGCAGAATATAAATGCGCACTCATTTCAGAAAGAACTCTCTGTTCATAACAAGCAAAGTATACACCATTTTCTTTAGCTGAGAGCTGGACCGAATCTCCAGACATCCACTGGTCTTGTGTTACAGTGAAAAGGTAGAAGTAGATGGCTTCAGATTTGACCTTCCACTCTGGAATCCCCACTATTTTATGTTCATCACACAGGTATCTGCAGAGCAACCACTGTGTGCCGGCTACATGTTCAGACCAAAGTTACACAGGTGGAAGGACTTCGTCTGCATGCATATATGCTGATACTTTAATTTCTGGCAACGGAACGATTCCAAATGCACAAGAGCCTTGGCAGCCCAAATTCACTCTCTCTGCCTTGTTCAAATATGTGCTGGCACGTAGGTTAAAATTGTTAAGTCCTTAGCTATTATTGTCATCAGATTCCTGGGGTGCTAGCGGGTGTCCGTAATCCACTTCTATCATGAGTTTCATATGGATCATATGCAAAATATAATTATGCTCCGTATATTTAAAGAAATGAAAGAATGAGGACATGAAAATATTTGGGTATTTCAAAAGTTACCCTGCTTTGGTTACGACAAAGGATGAAAAACTAGAAAGTGAGGTTACAGAATACGGAGAATAGAATGAAAAGATCTAAAATATACCTTACCTATTCAAGGAGATAAAGTGAGAAACAACGGGGCGGGAGATGAAGCTATCTTTGTAAAGATGTCACCTGAGAATTTTGCCAGATTGATTAAGGACACCAATTTTTAGTTTAAAAACCTGAACAAATGCAACCATGGTACGTACAAACTAACTGAGATCTAGAAACCACAGATTTTAAATTCAGAATACCAAGGCAAAGAAAAGATCTAAAAGTAGGAAAAGATTAAGAAAAAAAAAAAAAACATAGGAATGACGATTAGTCTGACGTCAGATTTCTGAGCAGTAATGTCAACCTAGATTTCTAAATTTGGAAAATATATCCTTCAATAGCAAGGACAAAATAAAGATATTTTAAGTCAAAGAGATAGCCTTAGAATTTACGTTAACGATGACAACGAGGTCTCAATGAGGCTTTTACTGTTATTTTAATAACAGTGGCAAATCTCAAGAGTAAGGAGCATAATCTTAGATTAAAGGGCTGAGACACAAGGAAAAATGAAGACTGTTGAAAGTGGTAAAATGTGGAGCTACATTGAAACAAACGCTGTCTTTACGAGTTGAAAATAAGAATGTCTTACGGAAATGAAAGTACAAGATCTACCTAAATGTATACGACAGCACCAGCTTATACGTTGGAAAGAGAATGTCTGTACTTTACAATTCTAAGATCCTTGTGATGTCTAGCAAAAGGGGAAGTCTGTTGTTTACATTCAGACCTCAATTAAAGCATGTTTGGCTGAAAAAAACGCTATAGGATCATCTGTGATACAGAACAGATAACAGAGAGGAAAAATGGGAAAAGAAAAAATAATCCAAAAATCAGACAGCAAAATAGACCACATGGAAAGAATAGAAATAGAAAATAAGTATTTAGAAATAACAGAAAAATATAGGATATATTTTGCTTAGCATGAACCCTCCACTCTTGAAAACAAGGCAATTTCTCTGAAACGCTCACGGGGAGCCTGAATAGGCAATGAAGGAAAAGGTGCAGGGGTCATGGAATGGAGAAGACACAGTTTGCCGTGAGTTGACCACATGGCCATGGGTATGGCTTGAAGATGGCAGGTGGTCCCAGACCTGATGGTCTCCATAAAACTTGCAGAGATGTGAATGCTAAGGAAACAGGGCTTCTGTATTGCTTTGTATTTGTGATTGTGGTTTTCTCTGCATCAGTAAGAAAGAGGGAGAGCAGGGGTTGTAAGATACATTGGAGAACAATGGAAGATCTATTTGAAAAAGGAACGTGTGCAGGGAAATCTGCTCCTCATGGGAGAACAGTTCCCTGAGCACAGCACAGGGGCTTGTGAAAGAAGACAAGATGGGAGGGAAGTGTTTGGGGTAGGAGATTAGAACCCAGACAATATGGAAATAAACATGCAGAAGGTCCTTAGTGTGTGATACCAACACAAATGAGAATAAAGATAAGATACTGTATCCACTAGAGTTTCTCCACTCAAGACACAACTTAATGATATGGCATCAACTTTCATGTCTTTTTTCTAGCTTCAACATGGCAGACTTTTAAATAGCTTGATGACCCAGCTAGATGAAATAACCAATTGTTTAATATGGTGAAAACAATAAAAAGGTCAATGCGGTTTAAAATTAGACTTTCTTCCACTAAGTTAAGTTTCAGTGCTGTGAATTAAGTAAATGTGCTGTTTTTTAATCAGATAAACTAGTCATAGGACATGTTTTGCTTCATGATACTGCTGGCACCCCAAGTTTCCAACAATGTGTAGGATATTTTGAGGGTCACTGTGTTCTGAGGGGCAGTTGAATTCCTCACCTGTGAGTATCGGTTGACCTGGAAGGGTTAATCCACATTTGGATCTCTGACTTAGTAGATGGTCTAGCTCACTACAGGCATCTTATTTTATTTTTTATTTTATTTTATTTTATTTTATTTTATTTTTTTGGCTGCCTTGGGTCCTAGTTACGGCATGTGGGGTCTTTGTTGCGGCATGCGGGATCTTTCTTCATGGCACAGGTTCTTCATTGTGGTGCACGGGCTTCTTTCTAGTTGTGGCGCGTGGGCTCTGTAATTTGTGGGAGGCGGGCTTTCTAGTTGAGGTGTGCGAGCTCAGTAGTTGTGGCGCGTGGGCTTAGTTGCCCCGTGGCATGTGGGATCTTAGTTCCCCGACCAGGGGACGAACCCACGACCCCTGCATTGGAAGGCGGATTCTTTACCACTGGACCACCAGGGAAGTCCCCAGGCATCTTATTTTAGCAAGGCTCTTGAAATTCCCTTTATGAAAACACACAGACAGCATCATTATGAAGCAGGCAGTCATCCCATGCCTCCTATGGGAGTTTTGATGTCCCGCCCATCACATTTCTCCTGGCTGTACGTTGCATTTAAGGCAAAAGGCAACGGAAAGATCATCTACGCCATGCTGAGGTGTCCTTTGTGGAACTGGCCACTTTGCTCTGTGATGTTTGCCACCCTGATAAGTCAATACATACTCTGTAGCTCACCTGCAAAAACTGGGCACACACCTCAGCCTTCAGTAGAAAAATTCAGGGATACTGTCCAACAGTCCCTCACAGGACTGGAGCTGCAGCATTTAGGGACTTAGTGAATTAAATAATGGTGGTGAAATGCCAGTTTTCTACCCAAAGACTTCATCTCACAAGACCACTTTAGCAATATCCTCTGAAGGGGATTTCAGACGGTTTAAATTTTAGACAGATACACTCTTAGTAGCAAGACATCGCTAATTCACTTCACACTTCTGATACCTTGATGATATCAGTTTACCTTTTTGAGTGTCATTTATGTTGGCAGTTATACCTTCCAATACTTTTATTGGTGAAATTTGATATTATTGTGTCTAATTATTTTACATGTGTTTTTTACCTGGTTCCTCTGGGGTAGAGACTAATGGAATTTTATGTCTTGTCTATTATAAGCTTTAGGTTTTTTTTTTTCTTGTTGAACTCACTAACGTGATGAGTATCTGACTGCAATTAGTTGGTTTATGCTTTATTAAATGATTTTGAAAAGTCAGGAATGAATACAAAAACTCCTGCTTTTATGTGATGTGTATGTGTGTGTATGTTTTTGTAGCAGTAGCAGTAGTAGTAAAAAGGGTGATTTCAGGGTATTCAAATCTCTCTAACCCAGTAGACTGGGCTAAAATGCAATTCAATTAAAGTTGATAGATTATTACAGTAAAAAACAATGATTTCCCAATATTCCCATGTCTAGTTCTTATATCTCCTTTTAATTATCAATATTAAATATTTGATAAAGCATTCATTGAGTATTTACAGTCTATGAAACATTATGGAAATACAACAACAAAAATAAGACAGCTCCTGAATCTAAAACGTAAAAATACGAGAATAAAGACAATACATGAATACATGAACCATCTAGAAAGAAAAAAAGCATGTAGCAATCAAAACAAACGATATTTTAAGTAAGAGTGTTTAGAGCTGAATAGGATTATTGGATGACAGTCTTTTCTTAGAGATCCAATGTAACCACATCTTTTAAAACATTGTAGCTACCGAAGAGAGAAAAGAAATCAAGATGTCCTTTCCCACAGAATTGGGAATCATCTTAGAGACTAGCACACAGGCAACAAAACTCAATTGCAAACGTATCGCTCTTTCATTCCTCAGAGTCTAATGCAGTAATTGCACAATTCTTTTGATATTTCTCCAACGCTTACTAATAGCAAAAAATCTGTTACAATGTTGATGTCTAGTTCTTATGAAATAACTATTGCCCCAAATATTTCGTATGTGTACGTCTGACTTAAGTATTGAAATTGAACTACCCTTGATAGAATCTGGCTTAAATGTTTATAGACTTCACAGTGTCAGGCTATGTGCATTGCACATATTGGGACCTTATTGAACTTCTAAAGATATTTTTAATCCGAAATAAGATCTATGCCCTAAGTCATATAATAATTACAATAACCTGTAAGAAGTTTCCTTTAATTTTCTACTAAGTAGTACTTAACTCATGTTTATTTTTAAGAAAGAGAAAAGAAAGGACAAGTGAAGATTTGGGTTAGAAGAGAAACACAAAAGTGAATTTAGCTTCAGAGAGGAATAACCACATCCAAAGAGGGGTGCCCACAATTTGTTAATGGCAGTGTGTGGGGGGGGGGGTATAGGTACACGTCTGTGTGTGTGTGTGTGTCTGTGTGTCTGTGTGTGTGTGAGAGAGAGTATGAAGGTGAAGGCAGCATGTCGAGCCAGGGTACTTCCTGGAGATGAATATCTACAATTACACTGCCTACATCCAGGCCTCCTCTCCGGGGCGAATATGTGCTGTGGAGCTAAGCGTGAAACACGGTTCAGCTTTTGTTCCAGTTGGGAAGAGCGCCCTTGCATATGGGGATAGTGGGCGTCTGTGATCACAGCCCACATGAGGGCAGCAGACCCCCTTTCCAGTTATTCTCTCAAATCATAAATGTGCGAGTGTGGTATCTATTTTCGAGAAAGAAAATATGTCCAAAGTTTCATTCCAAGACTCTTTAGAAAGAATGCCAATAAACGTTTAGCACAGGCAATGCTTAAAGAACCGACACACTCAACTTTTAAATCTAGTATTAGCAGATGAGTAGATGTGCGCTTTTCTGCACATTTTAAGAATTGTTGGGTGCAGTTTCGAAAACGTAATTCAATTCATTGTAGGAGTTTCTAATTTATAGCTAAAGAGAATGGTGCACAGTCTACGACTGTAGAATTTTATCTCATTTACATAAGAAAATTTCTGAAAATACTGATATTTTAAGTTTTAAAAAATATTGACCTTTGAAGTACTGATAGTCTTGAGAGAATTTGTATTTTTTTAAAAAAAATTTTCCCAAGCATATCTCTCTGAATCCAAATGACATCCATGGTAATGTTCTACATATATATATTTTTTTCTTGGTTCTTCCTCCTAAAGTCTGCCATACAATGTATATAAATTTAATACTTTTTAAGTCATCTTAACTTGTTGCCCAGTTGAAAAATTCAGATGCTGATGGTTCCTTTTCATTACTTGCAAAAATCACTATGCTGTCTGTCACCTATGTTATTTGTCAGCTGATGGACACATTGACGTGAATATGGTAGTATTTCAATCTTAGCTCTGTCAGTGATTTCTTATATCAAATCTGTATCTGTCTGGAGTTGCATTTGCCCACCCCTGCAGTGGTCAACTAGTCAACATTTAATGCAGTTTGCTCTTTCTCTTTTTTTTTTTTTTTTTCATATTTACAAATCCAGTAGATCTCTACCAATCAAAGAAGCAGCAAGACAGGCAAGACCTTAATTTACAGTGACTCTTTTCCATTTGTTAATAACCATTTTAAAATTTGCTCAATGAATATGAATTTTTAAATGCAGATAGAATAGTTAACAGACATTCGTAAACATATGACCAAGTGGCCTTTAGCTTTTTATGGACATATAACCTAAATAATGAAAAGTATGAAAACCAAGCAACCAACTGTTTAGGTTAACATAAAGAGAACACACCCATGTAGTAACCTTCCAGATCAGTAGGTAGAATTTTAACAGGACGGCAGAAATGTCTTTCACACGCCTCTGTCGTGACTACCCACTTCATCCTCTGCCCACGTAATTGCCTGCAATTAACTCTGCCTGTTCTCAGACCTTATAAAAATGGAGCAATACAGTTTGCTTTGCTTTTTGTTGCTCCTTTTACTCGATATTTGTCAAGATTATTCAAGCTGTTGTTTGCAGCTCTGCATGATTTGTTTCATGGCTCTATAATACTTCATTGGCTTCATGTCCTACAATGTACTGATTCATTCTATTAATATAATCACTAGATATTTGGGTTGTTTCCAGTTTGGAGCAATTAAAAAAAATAGTGGTACTCTGGACTCAAATGCATGGCCTTTATCCCTGGTAACTTAATATTTTCAGTGCTATTTTACATGGTAAGTATAATGAGTTATTAAATTAGTTTTTCCTCTTGTAGGTGGCAGAGACTGATGTTTGTGTACTACTCAGCATTCACCCTAATTTTAGTATTTTGTGGATTCTCTGCCTTGTTGACTGTCGTAAGTCTGTCACCTATTAATAATTTTTTTTTCTAAAAACTCTCAGAATTTTATAGTCTTTTCTGGGCAGGAGGTACGCCCTCAAATATAATATTGAATAGATGCAGTGTTATCTTTTTCTCTGAGTGCTTCTGATTCCTGCAGAATGTTGAGAAGTTAATCCTTTATGAAGTAAAAGAAGCCCCCTCATAGCGTTAGTCTGGTAAAAACGTTCCTGTAAATTAATCAGGGACTGGTGTTCCTTTGGGGAGATTAATTTTTAAAATAGGTGAATTTTTAAGCATTTACCAAAGTAGACAGAAGAGTATAATGAATATCCTCACCGCTGACCTTCAGTTATTATCAATTTAGAATCAGCGTGTTTAAACTACCCTCCCCTCTCCTGTCACCACCCTGGAAAGTGTCATACATTGTAGCTAATTATTGAGGACCATTAATGAGTAGAGTTACAGGACTAAAGTGTCTTCTTGCCTGTGTTGGGCTGTTTCATTATTTATATGAATAGTCTGTGGGATGTAAAATGACACATTTTATTCCATTATGATTTTCTTCAATCTCTATCTGAGGTATTATCCCATGTTTCAATATACTGTTGACTGTTTATGCTTTTCTTTCTCTCTTCCTGACCAGCCTTGTCAGTGTTTTTCCCATATTACTGTTCCCATACGCCAATATTTTAAATTTTATTTGCTATACTGTTGATTTTCCCTAGCATTCCACTGCAGACCATGTGGTTATTTTCTTCTCTGCGTTTACTTCTCAGTTCCTTCTTTCTACTCTCTTTGTGTTTAATGTGGGTTTTCCAACTTTTAATTATTTTTGTCTTTTATATTTCCTCTTTAAAATGAGTCATAGCAAAATTAAAATTAGTGAAGTAAAGTTAGTCCCCTTTAGTCACACTTCACATGCCTTGTTATATGATGTTGTCGGTGTCTTTGGATTCTGCATATTTTCCAACTTCTATGATATTTTTCTTTTGAACCCCTGAATTGTTGAGAAGTGTGTGTTTCATGATGCAAGCATATGATCTGTTTTTCACTGGTGTTTTGTTATCAATTTATATTTATTTTATTGCTGTGCGTTAGAGTGTGTGTACTGGTTAGTGCAGTAAGTTTGCACATTGTTCCGGGTATGCTATGTTCTGTAAAAGTGCATCAGTACCATCCTTTTAACATTCTAAGTTGTATCTACATCTCTTTTCTAAATACTTTTCTGCTTGTCAAACCTTTTCAGAGAAAGATTTATTTAAATCTAAGACAGATTTTGGATTTGCCAGTTTTTCTGTTTACTTTTGGCTGTGTCGTGTGTGTGTGTGTGTGAGAGAGAGAGAGGGAGAGAGAGATTTGCTATTTTGTTAGGTGAAAACAAGATCAGAATTCTGGTGATTTTTAAATTTTTCTCCCTTTTATTTATTACACATTTCTGGGCGTTTTCTTGGTTGCCAGCTCTGCTACTCTGATAGGCCTTGCTGGAGAAATGGCAACCCTCAGGCTCAGACATCTGAGAGGAGGTTTAGTGTTTCATTATTAAAAATAATAAGACTTCTCTGTCCAGAAGGCTTGCTACACGGTATCATAACTAACACATAGAGCAGTCTGTCGTCACAAAGTACCTGATTCTAGCTGGACGCAGCCTCTTACTGGCTGCTCTCTCCCTGCACAGGTTCCTGAGTAATTGAGATGTAGACAGAGTTATTAGCACAAACAAGTTATCCCTACTTCAAGAAGATGAAATATAAGACTTCTGGGGATTTAGGTAGATAAAAATTGCCATGTTTTTCTCCACAGAAGAGAACACACACCGACACACACACACACTTCCCATAAATATGGTCTCCAATGTGAGTCTGGACTTCACGCAACATACAGTACACACGCGTGCCAACACATGCCCACGATTTCATATGACACTATTATTTCCAGAACGATCTGTTAATGCTGATATTTACCATGCTCGAGGGTTTGTGCTTCAGTGAACAAGGCTCAGCCATCAGTCACCACAGAAGCTAGGCAGTGGCAAAAATCCAAGCTTTTTCTCTGGCTTAGGGCACTCCTCTTCACTGGAGAGTCAAACTTGACTGTGGGGAAAGCCCAGCTGTGGGCCCCTCACCAGGAGCAGCTGCTTCTCCAGGAAAGAGTTGTTTCTCCTTTCTGTCCACCTGTGTTCCGTCCTCTGCCTCCGTATTTCATTGCTCTGAACCACTGCAGCATTCGTTCTGGGATTGTCTGGTCTCTCCAATAGCTGTCCAAGTGGTTAATGCATAATATGTGGGATAGATATGCATGCATACATTTATAGATATGTGGTGGGCAGGCGGAAGTAAGGTGAAGTGACCCTGGGTCAAAGGGGGCTCTATCCATTGACTGGCGTCCTTAAAAGAGAAGGGAGAGAAGCTGTAGATGCAGAGACACAGAGAAGCCCTGTGAAGACAGAGGCAGAGATGGGAGGGAGGCGACCACAAGCCCAGGGATGCCTGGAGCCCCCGGAAGCTGGAAGAGGCAGGAAGGACCCTCCCCTGGAGCCTCTGGAGGGAGCATGGCCCTGTCCACACCTTGATTTCTGACCTCTGTCCTCCAGAACCATGAGGGAATACATCTCTGTTGTTTTAGACATTTCTCTAGTTTTAAGCCACCAACTTTGTGATAATATGTTGTAGTAGCCACAGGAAACTCATACAGGATATGTACATGGATATAGACGTATGTTCGTACACACACACACACACACACACACATTTTTATTATATATTTATATATTTCAAAATTTATTGTGTATAATATATACATTCCTTTTGTTTACAGAATTACTTTGCCAACACCTATCCAGTGCTTAATTGATAGTATGTGTGACAGATATATGTGTGTACACACGCAGGCGAACACACATAGTGAAAATACATATTATTGGAATGGGATCAGGAAAAGGTCAGAAACCAAGGCGGTTACCAAACGTTTGTTCCTTTCCAAAACGTCCATAAGACATTTGTTTCACGCTAAACGATCCTTGATATTTGGTCCTGTCCAAAACATCCATGAGCATATTTGGTGCATGCCAAATGGTTTTAGACAGGACCAAATGTCACGGACCTTTTGGTGTGGACCAAATCTCTTATGGACGTTTTGGACAGGACGAACTATGACCAGGTATCAAGAACATTTTGGTGTGGATCCAATGCCTGAGGGACCTTTTGGACGGGACCAAATACGAGCAGATATGAAGGACATTTTGGTGTGGAGCAAATGTCTTTACCTTTTGGATGGGACCAAATATGACCAGATATCAAGGACGTTTTGGTGTGGACCAAATGTCTTAGGGACCTTTCGGACAGGACCAAATATCCTAAAATAAGCAAGGCAGCCTTTTTCACATTCTTCAGCTTCTCTTTGCACATCAGATCCACTAGGCTTTCCCACCTGTATGCATCTGCTCATATCATGAACCACCCTTAGACGAATTAGTCACAGGTTAGGGTGACGTAATAAAAACCCGTCCCTTCGTGAGTGGCCGCCAACTCAAGCATCCCGTTGCCCCAGCCGCTCTCTGCCCTCCCCATGAGCAGTAATAACGGCCTCTCCATTCTCTCCATCCCTGTGACGGGGTTTGCCTTCCTTAGAGTGTTGTCACAGAAAGACGGATTTTGTCAGCTGATTCCCAAGGGATTACGAGTACCACTTTCCCCCAGTGAGTGGGGAGGCGGCAGACGTGCGGTAGATGCTCACTGAAATGTTTACTGAAGAGATGCACTGCCCCTGAGAGCAGCTCCTCTGGGGAACCGTGTTCTGTATACATGGGCTTCTCCAAAATATTTCCCCCCTAACTGCCCCTCACGCTATGCTGGGACTCATGTATACGAGAAACCCTGGCTTCTGCCCTCCGGAGTTTAAACGTTATTCAAGTTATAGGAGGATGGACAAAACGGAATAATAACAAGGGTAATAGTACTTGTTGCTATACAAGTACTTGTAAAAATATATAATTAGTAGACAAGGAAATGTATTTTGGATGTGCTTAAACAGATAGATGTAGAAAAATGACCGTAAAGAAGATTGGGTTTAGAGAATTGTACACTTAATCGGAAGCCATGTATTTAAGTAGAGCCGTTACCCTAGTGATGGGGGTTCCAGAAAAGATGGGGGGGTGTGTTTAAAGGGCACCTTCGCTGGAGGAGTACAAGGCAAAGGTTGGAGAAACTGACTGCACAGAAATATAGGAGAAAAAACTTGGTGGTACACATCTACAGAAGCCTGAGATGGGAGGAATTTCAAGGAAGACCTGGTTACATTTCTGAATCTTTTCAGGGCTATTCGGAGGAAAAGTTCACTGAACGTAATGAACCCCAGGCCTTGCAGTCTCTGTATGAAGATAGTTGCAGGTAGCTTTTAATGAATGTGTACACCGTGCCGTGTTTGGTGCCAGCAATTTTACACACATTCATTCATTGATAACACATTAGTTGTGCAAGACGGGTGACATTACTAAGCAGACTTGCTTGGGGGCGGCCCTTTTCCCCCAGCCCCGCAGAGAAAGAATCTCCTTTCTTTCTTCTCACCCCACTGCCCTTCTTTCAAATATCAGAATCAGCAGCATTCTTTATTCCTCAACAGCAGACGTTACTCAGGTTCTGAATTAACAAGTGCAGTTTGAAATTCAGCTGCAGAGACTCAAAGCAGAGAGGAATTCATGAACATGGCTGGAGATTTTAACAACCCTCTCTCGGTAAAGGAGAGACGCGAAATCAGTAGATTATAAATAGGTAAGATTGTAAAAGCCTATTAACCAAATACTTTTAATTCTCATTTCTAAAGCCTTACATCCACAATTCTAGAATACACGTCCTTTAGAAGGCGCACGACATAGTCGCCAAAACAGACCATATTCGGGACTATCAAGCAAGATTCAGTAACTTTCAAAGGAATAAAATCATGCAGTTTTTTTTTCTCTGAACACACACATGCACAGCTAAAACATCCTACATACTTGGTATTGAGAAAATTCGCATTAACTAATTTATCAAACAGTGAATAAACGTGGACATTAGAAAATATTTTCACTGAAAAAGGATGAAAATGCAACATAGCAAATTTTTTCAGAGGTAGTGAATACAGCGCCAAATGTAATCGTTTTCAAATACTATTAGGTTGGCCAAAAAGTTCGTTCCGGTTTTTCCATAAGATCTTACGGAAAAACCGGAACGAACTTTTTGGGCGACCCAGTATTTATTAGTTATGTGAGACTGGGCTTTGGAAGAGACGTTTGTAGCCGAGGAAACAAAAACTGAATCTGTGGTGTACAGGTGGCACTCAGTGGTGTGACACTGTATGAGATCACCCAAGGAGGGATTGCCAGAGAGAGAGAGAGAGAGAGAGAGATGTCGGAAGACTGAGACTGAGATCCTGACAATATTAAGAGGTCAGGGAACAGAGAAGGAAATGGCAAAGGACACTGAGAAATAGCAGTGGGCATGGGAGAAAAAATCAAAAGCACCCAGAGCAGCCGTCACACGAAAATAAAGACATTTTTGTCCCCAAGGCCAAGTTGCAAAAGAGGTGAACTCTTGCGAGATGGAGACTGAGAATCGAAAATTGGATTCAGCTCCATGACGTTATTAGTGAGGTTTACATAAATAACTTCCAGACAGTGGAAGCTGCAAAACCCTGCCTGGATTGTCTTTAGGACAGAAGGGGCTGGTGCAGGTGTCACGGGCGTTGTGAGTAGAAACAATTCCTTTGGAGGAATTTCGCAGTGCGTGGCAGCAAGAAGGAGTGGATGTGAGTTGGTCGGGAAAGTGGGATCGAGAACATATTTTTCTAAGATGGGAAATATGGCAGCTTTTTTGTGGATGGGAGGAATCCACTTGGGAATTGGTGCAGAATTTGTATCCTTCAGAGCACAAGGAGGGAGGGAATCCTTGCTCAGATGGAGGGATTGTGTTTGGAAAGGAGGGTGGCCACCGTTCAGAATATGTGGTTTCAGATGTGGGTACCTCGGTGGTGATGCAGGTAGAAGCCCGTGGATGCTTTGGTCTCATTGCTTCCAGGTTCTTGAAGAAATGGAAAGCAAAATCTTCAGCTGATTGAGGGGGCAAGTCTTAGGAATCTAGGAGAGGAAAGTACAAAATATCTATGAGAGGCAGTTGGAGAATTACTAGACTGCGGAAGCAAAGTCGGGGGACCTGGACACCCCACTCGGCATTTACCATCACAAACGTAAAGTCAGAGTGGTTGGTGTGGTTATGTTCATGGTGGCCAGTGGGGTGTAGGCGGAGCTGTATTTAATCAGACCTGGGGGTACAAGCTAGTGCAATAAAATTAGAGAGAGGCCAGGGATTCAGGGAGTAAGTTTAGGAGTGATGATGGTGTTTTACCACTGGATTTTAGTGGGGAAACGGGGTAAAGAAAGGTGAGTTTCAGTGAAAATTTAGTAGCTTCGATGGATTGGTGAAGCCGGTGAAGTGAACGGTTTTTGGAAATGGATTGGGGAGTTAGTGGTGAGCTGGAACAGATGCGGTACAAGATCAGAAAGAAGTTGTAGCCTTGAGCTTATGGAGGACAGGTGCTTATTGGAAACCATCATGTGTAGGGACTTGGGTTAGGTGGAGGAAAAGCATCATTGCAGGTAAGATTTCAGAGAACCTAAGGGCAAGGGTAGTGAAAGGATCAGGTGAATGTATATATAAATATTAAGAATTAGCTCAGCAGAATTGGAGCCCATGACAATAAAGCAAGAGGCAGAATGTTGAGAAATGAGAGGGATGGATTTGGGTGTCAGGAAAAGAGAATAATATGATGAAATGGATTATAAGAGAATGAAAGTGTATGGGAACAAAATTGGCCACCCCAAAATGTGTGTCTGACATGAGGATTATTTTAGAATGATTATTTTAAAAAGCAGAAAACTCAGGAAGTCTTTCTTTTTACCTCCCCTTAGTTGCCTAAAGAATTTAGATAAGAGGGCTTGTTCCTGGAATGGAACATCACCAGACATGTCTGCAAAGAATATGGACCATGTGGGGTGGGGAAACAGCAGAGCCGGAGATCAGAGCCCACTCCGTGTCCCACTGTCTCTGCAGGCCCAGCAAACACTTGTTTACAAACGTTTGCTTTTCCATCTCCATGGGAACTGCCTTCCTCCCCTTTGAGGTCCCAAACCACTACCCCAAGAGCCTCTTTTGTGTATAGCTGAAGATGATATTTAAGGTGCGGGTTTTGGTCATTTTGGCACGTGACTCAGGGTCTCCGGGTCTCTCCTGTGGATACATGTCTTTCAACTTTTGTTTGATTTTCGCCTGTTCATCCGTCCCATGTCGATGTAATTCTGAGATTTTAATCTTAAGAACCTAGAAGGGTAGAGAAAAATGCCTTCCTTCCCCACAAAAGTGAGGTAATCGGATGACGTGGGCTTTGAAGCTGGAGGATGGGCTGAGAGTGGCCATGGCAACAGGGCAGACACCGAATATTTCAGGGAACCGGATTGCAGGCGACTGGGAGGGACGGCCTGAGGTCAGGCTCCTGCACCAGCTGAGACACCAGGATATGGAAAATTCGGGCCATGAGTGGAATCACAATTGCGTGCTGGTGACTAAGGAGGGCTGGGGGTCTGAGGTCCCTTTGTCACCCGCACCGACAGACCCAGGGGGCATGGGAAAAAGCAATGTCCTCTCCAGCACCTCAGCTCCGGATGGCTATGTGTCTCTGGATTGTCCTTAAATCTCTAAAATTGCTCCTATTTACATCTGTGTATTATTTTAAGTGTCCGTGGATGGCAGTTAAGAATCTCCTGGAAACACAATACAGCCAAGGCAAACAAAAATAACCAACATTCCCCACTTTGAATTCTTGGAATTACTGCTATAGCAGGATCTTACTGCTTTTAAGCCCTCTGAAGATTTCCTTCAGTAACTTGTGATGTTTTTGTTCTCAGGACCTCCCAGTAGCCCTGATTGGTTATAGATCCCTCAAATTTGGTTGGAATACAAGAATTGCCTGATTTTTTTTTTCCTTGGCATGTATCAAATCTCTTCCCGTTTTGTTTTTTTTTTTTTAACTTTAGGATTCACAAGACTTTAATAAAAGATGTCAATATAGGTTTATTTTTGTGTTTCAAAAACCATCCAATTTATTATTTTTTTATTGAGGTATAGTTAATTTACAATATTGTGTTAGTTTCAGGTGTACAGCAGTGATTCAGTTTATATATATATATATATATATATATATATATTCTTTTTCAGATTTCTTTTCCCATATAGGTTATTACAAAATATTGAGTAGAGTTCCCTGTGCTGTACAGTAGGACCTTGTTGATTATCTATTTGATATATAGTAGTGGGTATATGCTAATCCCAAACTCCTAATTTCTCTCTCTCCTCCCACCTCTCCTGCTAGCCGAAAGTTTGTTTTCTAGGTCTGTGAATCTATTTCTGAAAACCCATCCAGTTTACTTCTACATATAAGTAGATACACCACACAGCCAAGAAAAAAAAAAAAAAAGCAGAAGAATAGTTTTATAGGAAAGATGCGAAGTATACGTAGAGTGCCACGGAAAGTACAGCCTCCCTGTTTCTGTACGTGTTGAAGGGAAAGTGAAATCCCGTACTGCATGGAATTTGGTATTCCGTAAGCTGATTGCCTCATCTTGCAGCAGAACTGAATACCAAGATGGGTAAAAACTCAGACACGTCGGTGATGTTCTCGAGCAGAACACAGAACCCGCTCTCTGTGGGACAAAACTGGCCCGAAACACTGTCCCTCAGAAATGTTGCATAGAGGTGAATTGCCACCTGCTGGCACCAGGAGCTGCTGATTTTGCTACAAAAAGCTTCCAGAAACTGTCCCAGGAGCTGCTAGCGGAGAGCAGTCTCAAGCTCATCGGGCTGGCTCACCTTTGTCCCCTTGGCCCCAACACGTCTGTTCCCTCCTGTGGTCCTTGTCGAAATTACTGTGATGTGCGTTAAAAGGACGCCTTGGATTTTAGGTCAAGAGACACACAGTCTGATTCTATAAATAGTATAATTACCATTTTTATTACCAACCAAGAAGGAAGATTAAGAGAGGATGGTATGTCTTATGCCATTTGCATACGTACACATATGACATATATATGCATATATGTGTGTGTGAGTGTGTGTGTATATATACACATATTAATGTATATGTTTATATGTGTGTATGTATACACACATGTAAATATACAGATAAAATTTACACTTACTTGTAATTTACAATTCACATATCTTATCATTTACACTTAGATTTACAAAGTTCTCCACCTCTTCAGAAGAAAAGATTTAAAACAGAAAGAGGAAATGATGCAATAAAAGTAGATCCCACTAAAGACCTCAGTTTGCAGATTTCCCTGAAATTTCCTCGTTGCCTGAGAATATTTTTTATCGAATTATTTGCAGCATTTAATTATACTTCTGTGCATTAGACATAGGGCAGACATGTGAAAATAAAGATTGTTTGCGGGCTATACTTAGGTAAAGCTTTCACATTTTGCTAGGTTAGATCTGTAGTAAAACTCATACATGTGTTCTAGTTTTGGGTTTTTCTAAAGATGGTTACTCTAAATCTTGATTCCATTGTAAATTTAATACAATTTCCAGATCAATCCACACCACTGTCTGTTAAAATATTCTTTTATTACTGCTGCTGAGATACGCAGTTAAATATTGTTATTATGAACAATTAGCATAACCAAATACTAACCATTCAGGACACAGGAGAGAAGGACTCAAGTAAAAAATATGTTGAAACATGTCTTTGTATGTAGTGATAATATTAACCATGCTCATTCTAGACAAGGACTACACAATGTTACAAATAATTAATGATAATCTAACGAAAGAAACACAGTAACATGGTACTGCATATAGACATGCCAACAAGTTTAATCATGAGCCTCACGCATCTCCTTTTATATTTTCTTATAAGACAGTAAATTATTAGACTGACTTTTCCACTTTTCCACTCTATCATATAGTTTTATTACTATCCCTGCTGTCACAGTAAATTACCAAGTATTATGAAGATAATGTAACCAGTTTTGTCCCACGGGTCTTTACGATAATAGTTTTCCTTTATGAAAATGCCCTAATTTGGCAGATACGTGCATGGTAGAGTTTCTAGTTGGATCGAGGCAAAAATATAAATGTAAGTGCATACAATTTTAATGATGCATACACACATATAAACAGGAATATTTCTAACAGTATTATATAGCTTGCTTCTTTGTTTTAATTTTGTTGAGAGAATTGGTAAGTAGACTGAAAGGTGACCCACGGTTTATGGGGAAGTCAGGTAACTTTCTTATGACAAGTCTGAAGTTTTTTTTGTTTGTTTGTTTTTGTTATTTATTTATTTTTGGCTGTGTTGGGTCTTCACTGTTGCATGCAGGCTTTCTCTAGTTGCGGCGAGCGGGGGCTACTCTTCGTTGTGGTGCACGGGCTTCTCATTGCGGTGGCTTCTCTTGTTGCGGAGCACGGGCTCTGGGCATGCAGGCTTCAGTAGTTGTGGCACGCAGTCTTCAGTAGTTGTGGCTCGCGGGCTCTAGAGCGCAGGCTCAGTAGTTGTGGCTCGTGGGTTTAGTTGCTCCGTGGCATGTGGGATCTTCCCGGACCAGGGCTCAAACCCGTGTCTCCTGCATTGGCAGGCGGATTCTTAACCACTGCGCCACCAGGGAAGCCCCAGCCTGAAGTTTTTAAATTGGTTTATTACAATGTTCAGCAATCCAAGCACAGAATGCTTCATTATATATTTGCAGGTTGGCTTTGTTGTGTTTTCCCAGATACTGTTATGGCTTTGTCGTGTGTTGGCTTTATTAAATGGTTTTATGCCAGTTAATCTACAATACAGTTTGTGATTTAATATAAGGAGAATGTGTAGAATAATGCTGAAGTGTGGTGAATGACAGGGAAATAGATACTTTGCAACATCCTCACCAACTATGGAGAGCTCCGAGCACGCATCATCATGGACCGCTCCTCCTGGGATGACAGTAGATGCAGACAGCAGTCATCCAGTGATTCTGACCCTTGATGATGACACAAATACTGCACTCAACCTATACAAAGAGAGAAATAGAAAATACATCTACTGAAGAAATTCCACTAAGCCACAAATTATTATTAATGGTAAAAAAAAAAAATTAGTAGATGCTACCCTTTGGCTCCTTACCGAATTCATTGTTCTGAGCATTCTCTAAGCATTCTTGTCTACTTCTCTTATTAACCCTTTGAGCTAGGTATCATTGTTACCCCATTTCACAGATGAGGAAACTGAGGCTTTGAGTGAAGGAAAAACATTACTTATTGTTAAACATTTAGTGATTTCCTGGGCCAGAGTGAAACTAGGAGTAAAAACCGGGGTTTAAAGAAGACTTAATATTGAGCAACTTTCCATTTGTGAAGAAAAGATTCCACTCTTTCTTAATATACTGGTTCCGGAATGGTTATTTTGATGATGAAACAGTGTAATAATTGTAAAGACCTTAGGATAATCATTGGTCCTTGGTAATCACCATTCATGTCTGTCTTACCTTATTAATATCAGGGAAGAGAACTACCCTGTCTAATAGCAAGTTAATACTTTGAAACAATGCTAAGTCTAAGGCATGTGCTTTTAAAAATAGCAACAATAATAACAAAAATAAATTTTCTTGTCCACTGGAACAGATTGCTTCTACTAGTGTACGTGAGGAGAATAGATTAGTCCATTTAATTAAGAGATATCTAAGTGATAATATATGTTATTTTTGTCAAGTTCATGGAAGCTAATCCCATGTGAGATTTTGCTGTGGGCTAATTATTTTCTCTATTGCATTCAATATGTCTCTCATAATATACAGAAAATAGAGGAAGCCAATTAGTCACACAACTTTAAAGTGACGTTATTGCGAGAGACGTTGAAAATTTAAAATATTGCTTAAAAATAAACAACAGAGAACACATAATTGTATAACATGCTAAAAGATGATTACTACCCCCTTCTGCCCACAATAACAATTTATTTTTATACCCACCTTCTATATCATCATGTTTAAAAAAAAAACCTGATAAAACTTCTCCAATTAATTTCTTTTAGATTTCCCCATAAACTCTTAGAGAAAACCTTTAACCAAAAAAGAAAAAAAAAATCAGAGTATTGCATTGTAAGAAAAAAATAGATAACTTAGCTCTCATTAATACTGCAAGTATTTGGTACTTCCCTGGTGGTGCAGTGGTTAAGAATCCGCCTGCCAATGCAGGGGACACGGGTTTGAGCCCTGGTCGGGGAAGATCCCACATGCCATGGTGCAACTAAGCCCATGCGCCACAACTACCGAGCCTGCGCTCTAGAGCCCATGAACCACAACTACTGAGTCCTTGCACCACAACTACTGAAGCCCCTGCGCCTAGAGCCCGTGCTCTGTAACAAGAGGCCACTGCAATGAGAAGCCCACGCACCGCAACGAAGAGTAGCCCCCGCTCGCCGCAACTAGAGAAAGCCCACGCGCACAGCAACGAAGACCCAATGCAGCCAAAGATTAATTAATTAATTAATTTTTAAAAGTACAGCAAGCGTTCCATGAGCTCCAGGGTCACAGGAGACACCATCAGATATGCTGCTTTCCATGCTTACCCTGAGTATTTGCAGCAATCCATATGAGGACCTGTCTCAAATTTCTTGCCCTCACAGTTATCTGCATTGAACCTTTGCCCCAAACTTCTGTCCATCTGTTTTCACTCACCCTTCTAGTCTTTCAGACAAGAATTTACAAATCACCGCCTCCTAAAGCAGAATAAACCCAAACTCAACTGTTGTGCTTCCCTTCTTGCAGACGTATTTACCGAGAGATCTGTCCTATCCTCTGATTCATCACCACACACTCTTTACCCTATGCTCGTTTTGTTTCTTTCATTCATTTAAAATTTCAAATTAACATAGAAAATATCTTAACCACATAAAAAATTAAAAATAATGTAAAAGTGCTTCTCTGACCAGCAACTAGATAATGAGATGCTTTGTTATAAATTTTTCAAAGCATTTGTTTGAGAAGCAAAACATAAATCAAATACCCTTCCTTCGTATATGTTTTCCATCGTTCCCAAAGGTAACCGCTTGCTGGCAGTCACTATATATTCATCTGTATTTTCATATACTGACTAAACCTGCATCCCCCTGTCATGATAGAATTCTGATCAGCCTTATTTTACATTTTGCACTCAACTACACTGATGAGACACATAGATCTGGTTCAGTGTCCTCAACTGTTGTAAAGCATTGCGTGATACTAAGAGCAACAATTTACGCAGTCCTTCATAAAAGTATCTTACTTCTTCTGCAATGTTTTCTCTTAAAAACAGTACAAAGATTATGATCCCCAAGCATCCTCCTTATACAGGCATGTTTATCTGGTGATTATACCTGAGATGGAACGTCTGTGTCATAGGATGTTCTTGCCTGAAACTTTGCTGTTTCCAAATTGCTTTCCTGAGTAGTGGTACTAATTTTCACATCACCATCTTTGTGTTTTTGGTGTGTGCGGCTGTGCACTCTTCCTGAACTACACGTTGCTACAGACATCCTGTCTTATTTCTTGTCCCACTCCCAGAGTCATCCGTCTCTCCCAGGAGCCCTGGCTCCTTTTACTGGAGGGTGGGATTAGAAGTCAAGTTCTGGGCAGCAGATGGGCCTGTTGCTCCTAGAGTGTCATTTCTTCAGGAACTTGTCAGCTGACAGCAGAAGGAAATATGCGGGGTTCCCTCGGTCTCTGTGGGGGACTGGTTCCAGGACCCCCAGGGATACGAACATTCATGGATGCTCAAACCCTTATATAAAATAGCTTAGTGTTTGCATATAGTGTACGCACAACCTCTTCTATACTTTAAGACATCTCTAGATTACTTATAATACCTAGTACCAAGTAAATAATTGTAAATGCAATGTAAATCGCTGCTGGCCTATGGCACATTCAGATTTTGCTTTTTGGAACTTTCTGGAATTTTTTTCAACCCCTGAATAGCTTTGATCCGTGGCTCGTTGAATCTGAGGATTTGAACTCTCGGATACGGAGGGCCGAGTGTGTGTGTGCATGCTAAATCACGTTTCTGCACATGTCTCTCAATATTGCTCTACGTGAGGATGTGTTTGTATATTAAGCAGAAGCTGAGTGCGCGGCGGTGTCTACAGCTCTGATGCATCACCACGTGGACCACTGTCACCTCCTTCATTGCTTGTCTGCGACCTGGCTCCTGCAGTCCATAGACCGATGGGTCAACCCCAGTGTACACGCGGGGCACGATCAGAATTGTTAAGCCATGCCCCCGTGGGAAACAGTTTCGTCAAGTAGAGTTCAGTGCTTATCTGCAAGTCCTTTCGTCTTTCATCTTACAGATCCACCAATACGTAAAGAAATATTAGGTGAGCACCGGCCCCTAACCACCCACCTCACTGAAGGTTACTTCACCCATTGGTAGCACCATTAAATTCTCTTGACACAGCATACGCGTTTCATCCTGGGAGCCCGTAAAATTCTCAATATTTTTGTTATTGTTGTTTTAACTTGCATACCTTAGTTTCGGTCTCTGTGCTCTAAAGTTCTGTGACTTTTGACAAATGGCTAGTGTCACGTGTGTGCCACTACTGTATCATACAGAATAGTTTCACCACCCTCAAAGTATCCCCCATGCTTCACCTCTTCAAAACTCCTCCACCCCAAAAACCTGGTTAACGCGGACATGTTTACCTTCTCTCTAGTTTTGCCTATTCCAGGATGTCATATAAATGGACTCATACATGTGTAGTCTTTTCAGACTGCCTTTTTTTGTAATTGAAGTATAGTTGATTCACAATGTTTCAGGTGTACAGCAAAGTGATTCAGTAATATGTATGTGTGTGTGTTTATAGACATATATACATATATATAAGTGCATGCACCCATG
The DNA here is from genome assembly GCF_965194825.1 of Balaenoptera physalus. Taxonomy (NCBI): domain Eukaryota; kingdom Metazoa; phylum Chordata; class Mammalia; order Artiodactyla; family Balaenopteridae; genus Balaenoptera; species Balaenoptera physalus. The sequence continues at coordinate 3,403,105 of NC_138903.1, read as the reverse complement.
TATATTCCTTTTCAGATTCTTTTTCATTATATAGAATGCCTTCTTTCACTTAGCAGTATGCACATAAGGTTCCTTTTTTTTTTTTAATTTATTTATTTATGGCTGCGTTGGGTCTTCGTTTCTGTGCGAGGGCTTTCTCTAGTTGCGGCAAGTGGGGGCCACTCTTCATCGTGGTGCGCGGGCCTCTCACTATCGTGGCCTCTCTTGTTGTGGAGCACAGGCTCCAGACGCGCAGGCTTAGTACTTGTGGCGCATGGGCTTAGTTGCTCCGCGGCACGTGGGATCTTCCCAGACCAGGGCTCGAACCTGTGTCCCCTGCATTGGCAGGCAGATTCTCAACCACTGCGCCACCAGGGAAGCCCCGACGTATATTCTTTTTCAGATTCTTTTCCATTCTATAGAATGCCTTCTTTCACTTAGCAGTATGCACATAAGGTTCCTTTTTAAATGTCCTTGCCTTGTCTGGTCACTGAACAGGATCCCACTGTCTGCCTGACCACCATTTCTTTGGTGAAGTAAATGGCTTCATGGAGTCATTTTCTCACTTGAACAGTAAAATCCACCAAATTGACAACGCTGGAATGGGACTACATCCCATCACAGTGACGTGGTTCTCAGCAAGTGATGTTTCCCGGTCCACCTCAACCCTGCCCTAGAATCCTTCATCAGGATTCCCAGTGTGGAGAAGAAACCCTGCTCTGGCATTAGGGTGTTCTGTGGATTCCGGGATTGTAGTTGGCGTGGGGATGGCTCCGTTCTCTGTTCTATGGATTCCGGGATGGTGGTAGATGTGGCGATGGCTCCATTCTCTGGGCAGTTCTGAGGTCCTTGACCCTGTCCGACAGAAAGACTGAGAGTCGCCTGCCTACCCAGACACATAGGGTTCCTCAGGCGTTGCTTCATTCTACTCGTTGAACTGTTTTTTGTTTTTTGGTTTTTTTAAATTTTTATTTATTTAATTTATTTTTGGCTGTGTTGGGTCTTCGTTTCTATGCGGGGGCTTCCTCTAGTTGCGGCAAGCGGGGGCCACTCTTCATCACGGTGCATAGGCCTCTCACTATCGCGGCCTCTCTTGTTGCGGAGCACAGGCTCCAGACGCGCAGGCTCAGTAGTTGTGGCTCACGGGCCTAGCTGCTCTGCGGCATGTGGGATCCTCCCAGACCAGGGCTCGAACCCGTGTCCCCTGCATTGGCAGGCGGATTCTCAACCACTGCGCCACCAGGGAAGCCCCTCGTTGAACTGTTTTTGACAGAAGTTTATCACTTGGAGACACCATGTTCTGACTAGTTGGTATGGGGTGTGCACCTCTCTTTCCAGTTGTATTAGTTCCCTATGGCTGCTGTAACAAAGTATGACCATCCTAGGGGCTGAAACAACACACTGATACTCTCACTGCTCTGGCGGTCAGAAGTCTCACGTGGGTCTCACTGGGCTCAGTGCACGCCGACCCTTGGCCCCCCGTTCGTCTCTGAAGCCAGCCACGGCTGGTCAAGTCTTTCTCACAAAGCTGTACCTCATGGTCTGACTCATCTGCCTTCCTCCTTCTCCACACTGCACAGGACGCTTGTGATGACACGGGGTCCACCTGGGTAATCCAGCATAGTTTCACCATCTCAAGCCCTTAACCTCATCACATCTACCAGGCCCATTTTGTCCTGTAAGGCACGGTGTTCACAGAGTCCCGGGTGAGGATGGGGACACCTTTGGGAAGTGGAGTGGGTGGGGATCATTCTGCCTCTGACACAGGTGCACCCCTGGAATTTATAAGGTTTCAGCAAGTTGGCATAAGATTTTCCAGCCTCTGTATTCTTACATGGAAAAGGAGATAATGGATTCACGTCTGCAGTTGTGAGGACCGCGTGCACTCGTGTGTGTGGAGACTCGGGGTACATTGTTCACAGTCTACAAAAGACACCCTCCTTCGGCCCTCCCAGTTGGCTGCTGGCCAGACCCCAAAAAGGCACCCTTGCAGAGAAGCCAGAGGCATCTTCTTAATCAGTGTTTCTGTCCTGGACCACAGAGGCCCTGATGACATGGAATAAAAATGTACAGTTGCTGCCCTTTTGGTGAGCTCACTAGGAATAACGGAGAGACTTTACCCTTTGCCCCTGAGTGGGTGAAGGGCCAGCAGCTGGGTAACTGTTTTCTTGTCTTTAGATGTGATTGCATCCTTGACCTCTGGTGAACAACATTTATCATGTTCAGAATGCCCTGCCTCAAGGATTGTTGCTTTGGTTAAAAAAAAAAAGCCTAATGCTGAGAGAGTTACCATGGCAAATTCCCTAAGGGCTTGACCAAGCAAATTATATTTCCAACAATTTCACTGTGGATTCTTTGCAACTGTAGGCAGATATGTATGCAGCAACGTAGAATATGCACTTACTTAAAGCCTTTTAAATTTTTTTTTTTTTTACTGTTTATTGAAATGATAGCATCACTCCTGATAATTTTACAAAGTTATAATCAGTTAATCAGTGAAGAAAGAAAATGCCTTCTCTGTAACGTCCCAATCCTACTTTCCAAAGGAAAGCACGTTCCGCGGTCACTGTTACATGCTGTGGGCTTCTGCGTGCTTTGCAGGATGGTGGCACAAGGCTCTCATTGCAGCTCGTGCCTCTTGTTCTCCAGGCACCCCCGATTTCTCCCGATTCTTTGTGTCGGCAGGGTTAGAGAAGAGGAATCTCTGCTGGGCCCCATGCTTCCCCTAGGTCTTATCCTGTAAGGTATGGCTTGGCCACCATCTGGACTTGGCCACTGCGTCTTACCACCAGACCTTTTTAATCCCTTTGGCTTGTAAAGGTGCTTGCTCATTCCCCGTGTGCCGTTCACTAACCATGATTTTACCGATGAGTTCAGCCTTCAGGATGGCAAAACCCTAACGGGAAGTATCTTCTCGGGGCAGCATAAAGATCCCAGAAACCAGAGAAGAAGACAGAAAGCCTATCGGTGAAACATACAAGCGGCAGGAAATAGCTCAGCAAATTACTCTGCCGCAGGTACAGATAGACACTGTGTTCTAAGACACGGGGACCTGTTATCACTTGAATGAAAGGAGTGAACCGTAATGGGGTCCCTTGGAAGGTTTGCTATATGTAGTTTGGTGTTTACTTAACCCAGACATGTCCTACTCATGGCTTTGCACTTTACAGTTAGTTTTTATTGAAGTAGAGTTGATTTACAATATTGTGCTAGTTTCAGGTGTACAGCAAAGTGATTCGGTATTTTTGAAGATTATCTTCCATTATAGTTATTACAAGGTAATGGGTATAATTCCCTGTGCTGTACAGTGAATCCTTGTGGCTTATCTGTTTTATGCATGGCAGTTTGTATCTCTTAATCCCATACCCCTAATTTATCCCCACCCTTCCCTTCCCTCTCCTCAGTGGTAACCACTAGTTTGTTTTCTATATTTGTGAGTCTGTTTTTGTTTTGCATGTACATTGATTTGTATTTTTTAGATTCCACATATAAGTGATATCTCACAGTGTTTGCCTTTCTCTGTCTGACTTATTTCACGAAGCATAATATTCTTTAGGTCCATCCACGTTGCTGCAAATGGCACTGTCTCATTCGTTTTTTTATGGCTCAGTAATATAATCCATACAGTGATACATCTATCTATCTAATGATACAGGTCTTCGATGCAAATGTGCCTGCCATTAGCATTGCCGGGCTTGTTCTAATTTTGTTTACGTGTATATTTCCATGAAGTCTTTGCCCTTTCTTTAGCAACTCTTCTGATTCAATTTACATGTGTCTGTTGAGTATATAAGAGTTAATGTGTTACAGACTTGGTTTGGTGTTGCCGTGGAAAAGCTTTAATACAGTCTTGATCTTATGATCTCCTCTTGTCCTCATCTGTGTTTTTCAGTGGACAGTACCTGCCTTATTTTATTGGCCAGCTCTACTAGACATACTCTTTTGGTGTGTGAGTGGTGGTGGTGGCGTGTGCCCATATTTATTTCTCTTTCTATGATTGACTGAATTGGTGATTAAGGTTTTGATTCATCTGTTTCAATATTTCTCAAAATGAGGCAAAGGACCAGTCCATCAAAACAATCTGAGGTGTTTGAACACCACCATTTCCATTGCAGGAGACCCTCTTTCCAGACTCTCTTGGAAGGAAGGGCTTTGGAATCTTTGTCATGAGCAACTCACAGGATTTTAATACACAGTGGTATCTAAATAATACCCTCCTTGGGATTACTGTATGCTGAAATACTGTTGGTTGTTTTTTCACCATTAGAGATAGACTCTGTTGTACACCAGCTAAAAAAAAAAAAAATACAAATTAGCACCTTTAAAATCCTTCTTACTTCTTCTAGTCACACGCTAAAATTGTGTAATTAATTTTCCAATTAATTATGTAATTAAGTTGCACCATATGTGCTTTGTTTTGGAAGTGAAGTTTAAAAATTGTTTCGTTATCTATTTCAAATAATTCAAAGTCACTGAGAATCTTTTATGGACATATTTTCATCAGTTGAGATTTCATTTGTTTTTGCTATTGGCTCTTTTTGACGAATTAGTTTTCCTATCGGCTTCTCTGTGTTTTGACTAGATTTAAAAAGGGATGGTGAACCACATGTCACTAAGGTATGTTTATATATATGATTTATATATATGTATATACATTTAGATATATATTTTATATATTATAGAATATATATAATTTATATATCACATATATACAAATAGATATAGAATTTATAGATTATATAAAAATATATATCACTAAGATAGGTTTAGCATCTGGTGTGTGTATATGTATGTATACCAGTTGTATATGTGGATATATGCATATATCGCTGAGATATGTTTAGTGCTTAATGGTGACTGAGATTGAGCTTTATTTTTTTCTTGAAAAATAATGTACCATCTTATATCTGTACTTTGGAAAAATCCCTTGGTTTGTTTCATGCATGATAGCTTTGAGTGTTTGTTATTAATTTTTCATATTTGTTTCATCACAGGCTAATCCTGCACTCATAACCTCCTTTTGTTTCTTTCCCTTCTTTTTCTAAATAACTTTTTAAAAAATGTGCTGTTTAACTCTTTTTCTAACAACGTATTTTTCGCTATAATTTTATCTTATGATGTATTACACTCACTGCAGAGAGGTTGTCTATATCATTCAGTGGCCTAGTTGTCACTCTTGTCATTCCTCGTCCTGAAGTTCTCTCGAGGCAGAATCTTGTTTTTCTTTCTTTCAGGGGAGTTGTTGTGTCTTGAGATGCAGGGTTTCATAGATTTTTGTCTGCTATTGTTGGTCGCATTGTTTCAGGTAGTGGGTAAATCAGGTTCCTGTAACTTCACGTTGAGGCTGAAGCACAGATAGTCTGGGTATCAGAAGAAAGTGATAAAGCAGCTGGAATTCTGCTGGGCATCTTCTAAACCCTTTCTGCCCAAATGGTGTGTGCACATGAGGGCTAGGCAAAGAGTTGATGTGGAGAAAACTCTCCTGCACAGCTGAGTGAGCCGTATTGGAGGAGATGGACTCTTTCCCCGGGAATTATTGAAAGAGGAGGGGCTGTTGAACTGTGGGACAGAGACTGTTGTAGTAGGTACAACTCTAACCGCAAGACCTGCGTCTATGGGGACGTATGTGTGCGTGTGGCTGATTCACTTTGTTGTACAGCAGAAACTAACACAGCATTTTGAAGCAATTATACTCCAATAAACGTGAATTTAAAAAAATTTTTTTCAAAAAGGTGAGGCAGGAAGGAGAAACACTGAAACTTTAACAAGCATTCTGTTTTGATCAGCAAGTGTAGACAATTCAGTGCATTGTTTGTTTATGAGACAGACACATGGGAACCTGGAGAGTCTGTGTCTGGCCCTGTCACATAGGTAGACAAGGGGTGGGTAGTCTTACCAAGTCATGTGAGGAAGGAGTTTCCCCGAACACAAAAGGGTGAGCTATTTCTTAATCACTACTGCTTTCCAGGGTAACAGGGCTTGGGGGAAATTCAGCTTTGTTCATTTCTAGAGGTGGCTGTACGTTTTAGGTTGACAGAGCATTTCCGTATGTCAGCCATCCGAGGAATGATGACTTTTGAATTTTGTTCAGTAGGGTAAACCTGTATAGTACTCTGTTGCTGTTGATAGTTTAACGGGGTTACAGAAAGTTACAAAAACAACAAAACTTTACTGAAGACCATTTCTCTATCCTAATTTCCTCTCTAAGGACCCATCACTGGAATCCTAAGTACTGACTAATCTTAAAATGTCAAGACAACAGTTGCTCAGCGATCGCCTGCTACGGATTAAATATAAGCTTATTTACAATCTGTAGCTTTCCATGTTAGAGTCAGTAAGCCATAGACATTTGGGACACCAGAAAAAGAAAATCCTTTGAGTTGCCAAATAAATGTAGTCATCTATTTCTGGCACCTTCTTTTCACAAGAAATGAAAATTAAAACCTGACTGGTTGTTCCAATATATTCAAGTCTACCAGAGCCATCACCAAAGATCATCAATCAGTGATCTTTGGCCTCCTGTGTCCATGTTTATTTAGAATATTTTCCTACATGATTCTTCTCTTGTGCAAGTGATTCTCCAAAAATAGGGGAGGGGGAGAAAATCTCGTTAAAATACAAGGATGTAACTGTTCCTGTGTTTCTCAATGCACTAAACACAAATCTTGGCAGTTGAACTTTGAAGATAGGTGTTGAAAACGTATGGCTTTATTGAGCCAGAGGTCAAATTAATTCTTACAAAGGCACAGATTGAAGTGAAAGCAGTCATTCAGTACAAAAAAAAAAAAAATGACCAAGGCCCAATTATTTAAGTGTGGGTTTTTTAAAGCAGTGCATTATAAAATTCAGTGTAGTTTCAGCTTTCATCAATTCATGTATTAAAATGTTGACATCATTTTATTGATCTAAAATATCAAACTACCTTCACTTCAGTAATTCAGTTTTCTGAGTGTTTTGATTTTTTTAATGTTCAGAAAATAGGTTTCATCTGGGTTTTTCCATCATGTCTCAGAATTACAATAATTTTATCTTTAAAGAAAACAATCTTTATACTCTGAAATAATGGATGGGTAATGAAGGCATGTGTTCGTTTGCCTCATGCTTCTTTCAGAAAATGAGTAAAATTACTGAAAATTGCTCTGTAATACATAGCCTACACTTATGCTAAAAAAAGCCAACTCTTTGCTTTATAAATTCAGTGGAGGAGGGATATTACAGAACCTTCAGTAAAGGCATAGGACTGCACTTCTGTAAGCATTATGACCACTTGAAAATGATTTTTTAAAAACCCTGAATAATACTTGGTAGTAGATATATTGGATGGAACTGGGTAAATAAAATTATATAAACTAGTGTCTGGCAAGCATAGCTGTACAAAATATATTTCCCACCCCTTTTTCCCTTTCTTTACAAAGCAAACCACAGCAAACACTCAATCTGCCCTGACTCATAGAGCCATGTCACCCAGTTATGTTTAAAGATGTATAATTGGAGGTACTGGGGACAGACTTCCTAGGAAAAAGACCTTGGATTTTCACTCTTTCTCCTCCCCTTTCACCTGGAAATCCCCAATCTCTGAACATTCAGAGATTGTGTGTATGTGAGTGAATATGGGTGTGTAAATGTTAGATGGATGGATGGAAGGGAGGAAGGACAGATGATAGAAAAGGAAGAGATAAAGAAAAATGATAGTTAGATGGAAATATCATATGTGAAAAAAGATGAGATGGATGGATGACAAGATACATGAATGATATAAAAGATAATACAAGATACTTGAGAGGTATAAACTTCTTTCCTGCTCTCTACATACATCCACAAACAAGCATAGATTTACACACATCTATACAAACACACACTTTCTTATTGTTACCTCATTTAATTAAATAAGATTGAGTCAAAGTTTGTATGCATTTGAAATACCTTTAGATTGTACTTTGTTACTTTCTGTAATGTAGCATTCAGCTTCCACCATCCATTTATTTAAAGACCTCTGTTCCTGCATCATTATTACCTTCATACCTTTGGAGCCTGGCAACCTTCAGGAAGTCTAGGAGCAAAGCAGTGTCCTCTTGGTGCTGCAGTAGGTGACTGGGCCTGGCTGCAGCCCTGGGAAGATGTGAGGAACTGATCCAGGAATCGAGGGATTGCCACCAGGGACTGTAAGAGGAAAGGGGTTGGGGGGGAAAGTAACTTGAAAGATCCCTAGCAAAGCAGGATCTCTTACATAATCTCTCTTGATTAATGCATTGTTTGAGGATTTCTTTTTAAATAGCATAGAGTAGAAATTTTCTTTTTGGCATTTTCCTAATAATTTTGCTTTAGGGTACCGTTAACTCTGAGAGTCTTCTGTTTGCAAGCCTCTCTTCCTCCTCCACCCAGGGAGCAAGCTGTAATACTTGGCAGAAAATGGTAAACACCTGGAGGCTAAACAATATGCTACTAAATAACCAATGGATCACTGAAGAAATCCAAGAAGAAATCAGAAAATACCTAGAGACAAATGACAACGAAAACACGATGATCCAAAACCTACTGGATGCAGCACAAAACCTATGGGAGACGGTAAAAGCTGATCTAAGAGGAAAGTTTATAACAATACAGTCCTACCTCAGGAAACAAGAAACATCTGAAACAACCTATACCTAAAGCAACTAGAGAAAGAAGAACAAACAAAACCCAAACTTAATAAAAGGAAAGAAATCATAAAGATCAGAGCAGAAATAAAGAGAGATGAAGAAAACAGTAGAAAAGATCAATGAAACCAAAACCTGGTTCTTGAAAAGATAAACAAAATTGATAAACCTTTAGCCAGACTCATCAAGAAAAAAAGGGAGAGGCCTCAAATCAACAAAATTAGAAATGAAAAAGAAGTTACCACAGACACCAGCACAGAAATACAAAGGCTCATAAGAGACTACTACAAGCAACTATATGCCAGTATAATGGACAACCTAGAAGAAATGGACAAATTCTTAGAAAGGTACAACCTTCCACGACTAAGCCAGGACGAAATAGAAAATATGAACAGACCAATCACAGGTACTGAAATGGAAATTATGATTTAAAAACTCCCAACAAACAAAAGTCCAGGACCTGATGGCTTCACAGGCAAATTCTTTCAAATATTTGGAGAAGAGTTAACACCTATCCTTCTGAAACTCTTCCCAAAAATTGCAGAGGAAGGAACGCTCCCAAGCTCATTCTCTGAGGTTACCATCACCCTAATACCAAAACCAGACAAAGATGATGGCACACAAAAAAGAAAATCACAGGCCAATATCTCTGAACACAGACGCAAAAATCTTCAACAAAACACTAGCAAACCAAATCCAGCAATACATTAAAAGGATTATACACCATGATCAAGTGGGATTTATCCCAGGGATGCAGGGATTTTTCAGTATCTGCAAGTCAATCAGTGTGATACATCACAATAACAAATTGAAGAATAAAAACCATATGATCATCTCCACAGATGCAGAGAAAGCGTTTGACAAAATTCAACACCCATTTATGATAAAAGCTCTCCAGAAAATGGGCATGGAGGGAACCTACCTCAACATAATAAAGGCCACATAGGACAAACCCACAGCAAACATCATTCTCAAAGGTGAAAAACTGAAAGCATTTCCTCTAAGATCAGGACCAAGACAAGTATGTCCCCTCTCACCACTATTATTCAACATAGTTTTGGAAGTCCTAGCCACGGCAATCAGAGGAGAAAAAGAAAACTCAAACTGGAAAAGAAGAAGTAAAATTGTCACTGTTTGCAGATGACATGATACTACACATAGAAAATCCTAAAGGTGCTACCAGAAAACTACTAGAGCTCATCAAATGAATTTGGTAAAGTTGCAGGACAAAATTAATACAGAGAAATCTCTTGTATTTCTATCCCCGAACAATGGAAGATCAGGACAAAAATTAAGGAAACAATCCCATTTACCACCAAATCAAAAAGAATAAAATACCTAGGAATAAACCTACCTAAGGAGGCAAAAGACCTGTATTCTGAAAACTGTAAGACACTGACGAAAGAAATCGAAGATGACACTAACAGAAAGATATACCATGTTCCTGAATTGGAGGACACAATATTGTCAAAATGACTATACTACACAAGGCAATCTACGGATTCAATGTAATCCCTATCAAATTGTCAGTGGCTTTTTTTTTTTATATACAGAACTAGAACAAAAAGTTTTACAATTTGTATGGAAACACATAAGACCCCAAATAGCCAAAGCAATCTTGAGAAAGAAAAATGGAGCTTGAGGAATCAGGCTCCCTGACTTCAGACTATACTACAAAGCTACAGTAATCAAGACAGTATGGTACTGGCACAAAAACAGAAATATAGATCAATGGAACAAGATAGGATGTCCAGAGAAAAACCCATGCACATATGGTCAGTTAATCTAAGACAAAGGAGACAAGCATATACAATGGAGAACAGACAGTCTCTTCAACAAGGGGTGCTGGGAAAACTGGACAGCTACATGTAAAAGAATGAAATGAGAACATTCTCTAACACCATGTACAAAAATAAACTCAAAATGTATCAAAGGCCTAAATGTAAGACCAGAGACTATAAAACTTTTAGAGGAAAACATAGGCAGAACACCCTTTGACATAAATCACAGTAATATCTTTTTGGATCCACCTCCTAGAGTAATGAAAATAAAAGCAAAAGCTTTTGCACAGCAAAGGACACCATCAACAAAATGAAAAGACAACACACAGAATGGGAGAAAATATTTGCAAACAATACGACTGACGGAATTAATCTACAAAATCAACAATACTCCATTAAAAAATTAATTAAAAAAATGTTTGTAAGCATCAAAAAAAAAATGGTACATATACACAACAGAATACTACTCAGCCATAAAAAAGAATGAAGTAATGCCATTTGCAGCAACATGGATGGACCTAGAGATTATCATACGAAGTGAAGTAAGTCAGAGAAAGACAAAACGTCATATGATATCACTTGTATGTGGAATCTTAAAAAAATGATAAAAATGAACTTGTTTACAAAACAGAAACAGACTCACAGACATAGAAGACAAACTTATGTTTACCAGACGGAAAAGGTGGGGAGAAGGATAAATTAGGAGTTTGTGATTAACATATACACACTACTATACATAAAATAAACAAGAAGGACCTACTGTATATAGCACAGGGAACTATACTCAATATTTTGAAATAAGCTAAATGGGGAAAGAATCTGAAAAAGAAATGATATATATATACCTGAATCACTTTGCTGTACAACTGAAACTAACACATTAGTCAACTATATTCCAATATAAAATAAAAATTCTTTTTAATAAAAAATAATTAACAAGTATGAAAATTTGTCTTATAGGGAATTCACAGCCCTCAAATTTATGTTCATTATTGTGGTTCATCATTTTTTTCTCAATTCACCTCCTAATTTGTAAGATGTACTGTACAAGTATCACCTCTAAATAGTTTCCTTGTCCAATCTCTTCTTTACCTCTCTAGGCCTTTATGAAAGTTCCATTTATTCTGTCTTTGCACATTTAGTTTAACAACATTATATAAGATTTATTGTTCATTACCCCTTTTGAAACCCTTATAGTCCCCTACATTCCATCACTTGTAGACTTTTTTGTCTGTGAACATCCTCAAGAGATTTAAACAGTTAGGCTAATTGAGTTGGTCCATGTTCAAAGTACTAGACTGCACTGTTTTCTTTCACTTTCAAGGAAGAAAGTATCAAGGTTCCTGTATAATGCTAGCTATTGAACTTTCACCATTTTTTTAACAACTTTATTGGTGTATAATTGCTTTACATAGTTGTGTTAGTTGCTGCTGTACAACAAAGTGAATCAACTATACGTATACATATATCCCCATATCCCCTCCCTCTTGCGTCTCCCTCCCGCCCTCCCTATCCCATCCCTCTAGGTGGTCACAAAGCACTGAGCTGATCTTCTTGTGCTATGCAGCTGCTTCCCACTAGCTATCTATTTTACATTTGGTAGTATATATAAGTCCATGCCACTCTCACTTCATCCAAGCTTACCCTTCCCCCTCCCTGTGTCCTCAAGTCCATTCTCTACGTCTGCATCTTTATTCCTGTCCTTCCCCTACGTTCTTCAGAACCTTTTTTTTTTTTTTTAAGATTCCATATATATGCAATAGCATACAGTATTTGCTTTTCTCTTTGTGACTTACTTCACTCTGTATGACAGACTCTAGGTCCATCCACCTCACTACAAATAACTCAATTTCGTTCCTTTTCATGGCTGAGTAATATTCCATTGTATACATGTACCATATCTTCTTTATCCATTCATCTGTCGATGGACATTTAGGTTGCTTCCATGACCTGGCTATTGTTAATAGTGCTGCAGTGAACACTGTGGTACATGTATCTTTTTGAATTATGGTTTTCTCAGTGTATATGCCCAGTAGTGGGATTGCTGGGTCATATGGTAATTCTACTTTTAGTTTTTTAAGCAACCTCCATACTGTTCTCAGTAGTGGCTGTATCAATTTACATTGCCACCAACAGTGCAAGAGGGTTCCCTTTTGTCCACACCCTCTCCAGCATCTGTTTGTAGATTTTTTGATGATGGCCATTCTGACTAGGGTAAGGTGATACCTCATTGTAGTTTTGATTTGCATTTCTCTAATGATTAGTGATGTTGAGCATCCTTTCATGATTTCACCATTTTTTAATGAATTTGAATCATAATCTGTCTCAGCTGATTCTCAACAGAACTCTAACATTTAATAGTTTTAAATGTTTTAAGTAAGTATGCTGCCATGATGATAGTCTTGGTAATCATAGTATTATTTCCCGAAATACATAGGTTTCCCAAAAAAACCTATGTTTTTCACCAAAAACATAGGATTTTGTGTTTGAGTGGTGTCCAGAAATTTTAGTGAGATATGTCAAGGCCTGAGAATTATTTTTCCTCCCTCTTTATTTGCCTAGATGCCTCTTCATTATTCCTTTTCACCCCAAAAACTCCTCTTGGAAATGGCTTTGCAACGCTATTGGGCTCCCCAAAATTATAAATTCTGTGCAGGAAAAGGCACTTCACTGCCAACATTTTAATGCATTGCTGTGAGGTCTGCAAATGTGAGGCATGGACTGTTTCCCTTCACTTACTCAGGTAGAGCGGACCATACTGGCAAGGTCACCTCGAGAGTCCAGTGATTCTGTCCTTACAGAGATCAGCCCACATTTCTGTGCATTAAACTCTACTATCACTATGCAAGTAACGAAGTGATGCACTTTTACAATTTTTCAGTCCCATAGATTTTCACTACTATTGCAGATACTTGTCTATTTATCATCTCCTGTTCACGTCACTTAAATGTCAAACTATGTGATATATATATATCCAAAGTGAGGTTCATACTTCATGTCAGTTTTCAAAGAACACAACACTTTTTATCCTAAAAACAACCTTGTATGGTTGGTGATTTTATCTGTGTAATGATTGAGGAAACTGAGGTCTAGTGATTTTACACCTTTACTAAATTTAAAAATCCCAGAGGTGACAGGTAATTAAGACTTGAGAATGTATTCTGTGGTTTCCCATTGGACTAATTTCATAAAGCCCATGCTTCAGGTTTGCGTGTTTGTTTTCACTATTCAAAATTGCTAGGGAATTGAAAAGAACACATTTTAAACCATTTAAGTATCTGACATAAGGAAACAAATTGCTGTTGTGACTACAAAGTAAACCAGAATCACCAAATTAAGAGGAAAATCTACATATACATGTAAACATAAATTTTATATTTATATATGTATACAAGTCTTCTTACATAAATGAAAGCTATGAGATTTCTGACTCACTCCACCAAAAATTTAATTTCAGTATGTTACATTGCTCTGGGCTCTGCCACCTTTACATGGATGATGAATTATTGTGTGTGTAGTCAGTTAATTCTGTAATTTAGTGAAAGGTTTTAAAATATTCTCTCTCTACATCCTGATGACTTTCTCATAAGTACTATTTTAGTTTCCTTAATTAAATGGCATGGTTTACTCTAGGTGAGCAGTGAGTCATAAGAATTAATATTAGTTGCCAGAAACTTCAGTGTGAGAAAGAGCCATGCCCATGCACAGGAAGGAAAATGGGAGAATGTAGGTTTTCTTGAGTGTGTAAATACTCATTTTCCCCTCCATGTAAAGCTGTGACAGACAGCAATTTATCAATCTTTGTCTATCTCCTGCTGATGAAAATAAGAAACTATTTGGAGCATAATAAGTAATATACAGTCATGCAGTCTCATTAATTTGGAAAGACCCAGAGTTCAGTATCAAATCACACACAGAAATGCTCCCTCAGGATGGGAGAAAATACTTGCAAATGAATCAATGGACAAAGGATTCATCTCCAAAATATATAAACAGCTCATGCAGCTCAATATCAAAACACAAACAACCCAATCAAAAAATGGGCAGAAGACCTAAATAGACATTTCTCCAAAGAAGACATACAGATGGCCAAGAAGCACATGAAAAAATGCTCAACATCACTAATTATTAGAGAAGTGCAAATCAAAACTACAATGAGGTATCACCTCACACTAGTCAGAATGGCCATCATCAAAAAATCCACAAAGAATAAATGCTGGAGAGGGTGTGGAGAAAAGGGAACCCTCCTACACTGCTGGTGGGAATGTAAATTGATACAGCCACTATGGAGAACAGTATGGAGGTTCCCTAAAAAACTAAAAATATAACCTACCATATGACCCAGCAATCCCACTACTGGGCATATACCCAGAGAAAATCATAATTCAAAAAGACACATGCACCCCAATGTTCATTGCAGCACTGTTAACAATAGCCAGGGCATGGAAGCAACCTAAATGTCAACTGACAGATGAATGGATAAAGAAGATGTGGCACATATATACAATGGAATATTACTCAGCCATAAAAAAGAATGAAATTGGGTGATTTGTAGAGAAGAGGATGGACCTAGAGAATGTCATACAGAGTGAAGTAAGTCAGAAGGAGAAAAACAAATATCGTATATTAACGCATATATATGGAATCTAGAAAAAGTGGTACAGGTGAACCAGTTTGCAAGCCAGAAATAGAGACTCAGACGTAGAGAACAAACATATGGACACCAAGGGGGGAAAGAAGAGGGTGGGATAAATTGGGAGATTGGGATTGACGTATATACACTACTATGTATGAAATAGGTAACTAATGAGAGCATGCTGTATAGCACAGAGAACTCTACTTCACTTTGCCATATGGTAGAAACTAACACAACACTGTAAAACAACTATACCTCAATTTTAGAAAAATGGCATTAAAAAAAAAAATGCTTTCTGTTCAATGCAGTTCAAAAAGATTACGTGGAGTCTATACTCTGCCTAAAACTACCCTACCAACTACAAGATAAACCACTTCCATCTATCCATCAAGACTCTGTAAGGATTAAAACAGTACATATTAACTCTTCAAGAAGTAATCACTGAAGTAAAGGTTAACAAAAGCTCCGATACACAATATTTTTTAATAGAAAATCTTGTAAGTTTAGCTGAACATTGACCAACAACCTACCTGTGTACTGTATCTTTAAACAAATAATATAAAGGGTTCTTTGAAGTATAACTGAAGTTAAGCAACCTGCACTGTTAAATGTAAGGAAACCATAAACAAAACCAAAAGACAACCCTCAGACTGGGAGAAAATATTTGCAAATGAAGCAACTGACAAAGGATTAATCTCAAAAATTTACAAGCAGCTCAATAACAAAAAAACAAACAACCCAATCCAAAAATGGGCAGAAGACCTAAATAGACATTTCTCCAAAGAAGATATACAGATTGCCAACAAACACATGAAAGAATGCTCAACATCATTAATCATTAGAGAAATGCAAATCAAAACTACAATGAGATATCATCTCACACCAGTCAGAATGGCCATCATCAAAAAATCTAGAAACAATAAATGCTGAAGAGGGTGTGGAGAAAAGGGAACCCTCTTGCACTGTTGGTGGCAATGTAAATTGATACAGCCACTATGGAGTACAGTATGGAGGTTCCTTAAAAAACTACAGATAGAACTACCATATGACCCAGCAATCCCACTACTGGGCATATACCTTGAGAAAACCATAATTCAAAAAGAGTCGTGTACCAAAATGTTCATTGCAGCTCTATTTACAGTAGCCAGGACATGGAAGCAACCTAAGTGTCCATCAACAGATGAATGGATAAAGAAGATGTGGCACATATATACAATGGAATATTACTCAGCCATAAAAGGAAACGAAATTGAGTTATTTGTAGTGAGGTGGATGGACCTAGAGTCTGTCATACAGAGTGAAGTAAGTCAGAAAGAGAAAAGCAAATACCATATGCTAACACATATATATGGAATCTAAGAAAGAACGAAAAAAAAAAAGTCATGAAGAACCTAGGGGTAAGACGGGAATAAAGACACAGACCTACTAGAGAATGGACTTGAGGATATGGAGAGGGGGAAGGGTAAGCTGTGACAAAGTGAGAGAGTGGCATGGACATATATACACTACCAAACGTAAAATAGATAGCCAGTGGGAAGCAGCTGCATAACACAGGGAGATCAGCTCGGTGTTTTGTGACCACCTAGAGGGGTGGGATAGGGAGGGTGGGAGGGAGGGAGACGCAAGAGGGAAGAGATATGGGAACATACGTATATGTATAACTGATTCACTTTGTTATAAAGCAGAAACTAACACACCATTGTAAAGCAATTATACTCCAATAAAGATGTTAAAAAAAAATGTTTGGTTTCAAAATGGATTTTTCAAAATGTTTACATTAATTCAATAATGATAATAACCATGCATCTATTTGGATTTAAAAATATATCAAGAATCAGGGAAACTTAAGGTGAGGGAAATTATTAAAAATTATTTATTCTTTGACGCTGGTCCTTAGGATGGCAGTTGCTTTTAACATCTGTCCCAGCTATGAGTTCTGAGAGTTTTTGCAATGCTGGATTGAGACACAAGAATCTGTGAAATTCAGGATCACTTGGAAAGAGTGAGATCAAATGGCTTCTTCCAGACCACTCTCACTCATCAGGGTAGATGTAAAATTAACACACAAGTTGATTGTATAAAAATAATTTGCATTATAATCAATCAATGCCCATTTCAGGAAAGCACACTATCCCCCTTAATGCTGGAATATTTGTTAAAATATAGTAATTCACTCACAATTGGTAAATGCTCATCTGAATTGGTGCTTTTATCAATAGAGGGGGAAAAAATCAAATCCTACAAACATTTATGCCCAAATCTCTTATGAAACTGGAATTCAAAGAAGCTCTCTTAACAAGGGAAAGGGAATTATGAAAACCTACAGAAAATGATGTTCATATGATGTTTAGGATGGGAAAGATACCCTAATGTCTTCTGTCACCACCTCTATTCCGTACTGTGCTGCCTAGGAAAAGGTATCATATGTCAGTGATGTGATAACAGACAGAGAAAACCCACACAAGCCTACAGATAGCTGGTCAAATCAATATGAGCATTTTAACGGTGTTGTTAGACAGAGTATCAACTTATAAACGTCAGTTTCCTTCCCTGCAACAGTAATAATCACTTAGAAAATGTGGGATAAGCATATCATTTATAGTGTCAACAACAATATCGTTGGCATAAATATGTATAAGACTCAAAGATGTCAGTTCTCTCCTATGTAACCCACTGATTCAGTTAAATTCAAATAAAACTGTAAAAAGCATGTTTTGTGGAACACGATAAGCTGTTTCTTAAATTTGTATAGAAAAATAGTGCTGTGAGCAGCCAAGGAGCTCTTCAAGGCAAAAATGAAGGTGGTTGATATGTCTTGTAAGATTTCATGCCTTAATGATAAACCCTTATTAGAAGAATGTGGTATGTTCTTAACACAGTTCAATGGAAAAACAAGAGTAAACCCACAGAGACATATAGACACATAATTTATGAATATTGAATAGAGAAGGTAAACTTTCAATTATGCTTGAACACTTAAAAAAATCAATTAAAAATAATAGGTTTGTTAAGAACTTAAAACCAAATATGAAAATTCTTAAACTTTAAGGAGACTGTTTGAAAATGACATGAAATACGTAAATTAAAACCAAGAATAGAAAGTTCGATTAATTCATTTCCATTAAAATTTAGAATTCCGTCTCTCTAATATTAAAAGGAATAATAAGTGAAGCATCCATTTTGGAGGATATTTTTTCAATCTATTTGTACAGCAAATATAAAAAACAACACACACATAAATACATAACCCCCCAATACAAAAATGAGGGAAATTATAAACAGGTAGTTCACAGATAAGTTATCATTTAGAACTCATAAGCATAGGGAAGGTATTTACGTTCATCCATAGAATATAAACATAAATTTAACAATGAGACATTATGTCTTTACCCATAAAGTTGGGTAAGACACCATACTTCAAAAATACTGATTGAAGTTGGAGCTGTGAATCTATAGGCATTCTCACCCATATCTTGGATTATAAATTGTCATCAAGGTTTCAGAATACAGTTTGGCTTACGCTGGAAATCTACCTTAAGAATAACTCATGAACCAACAATTCTACTTGAACGCACATATCATAGATATCTCATGAACCTTTAGACCTTGAGGCACTTACAGGGATGTTCATACCAGCTTCTTTCATAAGAGCAAAACCCCAGATCATACATATGCTTGTCAAAAGTAGATTGGATAAAAAATCTGTGTTATATTAATACAAAGAAAAAAATCTGTGTTATATTATACAGCAATGAAGAATAATAAACTACATGTATTTAAATCACCCTGGGTGCATCTCTGAACACAGAGTTCAAGGAAAGAGCCCAAGAAGGGCATTTACAATCTGATCCTCTTATATAATGTTCAAAATCAGGAAAAATTTAAGAATACATTCCCTAATGATAGAACATTAGAAAACCTAGGTCTAAACTCAGGATAGCAGTCTCCTCTGATTAAGAAGAAAAATAATTTGTTTGAAAAGAGGAATTAAGTGTCATTAATTTGTCCAATTTCCTAACTCAGAGTGCCCCTTGATGGGTGTATGACATGAGCAATTACAGAGTCCTGTTTCCAGAAGGGTCACCTACTTGCTTTAGTGTTCTGCTGCCTCAGTCTTGAAGTTCTGGGAAATTTAAGCTTTAAGGCTGTGTTTTTTAGGTCGAGTGCAACCGGAAAATAAAGCATTGCATGATCAGGGGAGCTTGTGCACCATATGCATTTCTTCCAAGTTCCTTGCTACCCCATTAGAGTATACAGTGCTCTGTGAGCACAGACTTTGGCTGGACCCACAAGGTGTGGGAATTCAGCAAGATTCAAAGTGAGTACAAAGTAAGTGTTACATCTGTGACCAAGTGGACCCTCTAGCAGCCCAGCTGGGTCATGCTTTTGGTGCGGACCAGAATTTGGCTCTAAGAAAGAAGAACAAAAAAAGATGGCATAGGAAAGAAGTAGACAATCCATAATTCCTTTCCATTTCATCCTTCCTTACTCCTCAGTAAGCTGAAGTTAGAGAGTGTTGCTACAACAAACACATGCGTGTCAAGAAGTGAAATAAACTCCGCTGAGCGAGTAATATAGTGTCTCCGCTGTTCTCATAATGACATATTAGAGTACCTCCTAAAAAATCTGAATTGTGTAATTCCAGTGACTCTCAATATCAGCTAAATACTCTGATATTCAAATTTAAAACTAGCATGGCACAATATAAAAGTAAAAGTATACCAATGACTAAATATTTTATTTCTTTAATTAAAACATTAAATAACAGAATTTTTAAAGCTATGGCAAGTTGAGAGAGGATGGAAAAAATTTTATATTTTAGTACTGTTAACAGTGCGAAAAGGATTGCCAAATTTTTCCTGGAGAAGATCAAATAGTATTTCCAGCTTTGTGAGTCATAAAGATCATGTCGCAATGAACTCAACTCTCATTGCAGTACAAAAGCAGCCACAGACAATACAGAAATGAATGGGTGCCATCAACAAAACAAAAAGACAACCTACAAAATGGGAGAAAATATTTGCAAACAATGCAACAGATGAGGGATTAATTTTCAAAAAAAAAAAAACTTAATCGAAAAATGGGCAGAAGACCTAGACATTTCTTCAAAGAAGACATACAGATGGCCAAGAGGCACATGAAAAGATGCTCAACATCAATAATTGTTAGAGAAATGCAACTCAAAACTACAATGAGATACGACCTCACACGAGTCAGAATGGCCATCATTAAAAACTCTACAAATAACAAATGCTGGAGAGGTGAGGAGAAAAGGGAACCCTCCTACACTGTTGGTGGAAATGTAAATTGGTGCATCCACTATGGAGAATAGTATGGAGATTCCTTAAAAAACTAAAAATAGAGTTACCATATGATCCAGCAATCCCACTACTGGGCATTTATCCACAGAAAAGCGTGGTCCGAAAGGATACGTGCACCCCAATGTTCATAGCAGCACTATTCACAATAGCCAAGATATGGAAGCAACCTAAATGTCCATTGACAGATGAATGGATAAAGAAGATGTGGCACATATATACAATGGAATATTACTCAGCCATTAAAAAGAATGAAATAATGCAATTTGCAGCAACATGGATGGACCTAGAGATTATCATACAAAGTGAAGTAAGCCAAAGACAAATATCATGATTCGGAATATATGTGGAATCTAAAATATGACACAAATGAACTTATCTGTGAAACAGAAACAGACTCACAGACATAGAAAACAAACATGGTTACCAAAGGGGGAAGGGGGTGGGGGAGGGATAAATTAGGAGTTTGGCATTAACAGATCCAAACTACTATATACAAAATAAACAACAGGACCTACTATATAGCACAGAGAACTATATTCAATATCTTGTAATAACCTTTAGTGGAAAAGAATCTGAAAAAGAATATCTGTATATATTGGGTTGGCCAAAACGTTCATTTGTTTTTCTCTGTAAGATGGCTCTAGTAGCACTTAGTTGTCTTTAACCTCATTCAAAACAATTTTGTTAGATTGTATGTGACAGCTACAATTGTATTGTATCAATTGTATGAGCGTGCATTTAAAAAAAGATTGATCAAAGTTGGTGAATTTTTGTGTAGCCATCTTAATATTGAAAATGGAAGGGAAAAAGCAACATTTTCAGCCTATTATGCTTTATTATATTAAGAGAGGTAAAAACACAACTGAAACGCAAAAAAAGATTTCTGCAGTGTATGGAGAAGATACTGTGACTGATTGAACATGTCAAAAGTTGTTTGTGAAGTTTCATGTTGGAGATTTCTCGCTGAATGGTGCTCCATGGTCGGGTAGACCAGTTGAAGTTGATAGCGATCAAATCGAGACATTGATTGAGAACAATCAACGTTATACCACGCAGAAGATAGCTGACATACTCAAAATATCCAAATCAAGCACTGAAAGTCATTTGCACCGGCTTGGTTATGTGAATCGCTTTGATGTTTGGGTTCCACATAAGTTAAGTGGAAAAAAAACCTTCTTGACCATATTTCCAAATGCAATTCTCTACTTAAACATAATGAAAACGTTCCATTTTTAAAACAAATTGTGACAGGCGGTGAAAAGTGGATACTATATAATAATGTGGAACGGCAAGAGATCGTGGGGCAAGTGAAATGAACCACCACCAACCACACCAAAGGCCAGTCTTCATCCAAAGAAGGTGATGTTGTGTATATGGTGGGACTGGAAGGGAGTCCTCTATTATGAGCTTCTTCCGGAAAACCAAATGATTAATTCCAACAAGTACTGCTCCCAGTTAGACCAACTGAAAGCAGCACTCAATGAAAAGCATCCAGAATTAGTCAACAGAAAATGCATAATAATCTTCCATCAGGATAACTCAAGACCGCATGTTTCTTTGATGACCAGGCAAAAACTGTTACAGCTTGGCTGGGAAGTTCTGATTCATCTACCGTATTCACCAGACATTGCACCTTCGGATTTCCATTTATTTCGGTCTTTACAAAATTCTCTTAATGGAAAAAATTTCAATTTCCTGGAAGACTGTAAAAGGCACCTGCAACACTTCTTTGCTCAAAAAGATAAAAAGTTTTGGTAAGATGGAATTACGAAGTTGCCTGAAAAATGGCAGAAGGTAGTGGAACAAAAAGGTGAATACATTGTTCAATAAAGTTCTTGATGAAAATGAAAAATGTGTCTTTTATTTTTACTTAAAAACCAAAGGCACTTTTTGGCCAACCCAATATATATAAACTGAATCACTTGGTATACACCTGACAGATTGTCAGTCAATGTTTATACTTCAATAAAAAACTAATTCAAAAAGATACCCGCACCCCAATGTTCACAGCAGCACTATTTACAATAGCTAAGATGTGTAAACTACCTAAATGTTCATCAACAGATGAAAACAGATGAATGGATAAAGAAGATGTAGTACATATATACAATGGGACATTACTCAGCCATGAAAAAGAATGAAATAATGCCATTTGCAGCAACATGGATGGACCTAGAGAATATGATACTAAGTGAAGTAAGCCAGAGACAAATATCATATGATATCGCTTATATGTGGACTCTAAAAAAAAAAAAAAAAGGTACAAAGAAATGAATGGGTATGATTGTGTTCCAATAAAACTTTACTGACAAAAACAAGTGATTTGGCCCCTGCACCCTAGTTATCCCATGGATATGCTTAGGTAAAGAATCCACTATCAAGAGTACTTATCAATTCCAAGTACACGAAAAGAACTTAGCATGTTTTAAACATTTCTCAAAGCTTCCTGGTTCCTAAGTATTCCCACAATGTTTGACAATAATTTCAGATATAACCCTTAGGCCAGTGTTTTCTGAATCTGGGGGTTCCCGATGAAGAGGTGTTCTCGGGCAGCTCCACTATGGATCCGTCTACCCTCATGCTCCTCATCGGGCAGGCAGGGGGAAAACGCCAATCCTGTCGTGATGTGGCACTTCTGTTTCTAATAGCTACGGGCTCTACTCTCCAAGAATTGTTATCCTTAAAACAGGCCTGAGAAAGCCACCCATTGTTACTGCCAGGGACACAAATGTTTCATGCCCTCCAACTGCAGAATCTGACCATTTTCTACTTTTGTCACTTTGGCTCAGTAGAAATATTGCAGTGTTCTATGAATCCTTGATGCAGAGAGGAGCATTCAGGGTAATAAATCTCTCTGCCAACTGCAGCATTTCCCTCTTGCTTCAGACGAGGGTAAAACATATGGATGTGTAAAAAAACTCAGTCCGTAGGGGGCATCAACTTTTTTCTTTCCTTTAGGAGTTCAGACCTGATGAAAGTGTCAGTACAGGAATTATGTTCTGATTCCCTGCAGGATTACAGAACATTTCTTTTGACAGTACCTGCCAATTAGTTTTCTGGTTCTCCAAGGAAGTTTCTAGGTTAGCCAAAAATTTCTAAGCAGTATCCATCTCTTTCAAGAGACGCTGGTGGGACAACTTACTAAGAAATAAGCTGAGCTGATCATGGGGAAGGGGATGTGATGGAGGACCATTCTAGAAATAGGAAAACCTGGAGCAGAACAAGAATTCCAACACTCAGTAGAATGTTAGAAAAAGACATTGAAATTGCCAAAGTGCCCATAAATCAGCTTTTAATATACCATGTGATGGGTAGACGAGGCGTGCGTTTTCCGTGCAAAGACCCTGTAACATGAATAAGATCAATAACATAGAAATGTATATGAACATCAGTTCTGTGAATATTCTCCAATTTTAAAATGTAAATTTAAAATGTCAACACATGAATCAAGATGGCGGAGTAGAAGGACGTGGAGATCACCTCCTCCAATAAATACATCAAAGATACATCTCCATGTGGAACAGTTCTGACAGAATAGCTACTGAAGACTGGCAGAAGGTCTCACATAACCGAAGTTGCAAGAAAAATCACCATGTGACTGGGTAGGACAAAAGAAAAAAAGGAACCAGGACAGGACCTGCCCCCCTAGGAGGGAGCTGTGAAAGAGAAAAGCTTCACTCATCCCGGGAAGCCCCTTCACCGGCACGGAGATCAGCTGGGAAAGAGAGGGAGCTTCAGAGACTCGGAGGAGAGTGCAGTGGCCAGTTCACAGCAGGCAGAACCAGCACAGAAGGTCTGTGCTACCTCCCTGCATGCTCCCCTGGCTGGGACAGGTCCAGCCTTAGCAGCTGTGGGCTTTGGGGATGCATGGAGACTGGGCCAGGGTCTGGGCTGCTTCTTTAGCTCCCACAGCGGGTCCAGGTGTGCGACTACTGCGGTCCTGGTACCTCACTTCAGTGGATCCGTGCCTATGGATCTGTGCTGGTGGCTTTGTGAACACAACACCTGAGGGAAACCAGGGACGATTGCTGGCATTCCCACAATTGAGGCGGGGGTGAGGGCAGTGCCAACAATAGTGTACTTTGTGAGCCCACACGGTGGGTGACAGGCAACACCACAGAGCACACTCCCCAGTGGGTAGACAGCTCTGATGGGGGAATACGCAGTGGCTCCTCTCCCAGTGGAAATGCTCCAGTCCCACCTACCTCACACTGCAGCTCAGAAACAGATCTGGGGGCTTCTACTCCAACACCTCGTGAGCAGACTCTACCCCCAACAGGGCAGTGACAACCACAGAGCAAAGAGGAGGTCCTGCTCAACATCTGGTGCAGGCTCTGGTCACCACAACACCACTCACACCCCCTATCAAGGGGATAATGGCCAGCACACAGTGAGAAAAGATGTGTCAGGCATCCATACTGCAAACAGCCCTTGCACCCAAAATATTCAACCCATGCAAGCAACGCAGGGACGCTCCCACATGAAAATAGCCCTCCAAGACCACAGTAGATATTTGTTTCTCCTAAACTCATAGAGTGGAAGAAATAAGTAAAATGAAGGATGAGAGGAACCACTCCCAATTAAAAGATCAAGAGAATTCCCCTGAAAGAACATACAATGAAATAGACTTCTTCCGTCCAATAGACACCAAGTGCAAAAAGCAGATAATGAAAATACTGAAGGAATTAAGAAACTATTGATAGAAATGCAAATTGCTGTAAAAAGGAACTAGACACTATAGAGGAACCAAGAAAAATTAGAAAATACAGTTACTGAGATGAAAGCTGAGCTAAAGGCAATAAATAGCAAAATGAATAATGCAGAACAAACAAGTGATCTGGAAGATAAAATAATGGAAATCACCCAATCAGAACAGCAGACAGCCAAATGAGGGGGAAAGAAAAGAAACCAACATAAGAGACCCATGGGGTAATATAAAATGTGCCAATCTATGCATAATAGGAATTCCAGAAGGAGAAGAAAGAGAAAAGGGCATCAAAAATGTATTTGAAGAAATTACGGCTGAAAATTTCCCAAACCTAAAAAGGGAAACAGATATCCAGGTATACGAAGTACATAGGGTCCCAAACAAGATGAACCCAAACAGACACACACTTAGACATACTGTAATTAAAATGGCAAAAATTAAAGACAGAGTATTCTTGAGGCAACAAGAGAAAAACAGAGTTAATTACAAGGGAACCCCCGTAAGGCTATCAACTGATTTCTCTACAGAAATGCTGCAGGCCAGAAGGGAATGGTAAGATATATTCAAAATCCTGAAAGGGAAAAATCTGCAGCCTAGGATACTCTACCCAGCAAGATTATCATTTAGAATAGAAGGAGAGATAAAGAATTTCTCAAACCAGCAAAAACTAGAATACAGCAATACTAAACCTATCCTCAAATAAATATTAAAAGGTTTTTTTCTAAATACAAAAAAAGCAAGAATCTATAGGAAAGAGAAAATCACAATGGGAAAGTAAATCATTTAAATAAGCCAGTGCACAGATTAAAAAAAAAATTTCACTGAAAGCAATGATAACCACAATAAACAGCAAAAAGATAAATATGAGGATGTAAAAGAGGACATCAAAATCATATAAACTGTGGGGGAGGAGAGTAAGAGATGTAGATTTTTCTTTTCCAGAATGTGTTTGAGCCTATATGACTCTCAGTCTAAAGCAAGCAGATAGGAAGGTGTTAACATACTTGAAAATCAGGGAAACCACAAATCAAAAACATACAATAGATTCACAGAAACCAAAAAGAAGAGAACACAAGCATAACAAAAAAGAAAATCATCAAACCAGAAAAGGAAAGGAACAAAGAAGAAATACAAACTCAATGGGAAAACAAGGTTGAAAATGGCAATAAATACATATCTATCAATAATTACCTTAAATGTCAATGGACTAAATGCTCCAATAAAAAGACATAGGGGCTTCCCTGGTGGCACAGTGGTTGAGAATCTGCCTGCCAATGCAGGGGACACGGGTTCAAGCCCTGGTCTGGGAAGATCCCACATGCCGTGGAGCAACTAGGCCTGTGAGCCACAACTACTGAGCCTGCGCGTCTGGAGCTTGTGCTCCGCAACAAGAGAGGCTGCGACAGTGAGAGGCCCGTGCACCGTGATGAAGAGTGGCCCCCGCTTGCCGCAACTAGAGAAAGCCCTCGCACAGAAACGAAGACCCAACACAGCCAAAAATAAATATAAATAAATAAATTTTTAAAAATTAAAAAAAAAAAAAGACAGAGTGGCAGATTGGATAAAAAATAAGAGCCTACAAGATGCTGCCTACAAGAGACCCACTTTAGGTTAAAAGACACACAAAGATTGAAAGTGAGGGGATGGAAAAAGATATTTCATGCAAACAGAAATGACAAGAAAGCAGGGGTATCAATAATTACAGCAGGCAAAATAGACTTTAAAACCAAGGCCATAAAGAAAGATAAAGAAGGACACTATATAATGATAAAAGGATCACCACAAGAAGAGGATTTTACACTCATCAACATATATGCACCTAATATAGAAGCACCCAAATACATAAAATAAATACTAACAGACATAAAGGGAGAAGAAATTGACAGGAATACAATAGTAGTAGGAGACTTTAATACCCCACTCACATCAATGGACAGATTTAGACAGAAAAACAGTAAGGCAACAGAGATCGTAAAGGATACAATAGAACAGTTAGAATTAATTGATATTTTCAGGAGGTTACATTCCCCCCCACCAAAGAAAAATCAGAATACACATTCTTTTCAAGTGCACATAGAACATTCTCTAGGATTGACCACATATTATGGCACAAAACAAGCCTCAACAAATTTAAGAGTATAGAAATTATTTCAAGCATCTTTTATGACCACAAAGGCATGGAACTAGAAATCAACCACAGAAAACGAAATGAGAAAAAAAAGATTACATGGAAACTAAACAACATGCTACTAAAAAAACCAGTGCGTCAATAATGAAATCAAAGAGGAAATTAAAAAATACCTTGAGACAAATAACAATGAAAACACAACCATACAAAATCTGGGGGATGCAACAAAAGCAGTTCTTAGAGGGAAGTTCAGAGTGATACAGGCCTTCTTCAAGAAACAAGAAAAATCTCAAACAACCTAACCCCCCACCTAAAAGAATAAGAAAAAGAAGGACAAATAGCAGAAGGAAGGAAATAAAGATCAGAGAGGAAATAAATAGAGATTAATAAAACAACAGAAAAAAAATCACTAAAATCAAGAACTGCTTCTTTGAAAGGGTAAACAAAATTGACAAACTTCTGGCCAGGCTCTCCAAGAAGAGAGAGGATTCAAAAAAACAAAATAAGAAATGGAAGAGCAGAAATCACAACTGATACCACAGAAATACAAAAACCATAAGAGAATACTATGAACAAACTGGACAACCTAGAAGAAATGGACAAGCCCTAGAAACACTGTAGCCCACCAAAACTGAATCAAGAAGATAAAGATATTTGAACGCATGGATCACTAGAAGTGAAATAGAATCTGAAAAAAAGAAAACAAAACAAAAAACCCAAAAAACAACTCCCTACAAACAAAAGTCCAGGACCAGAAGGCTTCACAGACAAATTCTACCAAACATACAAAGAATTTATACCAATCCTTCTCAAATGCTTCCAAAAGACTGAAGAGGAGGGAACACTTTCAGAGACATTCTAAGAAGCCACCATCACCCTGATACCAAAACCAAAGACATCACCAAGAAAGAAAATTACAGGCCAATATCTCTGATGAATATAGATGCAAAAATTCTCAACAAAATATTATCAAACTGAATCCCACAACATATAAAAAGATCATACACCATTACCAAGTTGGATTCATCCCAGGGTCACAAGGATGGTTCAACATATGCAAATCAACGTGATACACCACATCAATAAAAGAAAAGACAAAACACACATGATCTTCTCAATAGATGCAGAAAAAGCATTTGATAAAACTCAACATCCATTCATAATAAAACTTACCAAAATGGGTATAGAGGGAACATAATTCAGCATAATAAAAGCTATTTATGATAAACCCACATCCAACATAATACTCAATGGTGAAGAGATGAAACCCTTCTAACTAAAATCGGGAACAAGTGAAGGACGCCCACTCTCACCACTTCTATTCAACATAATATTGGAAGTCCTAGCCACAGTAATCAGACGAGAAAAAGAAATAAATGGTATCCAAACTGGAAAGGAAGAGGTAAAATTGTCATTATACGCAGATGATATGATAGTCTGTATAGAAAACCCTAAAGACTCCACACAAAAACTACAATAAGTGATAAATGAATTCAGCAAGGTAGCAGGATACAAGGTTAACATACAGAAATCGGTTGCATTTGTTTACACTAGCAATGAAATATCAGAAATGTAATTTAAAAAACCAATCCCTTTTAAACTCACATCCAAAAAAAAAAGAAAAATTACTTAGGAATAAACCTGACCAAGGAGGTGAAAGACTTACATGCTGAGAACTATAAAACATTAATAAAGGAAATTGAGGATGATTCAAAGAAATGGAAAGATAACACATGCTCTTGGATTGGAAGAATTAATATTTGTTAAAATGGCCATATTACCCAAAGTAATCTACAGATTTAATGTGATCCCTATCAAATTACCCACAACATTTTTCACAGAACTAGAAAAATCCTAAAATTTATATGGAACCATAAAACCATGTATATGGAACCATAATCCTAAAATTTATATGGAACCAGAATTACCAAAGCAATACTGAGGAAAAAGAACAAAGCAGGAGGCATAACCCTCCCAGACTTCAGATTATACTACAAAGCTACCATAAGCAAAACAGCATGGAATTGGCACAAAAGCAGACATGTGGATCAATGGAACAGGATAGAGAGCCCATAAGTAAACCCACAGACCTACAGTCAGTTAACCTTTGACAACAGAGGCAAGAATATACAATGTGGAAAAGACAGTCTCTTCAGCAAGTGGTTTTGGGAAAGTTAAACAGCCTCATGGAAATCAATGAAGTTAGAATACACCCTCATCCCATACACAAAAATAAACTCCAAATAGCTTAAAGACTTAAATATGACATGACACCATAAAACTCCTAGAAAAGAACATACGCAAAACATTCTCTGACATAAATAGTACCAATGTGTTCTTAGGTCAGTCTCCCAAGTCAATGTAAAGAAAAGCAAAAGTAAACAAATGGGACCTAATCAAACTTATAAGGTTTTGCACAGCAAAGGAAACCATAAACAAAACAAAAAGACGACCTATGGACTGGGAGAAAATATTTGCAAATGATGTGACTGACAAGGCTTAATTTCCAAAATATACAAACAGCTCATATAACTCAGTATCAGAAAAACAAACAACTCAATCAAAACATGGGAAGAAGACCTAAATAGATATTTCTCCAAAGAAGACACACAGATGGCCAATAGGCCCATGAAAAGATGCTTTACATCACTAATTATTAGAGAAATGTAACTCAAAACTACAATGAGGTACCACCTCACCAGTCAGAATGGCCATCATCAGAAAGTCTACAAATAACAGAGTCTGGAGAGGGTGTGGAGAAAAGGGAACCCCCCCTACACTGTTGGTGGGAATGTAAATTGGTGTACCCACTATGGAAAACAGTATGGAGTTTCCTCCAAAAACTAAAAGTAGAGTTGTTATATTATTCTGTAATCCCAGTCCTGGGCATATATCTGGACAGAACTCTAATTCGAAAAGATACATGCACCCCAGTGTTCACAGCAGCCCTATTTACAATAACCAGGACATGGAAACAACCTAAATGTCTATTGACAGATGAATGGATAAAGAAGATGTGGTACACATACACAATGGAATACTACTCAGCCATAAAAAAGAATGAAATAGTGCCATTTGCAGCAACGTGGATGGACCTAGAGATTATCATACTAAGTGAAGTAAGTCAGACAGAGAAAGACAAATACCATATGATGTCACTTATATGTCGAATCTAATATATGACCTAAATGAACTTATCTACAAAACAGCCTCATGTACATAGAGAATAAACATGTGGTTGCCAACGGGGAGAGCGTGGGGGAGGGATGGATTGGGAGTTCGAGATTAGCAGATGCAAACTATTATATATAAAATGCATAAACAACAAGGTCCTACTGTATAGCACAGGGAACTACATTCAATATCCTATAGTAAACCATAATGAAAAAAATGTATATGTGTGTGTCTGTGTGTGTGTGTGTGAGTGTATATCTGAATCACTGTTGTACAGCAGAAATTGACACTATTGTAAATCAACTATACTTCAATAAATTTTAAAAAAGAAGTGACATGAATTAAGGCCTGAAATAAATATCAACACATGATCCATATATACATATATGTTAAATATGGCATGCAGCCAGGTTTAGATTTTATCTCTGTGTTTGTACATAATTGTATTTAGTAAGATTAGTTGTGGTGCAGCTTTCATTCTCTTTTCATGTTAACTTTGCACGTCTCCCTTTCAGTGTCTGAAGCCACCAAAACCTCGTTTAGGTTTTACAGTTACAGAAGGTGAGTGCTGTGCTCTGACCACTGATGACATTGGTACCCAGGCAGTCCTGTTTTGGTAGTTTCTAAACCAGCAGCAACACACGCATGTTCTGAATCTGAGATGTCAAAGGGAATTATACTACACTTTTAAATTACTAATTGATATACAAGTACTGCATTTGTTCCCAAAGATAGCAGGTTCCTTACACTGTTTTTTCAACTTATTTGGAAATATTTCATTTTGCAACTGAACATCCTGGAAATCAAAGCAGTTAGAACAAAGTTTTTATATAGTGCATTTGATGTTTTTAATTCAGAAAATGTTTGTAAGTTGTGCACTGCTATTGTATTGTTTTTCAAAAACCCATATGCCTACCATTCCCAGTTTTTAAAAGATCAAATGTAGCTTGGTTCTGTCCATTAAGTCAAATTAGTATTGATAAATTTGAAGTTGGCTCCATGCTATTCAGCTTCCTCTATCTGCAGAGATAGTGGTGGTCTAACTGCTTTATGAAATCCTCACAGAGTCTTCCAATCTACACTTTTCTATTGTCCCTGAAAATATGAAAAATACATAGTGGATATTTTTAAATTATGTATTAGAAGTACATTCATGGATGCATATTTTGCAATTTTTTTTACTCTTTGTTATGCACATAGATCTAGCCAATTCTTTGAAACTGCAGTAGAGTACACGCTGTATGAAAACACTGGAATTTACTTATTTACACCACTTGCTCGGTCTAAGTCATTTCCATTTTCAAATCACAAGGCCAGCAGGCAGAAAATTTGGGATGCAACTCAGACTCTGTCAAAAAAAATCCCCCAGGGATTAAATATTTCTTGCTTTCTCATTGAAAGGTTTTGCTGAGTAACATACAAAAAATGTTTTACATTTTATTAAATGATACCAAATTGCTCCTCAAAAACTGTGTATAAAGTTCCCATTGCTACAATTTCTCAACAGTGCATCCAGTAGATATTTAAACGTTTGCCAACTTAATGGCTGTGAAATTCTATTTTAATTTTTTATTTCATTACTGGTAAATTAGACTCCTCATGTTTATTGATCATTCAGATTTTCCTCACTAGTGGAAATTCAGGCTTGTTCTATTTTGCTAGCTTGTTTGAAGACCAAGAAGCAGCTGTTCTCGTCACCCACCTTAATTTAGCGTGTTGTTAAAATGTAGTGATTGAATCAAAACTTGACAGCAATGTACATTATTTTCTAATTAAACGTTCTCATTCCAGTAGGCACACAGCTTGATTTACAGAAGAAATAGTTTTGTAAACATGTGGGAACAAGTCACTGAAAATTTTCTTTTTGCGTTGTTGATTGGTGACATAAGATTGTACCTACTTTTAAATATGAGTTCCCTAATAGTTCTCATTTAAAAAAAAAAAAAGTTTCTTATGCTTGAAACATTCCTGGTTAGAAAGTGTCATTTATAATGTTTAAAATTTGTTACAGGGTAGGTGACTCAGTGTTATACTGAATATTCACATCATAGGAGGAAAAGCTTGAGAAATGAGAAATGCCATTTTACTCAGCAGCCATACTACTTGAATATCATAAATGGAAATTATTTATATATATATTTAAAATATCCTCTCCCTTTAAAAAACTGAATTTGCCCATTTATCCTATAAATATAAATGCTGTCTAGGAATGTTTAGGTACAATTATGTATATGAAAATGCATATGCTAAGAACAAAAAAACAGTTTTTAACATACTAGTAAGAAATACTTTTGCTACCTTATTTCGTCTTCTCAGTTTTCACTTGAATTTGCCCTTGGGGTGTATTTTCCTGTTCTACTGCTGTGTAACCAATAACCCCTCATTTAATCTTGTAAAACAGCAATCATTTTATTATGTGAATGGATTCTGTGGGTCAGGAATTCAGAGAGCATTTATTGAACATGGCTGGTCTCTGCTCATGATGTTTGGGACCTTAATTGGGAATTTATAAAGGCTGGGAGCTGGAATGAAGTTAAGGCTAGTCTCTTTCTATGTCTGTCCCTGAATGCTGTCAGCTAGGACCTCTCTGGAGCTCTCACAATAGCTCTACATGGCACCTCCAAGTAGCTGCTTGGGCTTCCCCACTGAATGGTGACTGTTTCTCAAGAACAAACCACCTAAGGAAAGCAGGGTAGCATCGTATAACCCTTTATGATCCAGCCTCAGCATTTCCAAAGTATCACTTCCTCTCTGTTCATAACTCTGCCCAAATTCAAGATGAGGATCATAGAGCCCTCTTCTATCTGGGAGGAGGCTTAAAGTGGTAAAGTCACATTCTGTGAAGGGGCCGGGGGATGGGAGAAATTGCTGTGGACATTCTGAACAAATACAGTTGGTCGCAGGGTGTATGTGTGTGGAGTTTTGAAAATTTAATTCCCTTGAGACATGCGAGCGATTTAAATATTCAGATTCCCTTTTGTTATACCCTCACATTGTTTTGTTCACACACAAAAAAATATGCATGAATAGATAAACCCTAAAACTGTGAAACAGCGGTAATTTTTCCTATTCTAGCAAAATTTATTCCAGTAAAGGACAGGATAGAAATCTTGGCCCTACCCAAGATTTATTTTTTTAATTTATTATATATTTTTATGTAGCCACAAGTAAAACCTACCTGGAAGAAACTTCTGCATTCCAAAGTTATCTTTGCCTTAGCAGCCTATTGCCAATCCTTATATTAAACTCAGAGATCAATCTCTGTGAAACAGAATGAGGTATGAAATGTTATCTCAGGAAGAATACTGGTCAGTGACTTTTTCATAATGAAAACACATAAGGAAGAAATAAGCATTGAACACGGCATTTAATAAGACTGTCTTCTTCACGTAGGATGCATTTGCCTAACATAGAAACAGCATCAACATTTGTCCAAGAAAAAAAATATATTGCTGATGCTCTCTGCCATATGGGCAAAAGTGTAAAACAATTTGCAGACCAATAGCTTGCTTATCAAAAATATAAAATTGTTGGGAAAAACCGTGGACCAAGAATCCCATTTGGAAACTCACTTAAGGGTTTTGTAGTATTGAGATGATTAATTATATTAATAATTGTGGACGCTGCAGTTCTTATTGTAGAAAAAGGGAGACATAAATATGTAACGGTGCACAGACAGAAGCCAAAGAAAACAGTGCCCAAGATAGCGAAAACATGATCTTGTAGGCCTGTCACACGCTGACATTCTTGGAGTGATTCAGTGCATGGGAAATGGGTTGGGTCTAGGCAAAATGGTGGTTAATTTGGTTATATCTGTTTTGTCCCTACTTTCTCTGTCTAGCCTAGTTTTCTTCGCCAAAACCAAACTCTGTGATGTCATCACCTCCTAATTCTCTTACCTGGGAAAGCTGTTCATGGATTTAGTATCCAGTTAATAGGCAGTGTGGCAATAGATCATTCAGGTGGGTGGTGAAACCTAAATACTGAGATCTATGTCCAGCTGAACCCCCTTGTTACCTGGATGGGGTTTGACCTGTCACAAACTCTCCTTTTCATTTTGTCATTTATAGGTTGAGCTGAATATAAGTTTCTCCCTGATTGCATCAGTAATCAAAAACTTGGGCTTCCCTGGTGGCACAGTGGTTGAGAATCTGCCTGCCAATGCAGGGGACACAAGTTCGAGCCCTGATCTAGGAAGATCCCACGTGCCGCGGAGCAACTGGGCCCGTGAGCCACAACTACTGAGCCTGCGCGACTGGAGCCTGTGCTCCGCAACAAGAGAGGCTGCAATAGTGAGAGGCCCGCGCACCGCGATGAAGAGTGGCCCCCGCTTGCTGCAACTAGAGAAAGCCCTCGTGCAGAAACAAAGACCCAACACAGCCAAAAATAAATAAATAAAAAAAAAAAAAAAAAAAAAAAAACTTCCCAAGAAAAGTTCAGGACCAGATGGCTCCCTGGCTAATTCTACCAAACATTCAAAGAACTAATACCAATCCTGCTAAAACTCTTCCAAAAAATTTAAGAGGAGGAAACACTTCCAAACCCATCTTACAAGGCCAGTATTACCCCGATACCAAAACCAGACATGGACACCACAAGAAAATAAAATTATGGGCCAATGTCCCTGATGAATTTAGATACAAAAATCCTCCACAAGGAGGGGGTGGAGTCAAGATGGCAGACTAGGAGGATGGGGAATTCGGGTCTCCACACAAATAGGGCACCTACCAGGCACCGGTGGGGGACCACAGACACCTAAGGGGACGGCAGGAACCCCCAGCGACCGGGTAGGACGTGCGGGGGGAGGAGAAATGGAGGTGGGATGGGACCAGTGCCCTGGAGGGGTGGCTCGGGGAGGGGAGGGGTTCCCAAGCCCAGAGGGGCCCCCCCACAGTTAGGGGATCAACAGGGACAGGGTCCAGATGCTCGGGAAAGCAGAGGGTCAGAAGGGAACGTGGCCAGCGTTTCCCCTGCCCACTTGGGCCCTGTGGAGCCTGCTGAGGTCCCGAGCCTGAACCTCTGCCCTCTGGCTGTGCTGAGCCTAAGCCCCGCCCCTGCATCCCCGCCCAGGGCCTTACCTCTGAACTCTGCACTCTGCTCTGTTTCCCAGCCATGGGGGGTCCTGAGCTTAGGCCCCACCCCCACCTAAGCTCCACCCCAGCCTAAGCTCTGCCCCAGCCTAAGCTCCACCACCATAGCCAAGGCCTTTTCCAACCTTTTTTTTTTTTTTACATTGTGGTTCTGTTTTACCTTGTTGTTTCATTTATATATTTTTTTTTCTAATAAATCTTTTATTAATTTTATTTTGTACTTTATACTTTGTTATTGTTCTGCCCCTTTTGGCTCATTCCCTCCGCCCCCCTTTTTTCTTTTCTTTTGCCGTGCTGCATGGCTTGCAGGATCTTGGTTCCCAGGCTGGGGGTCGGGCCTGAGTTCCTGTGGTGAGAGCTCTGAGTCCAAACCACTGGAATAACAGAGAACCTCAGACCCCAGGGACTATTAAGTGGAGTGAGGTCTCCCAGAGGTCCTCATCTCGGCACCAAAACCCAGCTCTCTCCTACTGCCTGCAAGCTCCAGTGCTGGACGCCTCAGGCCTAACAACCAGTAAGACAGGAATACATCCCAACCCATCAAAAAAAATGAGACGACAAAAAAATATGTTACAGATGAAAGAGCAAGGCAAAAACCTACAAGACCAAATAAATGTCCTATAAATATCAATTAAATCTATCTTGTCTATTGTGTCATTTAAGGCTTGTGTTTCCTTATTTATTTTCTGTCTGGGTGATCTGTCCATTGGTGTAAGCTAGGTGTTAAAGTCCCCCACTATTACTGTGTTGCTCTGTGATGACCTAGATGGGTGGGATGGTGGGGGAGGTCCAAGAGGGAAGAGATTAGATAGATAGATAGATATAGATATATAGCTGATTCACTTCATTGTACAGCACAAACTAACACAACATTGTAAAGCAATTATACTCCAATTAAAAAAAAGAAAAAAAAAAAAAGAAAAAAAAAATGATAACTATTAAAAAAATCCTCAACAAAATATTAACCAGTTGAGTTCAACAATACATTAAAAGGATCATACATCATGATCAAGTGGGATTTATTCCAAGGATGCAAACATGGTTCAACAACTGCATATCAGTCAATTTGATATACCACATTAACAAAATGAAGCATAAAAATCATATGATCATTTTAATAGGTGGAGAAAAAAATTTTCAATGTTGAGTGTCCATTTAGGATAAAAGCTCTCAGCAAAGTGGGTATAGAAGGAATGTAACTCAACATAAATAAGGGCACATGACAAGCCCGAAAGTAACATCATACTCCGTGGTGAAAAACTAAAAGCATTTCCCCTAAGGTCAAGAAAAGACAAGGATGCCCACTCTCACTTTTATTTAGTATAGTATTATAAGTCCTAGCCACAGCAATCAGACCAGAAAAAGAACTAAAAGACATCTGTCACTATTTGCAGATGACATGATATTGTATATAGAAAACCCTAGAGACTCCACCAAAAAACTGTTAGAACTACTATAACAAATTCAGTGAAGTTGCAGGATACAAAATCAATATACAAAAATATGTTGTGTTTCTATACACTAATGACAAGCTATAGGAGAAATTAAGAGAGCAATCCCATTCACAATTGCATCAAACAGAATAAAAGACCTAGGAATAAATTTAACCAAGGAGGTGAAAGACTTGTATGCTGAAAACTATGAGACATTGATGAAAGAAATTGAAGATACCCAATAAATGGAGGGATATTTTGTGCCCAAGGATTGAAACAATAGTGTTAAAATGTTTAGATTTCACACTATGGTCGCTGGTCTGCAGAGCCAGGAGCAAGGCCACTGCCCACAGTACCCTGTGAGCAAGTGAAACTAGAAAGCACAAAGAAAGAAAAAAGAAGATGGCAGAGTAGGAGTTGAGCTCACTTCCTGTCATGAAAACAGCAAAATCACCACTAAGTGCTGAACAGCCATCAACAAAAAAGACTGCCGAAAAAGATATTCTACATACAAAGACAAAGAAGAAGCCATAATGAGAAAGTAGGAAGGGCACTTTGGGGATATAATTAAATCCCATCCCTGATGGGTGGGTGGTCCACCACCTGCAAAATCATTATATTGCACAGGTTCTCCCACAGGAGGGAGAGTTCTGAGCCCCACATCAGGCTTCCCAGCCTGGGGCTCTGGCATCAGGAGTAGGAACCCCCAGAGCATTTGGCTTTGAAGGCAAGCAGGACTTGATTATAGGAACTCCACAGGACTGGGGGAAACAGAGACTCCACTCTTAAAGGGCGCACACAAGATTTCATGTACACTGGGACCCAGGGAAAATTAATGACTTCATAGGAGCCTGGGCTAGACCTACCTGTGGGTCTCAGAGGGTCTCCTGGGGAGGCAGGGATCAGCTGTGACTCACTGTAGGGGCAAGGTCACTAGCAGCAGAGGCCCCAGGAGATATTCCTTGGCGTAAACTCTCCCAGAGGTCACCATTTTGACACTGAGACCTGGCCTCATAGAACAGCCTACAGGCTCCAGTGCTGGGATGCCTCAGGCTAAACAACCAACAGGGTGGGAACACAGCCCCAACCATCAGCAGATAGGCTACCCAGAGTCATCCTGACCCCATAGCCACCTATAAACACACCACTTGACACAGCCTTGCCCACCAGAGGGACAAGACCCAGCTCCACCCACCAGAGTGCAGGTACCAGTCTCTCCTACCAGGAAGCCTACACAAGCCCCGGGACCAACCTCACCCACCAGGGGGCAGACACCAGAAGCAAGAAGAACTACAATCCTGCTGCCTGTGGAACGGAGACTGCCAACACAGCAAGTGAGACAACATGAGTTGGCAGATAAATGTGTCCCAGAGAAAGGAACAAGATAAAACCCGAGAAGAACAAGTAAGTGAAGTGGAGATAGGCAATCTTCCTGAAAAAGAATTCAGAGTAATGATAGTAAAGATGATCCAAGATCTCGGAAAAAGGATTGCAGGCAAAGACCAAGAGGATACAAGAGATGTTTAGTAAAGAGCTATAAGCTTTGAAGAAGAGACAGAGATGAAAAAATACAATAACTGAAATGAAAAATACACTAGAAGGGATCAATAGCAGAATTACTGAGGCAGAAGAACAGATAAGGGAGCTGGAAGACAGATTGGTGGAAATCACTGCTGCGGAACAGAATGAAGAAACAGAAATGAAAAGAAATGAGGACAGTCTGAGACCTTTGGGACAACGTTACATGCACCAACATTCACATTATAGGGGTCCCAGAAGGAGATGAGAGAGAGAGAATGGGCCTGAAAAAATATTTGAAGAGATAATAGCCAAAAACTTACATAACATGGGAAAGGAAACACTCACACAAGTTCAGGAAGTGCAGAGAGTCCCATACAGGGTAAAACCCAAGGAAGAACACACCAGGACGCATGTTAATCAAAATGACAAAAATTTAAAGACACAGAGAAAATATTAAGAGCAACAAGGGAAAAGCAACAAATAACGTACAAGGGAATCCCCATAAGGTTATCAGCTGATTTTTCAGCAGAAACTCTGCAGGCCAGAAGGGAGTGGAATGATATATTTAAAGTGATGAAAGGGGAAAATCTACAACCAAGAATACTTTACCGAGCAAGGCTCTTGTTCAGATTTGATGGAGGAATCAAAAGATTTATAGACAAGCAAAAGTTAAGAGAATTCAGCACCACCAAACCAGCTTTACAACAAGCACTAAAGGAATTTCTCTAAGTGGGAAAGAAAAGGCCACAACTAGAAACAAGAAAATCACAAATGGGAAAGCTCACTGGTAAAGGCAAACTTACAGTAAAGGTAAGATATCATCCACACAAATATGATATCAAATCCAGCAATTGTGAGAAGAGGAGAGTACAAGTGCAGGAAATTGGAAATGCATTTGAAATTAAAAGACCAGCAACTTAAAACAATCTTGTTTATACATAGACTGCTATATCAAAATCTCATGATAACTGCAAACCAAAAATCTGTAATAGATAACACACATGCACACACACAAACACAAAAGCAACCCAAACACAACACTAAAGATAGTCATCAAATCACAAGGGAAGAAAAGAGGAGGGGAAGAAAAAAGACTTACAAAAACAAATCCAAAACAATTAATAAAATGGCAGTAAGAACATACATATCAATAATTACCTTAAACATAAATGGATTAAATGCTGCAACCAAAAGACACAGACTGGCTGAATGGATATAAAAACAAGACCCATAT
This sequence comes from Balaenoptera physalus, assembly GCF_965194825.1. Classification (NCBI taxonomy): domain Eukaryota; kingdom Metazoa; phylum Chordata; class Mammalia; order Artiodactyla; family Balaenopteridae; genus Balaenoptera; species Balaenoptera physalus. Next base: position 3,363,464 of record NC_138903.1, on the reverse strand, counting down.
ATATGCTGTCTACAAGAGACCCACTTCAGACCTAGGGACACATACAGACTGAAAGCGAGGGAATGGAAAAAGTTTTCCATAAAAATGGAAATCAAAAGAAAGCTGGAGTAGCTATACTCACATCAGACAAAATAGCCTTTAAAATACTGTTATATGAGACAAAGAAGGACACCACAGAATGATCAAGGGACCAATCCAAGAAGAAGATATAACAATTATAAATATATATGCATGCAGCAGAGGAGCACCTCAGTATATAAGGCAAATGCTAACAGCCATAAAAGGAGAAGTCAACAGTATCACAGTAACAGTGGGGGACTTAAACACCCCACTAACATCAGTGGACAGATCATCCAGATGGCAGATCAATAGGGAAGCACAGGCCTTGAGTGACACATTAGACGAGATAAACTTAACTCATTTTATGAGGCCACCATCACCCTGATACCAAAACCAGACAACCATACCACACAAAAAGAAAATTATGGGCCAATATCATGGATAAACATAGACGCAAAAATCCTCAACAAAATACTAGCAAACCGTATCCAACAATAAATTAATAGGATCATACACCATGATCAAGTGGGATTTATCCCAGGGATGCAAGGATTTTTCAATATCCGCAAATCAATCAGTGTGATACACCACATTAACAAATTGAAGAATAAGAACAATATGATCATCTCAATTGATGCAGAAAAAGCTTTTGACAAAATTCAACACCCATTGATGATAAAAACTCTCCAGAAAGTGGGCATGGAGGGAACCTACCTCAACATAATAAAGGCCCAATAGGACAAGCCCACAGCCAACATCATACTCATCAGTGAAGAGCTATCAGCATTCCCTCTAAGATCAGGAGCAAGACAAGGGCATCCACTCTCACCACTTTTATTCAACATAATTTTGGAAATCCTAGCCATGGCAATCAGAGAATAAAAAGAAATGAAAGGAACCTAAAATGGAAAAGAAGAAGTAAAACTGTCACTGTTTGCATATGATATGATACTATACATAGAAAATCCTAAAGAAGCTATTAGAAAAGTACTAGAGCTCATCAGTGAATTTGGTAATATTTCAGGATACAAAATTAATACACAGGAATCTCTTGTATTTCTATACACTAATAAAGAAAGATCAGAAAGAGGAATTATGGAAACAATCCCATTTACCATCGCATTAAAAAGAATATAAATACCTAGGAATAAACCTACTTAAGGAGGCAAAGGACTTGTACTCCAAAAAGTATAAGACACTGATGAAAGAAATTGAAGATGACACAAAGAGTTGGAAAAATATATCATGTCCTTGGATTGGAAGAATCAATATTCTTAAAGTGATTATACTACCCAAGACAGTCTAAAGATTCATTGTAATCCCTAACAAATTACCAATGGCATTTTTCACAGAACTCAAACAAAAAGTTTTAAAACATAAATGGAAACTCAAAAGACCCTGAAAAGCCAAAGCAATCCTGAGAAAGAAAGCTGGAGCTGGAGGAATCAGGCTTCCTGTCTTCAGACTACACTACAAATATATAGTCATCAAGACAGTATGGTACTAGCACAAAAACAGAAATATAGATCAATGGTACAGGATAGAAAGTCCGGAAGTTAACCCATGCACCTCTGTTCAATTAATCTACAACAAAGGAGGCAAGAATATACCATGGAGAGAAGACAGTCTCTTCAATAAGTGGGTGCTGGGAAAACTGGACAGCTACATGTAAAAGAATGAAATTACAACATTCTCTAACACCATATACAAAAATAGACTCAAGGGGCTTCCCTGGTGGCACAGTGGTTGAGAATCTGCCTGCCAATGCAGGGGACACGGGTTCGAGCCCTGGTCTGGGAAGATCCCACATGCTGTGGAGCAACTAGGCCCGTGAGCCACAATTACTGAGCCTGCGCATCTGGAGCCTGTGCTCCGCAACAAGAGAGGCCGCGATAATGAGAGACCCACGCACTGTGATGAAGAGTGGCCCGCGCTTGCCGCAACTAGAGAAAGCCCTCGCACAGAAACGAAGACCCAACACAGCCATAAATAAATAAATAAATAAATAACCCAAAGTTAAAAAAAAAAAAGACTCAAAATGGAATAAAAACCTAAATGTAATACCAGATACTATAAAACTCTTAGTGGAAAACATAGGCAGAACACTCTGACATAAATCGCTGCAAGCTTTTTGGATCCACCTCCTAGAGTAATGAAAATAAAAACAAACAAATGGGACCTAATTAAACTTAAAAGCTTTTGCACAGCAAAGGAAACCATAGACAAAAGGAAAAGACAACCCACAGAATGGGAGAAAATATTTGCAAATGATGTGAGTGACAAGAGATTAATCTCCAAAATATGCAAACAGCTCATACAGCTCAATATCAAAAAAAGAAACACCCCAATCAAAAAATAAGCCGAAGATCTACATAGACATTTCTCCAAAGAAGAAATACAGATGGCCAAAAAGCACATGAAAAGGTGCTCAACGTTGCTAATTATCAGAGAAATGCAAATCAGAATTGCATGACGAAAAGACAACCCTCAGAATGGGAGAAAACATTTGCAAACGAAGCAACTGACAAAGGATTAATCTCCAAAATATATAAGCAGCTCATGCAGCTCAATATCAAAATCAAACAACCCAATCCAAAAATGGGCAGAAGGTCTAAATAAATATTTCTCCAAAGAAGATATACAGATTGCCAACAAACACATGAAAGGATGCTCAACATCATTAATCATTAGAGAAATGCAAATCAAAACTATAATGAGGTATCACCTCACACTGGTCAGAATGGCCATCATCAAAAAATCTACAAACAATAAATGCTGGAGAGGGTGTGGAGAAAAGGGAACCCTCTTGCACTGTTGGTGGAATGTAAATTGATACAGCCACTATGGAGAACAGTATGGAGGTTCCTTAAAAAACTAAAAATAGAATTACCATATGATCCAGCAATCCCACTACTGGGCATATACCCAGAGAAAACCATAATTCAAAAAGAGTCATGTACCAAAATGTTCATTGCAGCTCTATTTACAATAGCCAGGACATGGAAGCAACCTAAGTGTCCATCGACAGATGAATGGATAAAGAAGATGTGGCACATATATACAATGGAATATTACTCAGCCATAAAAAGAAACAAAATTGAGTTATCTGTAGTGAGGTGGATGGACCTAGAGTCTGTCATACAGAGTGAAGTAAGTCAGAAAGAGAAAAACAAATACCGTATGCTAACACATATACATGGAATCTAAAACCAAAAAAATGGTTCTGAACAACCTAGGGGCAGGACAGGAATTAAGACGCAGATGTAGAGAATAGACTTGAGGGCATGGGGAGGGGGACGGGTAAGCTGGGACAAAGTGAGAGAGTGGCATGGACATATATACACTACCAAACGTAAAACAGATAGCTAGTAGGAAGCAGCCACACAGCACAGGGAGATCAGCTCGGTGCTTTGTGACCACCTAGAGGGGTGGGATAAGGAGGGTGGGAGGGAGACTTAAGAGGGAGGGGATATGGGGATATATGTATACGTATAGCTGATTTACTTTGTTATACAGCAGCAACTAACACAACAGTGTAAAGCAATTATACTCCAATAAAGATGTTAAAAAATAAAAAGACACATGCACCCCAGTGTTCATTGCAGGACTATTTACAATAGCCAGGATATGGAAGCAACCTTAGTGTCCATGCACAGATGAATGGATAAAGAAGATGTGGTACATATATACACTGGAATAATACTCAGCGACAAAAAAGAATGAAATAATGCCATTTCCAGAAACATGGATGGACCTAGAGATTATCATACTAAGTTGAAGTATGTCACATAGAGAAAGACAAATATCATGTTATGACTGATACGTGGAATCTAAAAAAAAATGATACAAATGGACTTACAAAGCAGAAACAGACTCACAGACTTCAAAAACAAACTTATGGTTATGAAAGGGGTAAAGTGGGGGAGGGATAAATTAGGAGTTTGGGATTAATATTTACACACTTCTATATATAAAATAGATAATCAACAAGGACTTACTGTATAGCACAGAGAACTCTACTCAGTATTCTGAAATAACCTATATGGGAAAAAAAGTCTGAAAAAGAGTATATATAAATGTATATCTGAATCACTTTGCTGTACATCTGAAACTAACACAACATTGTAAATCAACTATAAAATAAAAATTTAGTTTACAAAAATGTCTCTACTATCCAAAACTCTCTACAGATTCAATGCAGTCTCCATCAAAATTCCAATGGCATTTTTTCACAGAAATGGAACCAACAATTGTAAGATTTCTATGGAACCACAAGAGACCTGAGTAGCCAATGCAATCTTGACAAAAAGGGGCATGATGCTTCCTGATTTCAAACTATATTACAAAGCGATAGTAATGAAAATAATATGCTATTGGTATAAAAACACACACATAGATCAATGGAAGAGAGCAGAGAGCCCAGAAATCTACACATATACGGTCAATTTATGACAAAGATGCCAAGAATATACAACGGGGAAAGTACTGTGTCTTCAGTAAATGGTAGTGGGAAATCTGGACAGCCACATGCAAAAGAATGAAGCTGGATCCTGATCTTATACCACTCACAAAATTTAAGTCCAAATGGATCAAAGATTTGAATGTAAGACCTGAAGCCATAAAACCCCTAGAAGAAAACATAGGCAGTAAGCTTTTTGACATAAGTCTTGATCTTGATTTTTTTGATCTGACACCAAAAGCAAAGGCAACAGAGACAAATAAAAACAAGTGGGATGACATTAAACTAAAAATGTTCTGCACGGCAAAGGAAACCATTAACAAAAAGGCAATCTAATGAATAGGAAAAGTATGCATTACAAGTTATATATCTGATAATGGGTTAATGTCTAGAATACATAAAGAATGCATTAAAGAAAAAAGAAATAATCCAATTTAAAAATGGCCCGAGAATTTTACAGATGTTTTTCTTAAAGAGGACATGGAGATGGCCAACAGGTACATTGAAAAGATGCTCAACATCAGTAATCATCAAGGATATGCAAATAAAAACCACAGTGAGATATCACCTCATACCTGTCAGAATGGCTGCCAGCAAAACGACAACAAATCACAAGTGTTTTCCAGGATGTAGAGAAATGGGAACCCTTGTGCACTATTGGTGCGAGTGTAAATTGGTCCAGACACTATGGAAAACAGGAGGTTCCTCAAAAATTTAAAAATAGAACTAGCTTTTGATGAGAAATTCCACTTCTGGGTATTTATCCAAAGAAAACAAAAATGCTAACTTGAAAAGGTATACACACCTCTATGTCCATTGCAGCATTATTTATCATAGCCAAGATATGGAAGCAACCTAAATGTTCGTCTATGGATGAATGGATACAGAAAATGTGGTGTGTGTGTGTCTGTGTGTGTGTGTCTGTGTGTCTGTGTGTATGGGGGTGGGAAATATCATTTAGTCATAAAAAATAATGAAATCTTGCCATTTGTGACAACATGAATGAAAGAATTATGCTAAGTAAAATAAGTCAGATAAAGAGAAACATTGATACTATATGATCTCACTCTGTGGAATCTAAAGAAAGCAAACAAACACACACTACAAAAAACCCCCAAGGTTATAGATACAGAGAATAGATTGACGGTGGTCAAAGGCAGGGGGTTGGGGGTAGGGTGAAATGGATGAAGGGGGTGAAAAGGTACAATCTTTTGGTTATGAAATGTCATGGGGGTGCAATGTAAAGCATGGTCACTATTGTTGATACTGCACTGCATATTTGAAAATTGCTAGGAAAGTAGATTCTAAAATTTCTCATTCAAAAAATTTTTTGGAACCACATATGGCGACAAATGTTAACTAAACTTATTCTGATCATTTTGCAGTGCATACAAATATCAAATCCTTATTTTTGTACATCTGAAACTAATGCATCAGCTACACCTCAATAAAACTAACATGTAAAAAAGCATACAACTAAAAGTTTCTCTCTCATTAGCTAATTGTGATGATGAATCTGTCAGACACATAGCAAACTTTTAAATCATGTTGCCTATTAGTACCCATTATCTCTATTTTCAATTGTGTTGACAGCTGGATATGCTGAGCTGGAAAGAAATGAACTCAGCATGTGAGGATCCAAGTCTGATGTGATCAAGTGAGCTCGGATGTAATCAAGTGACCCCCATGTAATCAAATGAGCCCATGTAATCAAGTGACCACATGTGATCAAGTGAGCTCTGATGTGATCAAGTGAGCCCTGATGTAATCAAGTGAACCCTGATGTGATCAAGTGAGCCCTGATGTTATCAAGTGAGCCCACATAATCAACATGAGAGAAAGAATACAAGTCTTAAAGATGAAATTTCAAGTGCCCAACCCCGGTAGGCCCAGCAAAATACCCTCCTGGCTGACCTCCAACTCCCCGCCTCTTGTTTTACCAGAATCTGGATATGCTGAGCTGAAAAGAAATGAACTCAGAATGTGAGGACCCGAGTCTGATTTCCCACCTTGCCCCTCACCAGTGATCTGGCTCTCAATGAATTACTGAGATGCTCACTTAAATTATTGAAATGCCTATTTAAATATCTATTTGAAATAATAAAGCTTGTGTGGAAGCAGGTTATAAATTGCCGTGGGTATGAGACAGCCTACAGATTTGAGCCTTGAGAGGATACATGGCTTTAGGAGAATGGAACACGCAGGGGAACTTTACTGCATTGGGGGAGCTGGGATTTTACATCCGAGGACACATTTGACAGTCATTTGTAGGGGTTGGGACTACGGTGAGGGGATAGGGGTCTTATCTGGGGTGGGAAATTTAAGGGGTTCTAAAAACTCAGTAGTCAGAATAATATATATATATATTTTAAAGTATTTATTTATTTATTTTTGGCTGTGTTGGGTCTTCGTTTCTATGCGAGGGCTTTCTCTAGTTGTGGCGAGCGGGGGCCACTCTTCATCGCGGTGCGCAGGCCTCTCACTATCGTGGCCTCTCTTGTTTCGGAGCACAGGCTCCAGACGTGCAGGCTCAGTAGTTGTGGCTCACGGGCCTAGTTGCTCCGCGGCATGTGGTATCTTCCCAGACCAGGGCTCGAACCCGTGTCCCCTGCATTGGCAGGCAGACTCTCAACCACTGCGCCACCAGGGAAGCCCCAGAATAATATTTTAAGGCAATGTTTGTGAAGAGCAAAATGAATGGCAAGAAATCCATGACGAGCGAAATACCAAGTCTGTAAATGAGGACAGGGCTGGGGTTGGAGCGAGGACACGGGGACAGCTCACGCAGATGCAGGAACACCTGCTTCGTCCCCTCCTTTGGCGCTACTCCTTGTGCGGGCGATGGTCTGAGTGACGGTGAGGTGATTCCCTCAGGGATCAGCCAGGATTAACATCGCACCACAGCCGAATCGAGTCACGGGTTCTAAGATCGTGGGATCCTGACTCCTTTGTACTCATTGCCATCCAAACTCAAGTGGGTGGTGTTATGGGTTGAATCGTGTCCTGCAAAAAGCTATGTCAGGGTCCAAATCCCTGGTATCTAGGAATGTGAGCTTTTTTCAAAATAGGGTCTTTCCAAACTGATGTAATCTTATCGAGCAGATGTAATCGTCATGAACAGAGGTGAACGGAGGGGTGAGGGACAGATGTGATGGGGGGTGAGATCAATGTGAGATGAGCTCGCTAAGGTGGACCCTACTCCACTATAACCGGTGTCCGCCGAGGGCCTGGGTTCGATTCCTGGTTGGGGAACTAAGAGCTCGCAAGCCGCGTGGTGGGGAAAAAAAGAAAGAAAGAAGGACACAGAGGGAAGACCATGTGAAGACGCAGGGGGAAGACTGCCTTGTGAAGTTGAAGGCAGAGGTTGGAGTGACGTGTGCACGAAAGCCAGGACTCCAGGGAACACTGACAACCAGCTAAAGCTCGAAGAGGCAAAGACGGAGGTTCCTTTTCAGACTTCAGAAGGCAGGGTGGCCGGTCCACACCTTGATTTTGGACTTCCAGCCTCCAGAACTGGGAGATGACACGTGTGTGGTTTTAAATATGTTCAGCATATGGTACTTCTTACAGCATCCCCAGGAAACTAAGACATACTAAGCCTACCTCCGTAGTTACGGTGGCTTTTCAGGAGGCTTCATGGGCTCCTTCTTCCACCGGTAAAGTCTCCAAATGGAGAAACAGGCAACCCGTGAAACTCTGCATTTGCCCAAACACCGAAGCTTCAACATTACAGCACTCAACTAATGCGCTTTCCTTCTTTGTGTTATAACACAAAAAGAAATGTGTTTATGTTCTTTTCCGCAGAGTTTCCATAACATTTGTTTTAGGATAACTATCTAAGTAAGCAATGTTTTCTTGGGTCAGTGGCCACAGGTTTGGTGAAACTTCAGCAAGTGAGACAATCTTAAATAACATATAAGATTAAATACGCATATAATAACATATGCTTATATAAATAAGCATATAAATAACTGTGCAAAAGCAATGGTGCAGCAGCAATTATAACCAGCATATAAAGAGTAAAATGCTTATGAGGCATTTTCGTTTTAAGTGTGACCTTTTTAGCACCTAACGGAGAGCAAAGCAGGAAGCTTTTTTTTTTTTAATAGAAATTCTTTTTTTAGATAACCTTCAATGTGAAAATATATCCTTTTCTTTCCCGGGTACCTATTTTTAAGTCTCATTATGTCTCCCACACCTTCTGGGGGTGTTTCATTTGAAGTCTAGCTATTTCTAATATATGCAGCCCCGGACAGAAGACTGCATGGGGTCTCAGCCTAGGACTTCTGGATCCCAAGGGGCAGCTCATTTTTTTTTTTTTAATTGTGGTAAAAATATATATAAGTTTTTTATCACTTTAAACTGTTTGAAGAGTAGTTCCCTGGCCTTAAGTACATTCACATTGTTGGGCCACCGTCACCACCATCCATCTCCAGAGCTCATCAGGCAAAACTGAAACCCTATACTCATTAGACACTCTGCCCATTCCACCACCCCCCGCCCCGCCCCCCGACTCTGCTTAGGTATTTACCTGCTCTAGGTACCTCATATACATGGTGTCATACAATATTTCTCTTTGTATCCAGTTTGTATCACTTAGCATCATGTCCTCAAGGTTCATTCATATTGTAGCCTGTGTCAGAGTTTTTCCTTTTTAAGGCTGAGTCATATTGCACAGTACCGACACACCACACTCTTTATCCATTCATCCATGGATGGACAGTTATATTATTGCCCCCTTCTAGCTATCGTATATCATGCTATGAACATCTGTGTACAAATACCTGCTAGGTCTCCGACTTCACTTAGTTTGGGTAAATACTTGGAGGGAAATTGCTGGATTATATGAGGACGCTGAATTTTTGAGGAAAGGTCATATAAGGTAGCTCACTTTGCCCAGACTTTGGGCTTGAAGACATAGTGTGTTCTTTTGAAGACAGTATTTAAATGTGATATTATTATTTAAGTTATGAGAGATACTTGTGGAGTTTAAAGACTTTCATAACTGTTTTAGGTTCACAGCATAATTGAGAAGACGGTGGAGAGATTTCCCAGACACCCACTGTCCCTACATATGCACAGCTTCCCCCATTATCCACACCCCTCCCGCCCCCCAGGATGGTACCTTTGTTAAACTGATGGACCTACATGGACACATCATCATCGCCCAAAGTCCATAGTTTACATTAGGGTTCACTTTTGGTGTTTTATGTTCTATGGGTTTGAATATGTAATGACATGCACCCACCAGTATGATATCAGTAGTTTCACTACGAAAAATCCTATGCTTCATCTATTTATCCCTTTCCCACCCCAGGCGACCGCTGATCTTTTTACTGTCTCCATAGTTTTTCCCTTTTCAGAATTTCGCCCAGTTGGAATCATACAGAATGTAGCTTTTTCAGACTAGCTTCTTTCACTTAGTAAAATGCGTCTATGTTTCTTCCACGTCCTTTCATGGCTTGATGGTTCTTTTTCTTTTCTTTTTCTTTGGTGACAAATAATAGTCCGTTATCTGGATGTACCACATCTTATTAATCAATTCACCTACTGAAGGACATCTTGGTTGCTTGCAAGTTTGGGCAATTATGATTATAAAGATGCCACAAACTTCCACATGCAAGTTTCTGTGTGCACATAAGTTTTCAACTCCTTTGGGGAAATACCAAGGAGTATTACTGCTGGATCGTATGGTAAGAGTACGCTTACTTTTAAGAAACTGCCAAATTGTCCCCCAGAGTGGCTGTACCATTTTACATTCCCACCAATGAGTTCCTACGCCTCAACATCCTCACCAGCATTTCGTGTTGTCAAACAGGAGTTCACTATGCAAATATCCTTGAAAAGATAGAGCCGAACAGAAGAGCCGTTATTACCTGCTTGTAAGACATCCAAACAGATGAGTGACAAGAGAGGAATCATCTGCCAACAACCTACAAAGAATGGACTATGGAGAAAACGCCGCCTTGAGATGACCAGCGGTTGAAGGACCCTGCTAGCCCAGGCTGATCTTGCAAGCAGGGAGCTAGTGAACCAAATCCCTAACTTCAGACTCCCCTCATCCTTTGAACGCCTGTCCGATCTCCTCCACTGAACCCACGGGGAACCCACAAGTCACAGGATCCCACTGATAGATCCAAGTCAGCGTCCTGGGCAGAGAAGAGGGTTGGGAAAGATGAAGGTCCATGGCACATCTTGTGATACACACCACGATCCATCTCCACTCCTGTTGAGCCTGACGCTGCTTCCACGTGGACCTTCCAAGAGTATTTCAGTTTAGCAAGAGCATGAGGATTGACAAGAACTGAGTGTCAGGAGACCTAACTTCTTCCTTTCAGTCTCGCAGGAAACGATTATTTGGCTGTTGCTTCTTACTATGGCTCTGTACAAATAAAATCAGTCATGTACAGATACCTTTGTTCATACGACCATCATTGCCCTTAGGAAAAATTCCTGAAAAAGACATTACTAAATAGGATGATTGCCAAATTACTTTCCACATATGTTGTGCTAGTTTATATTCCCACTTGTTCTGAAAATATATAGGAGGCTTCATTGAAGCCCCACATCTACCTGCCAAAGACTTCTTCCAATTTTAAGGAACAATAATTTATAGTTATTTTGAGAGCATAAGATAGCTCTGACTTCCCGTTACTTCTGTCCCCCAGGATGGTCTTGGTCTTCGCAGAACAGCCGAGAAGAGGGGCCACCATGATGTTATAAGTTATGTTATGAGGCAGATATCTGCCCTCCATCCCGTGGTAGCCTACAGGGTGCTGTGGACGTCAAACACAGCATTTATGTAACAGTTATTGGATTCGCTGTCTGGGGTGGAAGGTAGATACCCCAATCACGAGTATGACAGCACGGCCAGCAAGACAGAGGAGGAATAGAGGGCAGTGCTGGGCAATGACGTTGTGCTCTCAGATACTGGGGCTCCAGGAACATCTGACCAGGTGGGCTCTGCCCCTTGAGGGATGGGCCGTAGGTAAATGAGCAGCACGGAACGCAGACAGGTAGCTAAGCGTCACACCATGGATCGAGGCTGATGTTGCCGAATGATACTAGTCAAAATCTATGGCTTGGTCGTAGAAAAAAACTCCAGTTAGTTTGACTAGCAAAGCAGCAGGGATATTTTAGTCTTCAACTAATTCACTGTATCTGACCAGCCAGCTGCAAGTGATATAGATTTGTTTGAACAGGATATAGAACCTTGTAGCATGAGAAGGGACAGGTGATTTTAGTTAGGAAAGACATGTTTAAAAAGCCCTTAGAACCAAAATAATTGGAAGAATGACGGATCCTGACAATTAAAGGATGCCTCGGCACAGGATAAAGTATACAATCTTAGTTTCTACTGAGTGCCTGATGAGCTTTGATAGTAAGGGGAATCCAATACAGTAAGTCCCCCCTACACATGAACGAGTTCCATTCTGAGAGCGTGTTTGTAAGTGCAGTTTGTTCGTAAGTCCAAGTTCGTAAATTAGCCTAGGTACCCCATTAACACAATCGGCTATAGAGTACTGTACTAGGTTTATAATACTTTTCACACAAATAACACATAAAAGACAAACACACACAAAAAATAAAGAAAACATTTTCAATCTTCCACTACAGTACCTGGAAAAGCACAGCGGTCCAGTACAACAGCGGGCATCCAGGGGCTGGCATCGAGGGAACAGGCGAGAAGAGTTACTGAATGCAGGAGGGAGAGGGGGTGGGAGATGGTAGAGCTGAAGCATCATCAGCAATAGGAGATGGAGGGCCAGCTGCAATTTCACTCACGCCTGACGCTGATGGCACAGGTTCTGGTTCCGTGCTGGATTCAATTCTATCTATAAAGATACTGTACTACTGTACTCTATACAGTACTGTAAAGTACACAAAAGCACAAGTACTTGTAGACGATGCACGCATGTGACAATGCACGCCAGACATGTGAACTAACTTACGTGACTGGATATGGGAAAGCACGTTCACAGCTTTGAAAGTTCGCAACTTGAAGGTTCATATGTCAGGGACTTACTGTACCCCAGTGCAAGGATACACTAGCTCAGATGTCTACAGAAGTGGTAAATGCTCAAAGAAGCCTTGTGGTTGATCGAGGAGGCCTTTCGGAAGTGTATAGCTGTCACGTGTAGTTATGGAATATTCTAGGACAAGGCAGGCTCAAGGCCACCAGCTATCTTTCCAGATCAGATAGGCAATCCTGTAGGTCCCTTAACACCCAGCTTACATGGCATCGGGACAGTCAGAACATACAGATCCAGGTGGCCCCTGCCCGGTTTTGCTTCTTGCTGGCTGCCAAGAGCCTGAAGTCCTTCCAAGTTTAGTCCTAGCCTCTCCTAGTCTGAAGTATTCAGCGAAATTTCTTAAATTGGGCTTTCTTAGAAAGTTTTCCATATTTTGTAAGTTTGGTGTGTTGAACACACAAAAAAGAACATACAATATAGACCAGAAGAATGAATTCCAGTAGTCAAAACATCTGGACATTTAGACTTGTTGAAATATTCGTTGGCCCTTGACTTCAAAAACACTTCAAATATGACCCACTTATGCTGACATGTGTGGTTTTCTTGGTGTTAAAGAGTCCTTAAAAATAAGCAAGGATGCCTTCCAATGTTGAGTTAATAATTTATGGAGAGTTATTTGGCTTTATCTCAACTTTGCTGCGTAACCTGGAGACTTCCACGTTGAGTGTTTTCACCTTTGCGTGTACCTGCTTGTTTATCTTCTTTCCTCTCAAGGCTACAGAGTTCCACAGCAGTGGGAACGGGGTGGAGAGGGCATGATTTCCTTTTTTAAATATGTCTTCTGTCCCACTGATGTTTGTCTTTTGCCATGTGCTTACCTTTTTCTTCTGCTCTAAGTGTTTTGGGAGAATGGTGCAACATGATCTTGGGGGAAAAATAGCATCTAAAATTTAGAGTCACAGCAGTTCCCTAGATTTACTCATTGCTGTTTGACCAGTGGTGTTCACTCTTCATTTCTCAGTCCTCAACTTAGAAATGTCAGATTTGTATTAATACCCTATGCCATTAATACCATTGGGTTAAAGTCTTTAAGGTAATTGTTGGAAAGGGAAAAAAGCAGGAAAGGACAAAACCCAGTATAGAATACACACATCTAAATCCAATTCTGCACCAAACTTGGAACAGAACCCCAAGTCCTATATTAGTGAATATTAAGATATCTGTTGTTGAATCTGTTACCTAATGCATAAATAAACTCAGTCTGGGGAGGAAGTTCAAAAGCCACTGATACAAGATATATCTATATTGATAAATCGTTATCAGTAGCCAAAAAGCTGAATTCCTTGCCCAATTTGCTGTACTCTAGACATCAGAATAAGCTATTGTGAGCCAAATTCAACCTAAGGATGTATCTGAAACATCTGACAACTTTTCAAGGTATCTGTTATCTCACGCAGGGTAAGGATGAATCCCTTAGAGCTCTGGCTTCTGAAAAGTCAGAAGATCCAGCAGCAGCAGGCGAGGTGCTTACATGGTGACAGTCAGCTGGATCTCCTTAGCTGCCGTCCCCTTGAGACAAGCCACATGCTCTGTCATTCACTCCACTCCTGTCATTCACTCCTCCCTATTGGCACACCTGGCCCACGTCCCTTGTTTATATCACTTGCCACTGTAGGTATTTTCATGGCTTCATCTTAAGAGCCTGTTCGTCACCAGGGAGTGTTCCGTACTCTTCCATCCCGGCCTACACGAGAGCTCTCACTAGGGCAGAACCAGCGCCCAGCAGGGTTAAGAAGCCAGCCGTAAGAACAGTCTGAAAGACGGTGAAGCTTGACATTTGTCACTTTAGCTTTTATGTTCGACTTTGGGATCTAACAAAAGGATTGAGGAAGGGAACCACAGGTCGAACAAACATCTGGCGACTGGGTGGCCTGTTGATGCTTCCAGCCAGCCTCCAGGATATGAGGAGAGGATCAATCTCTGCATAAAGAGACCTTTTTATTTTCCATGATCAAAAAAATTGCCTCATCCAGAAGGGCATCCAAGCCAGGGGGCCTTCAGAGTAAGGGATAAACCCACTCCAAGCTGGCAGGAGGGTCACCTTAGCCATTTCTTCCCTCACCTTAGGAGGAGAAGGAAGAGGAAGACCTATTTTGACTGGTAAACAGAGGATGTCCCTCCGGACAAATGTCACCTGCCACTTTAGTAAACAAAGGATGTTGGAGCCATTAAGCCCTCAGCCGCCCCACTGACTGTGCCCCCTGAAGGGATTCAGGATGGAGAAAACAGGATGCTGGCCCCAGATAGCTGAGGTACAAATCAAAGGAATGACTTCAGTGAACCCAGACTCTTGTATCTTCACATACATAGAGAAGCACGAAAATCATTAACTTGAGGTGTCTATTTTTTTGTGTGATTAGCAGTAACCTTCTGATGTTAAACTACATGTGTTCCCCCAGCCCCCAGCCCCAAAAACTTCTGCATATCCCTGCTCCTTTCTTACCTTTTTGGCACAGAACCTCAGAGCTATCTGAGAGGCTGTCTCCTGAACTACAGTCCTCAGTAAGGGCCCCCGAATAAAACATAACTCTCAACTCTTAGGTTGTATGCACCCTCCACCCCCAACCCAGTCATACCACTGTAAGCTGGAGAATTAGACTACAGAAAATGACATACTGCAAACGGCCTACTGCTGTGCCACTCAGACTGGGTCCACAGGCCAATATCCGAATCTCCTGGGAGCTTGCTGGAAATGCACATTCTCAGGCCTTACCCCAGGGCACAAAATCTGAGGACGGGGCCCAGGGGTTAAGTTTAGGAAGCACTCCACCATCAAGGTGATTCCTATGTACAACCTCAAGCATGAAAAGCACTCAAAACATCTCTATAGTGATTTAATGCGATCCCTATCAAATTACCCATGATAGTCTTAAAAAATATTTATTTATTTATTTATTTATTTATTTTGGTTGCACCAGGTCTTAGTTGCAGCAGGCAGGCTCCTTAGTTGTGGTTCGTCAGCTCCTTAGTTGTGGCCTGTGGGCTCCTTAGTTGTGGCTCATGGCTCGTTAGTTGCAGCACACGGCCTCCTTAGTTGTGACATGCAAACTCTCAGTTGCAGCATGCATGTGGAATCTAATTCCCTGACCAGGGATGGAACCCGGGCCCCCTGCATTGGGAGCGCAGAGTCTTATTCACTGCTCCACCAGGGAAGTCCCCTTTCACAGAACTAAAATAATCCAAAATTTATATAGAATCATAAAAGACCCAGAATTGCCAAAGTGATCCTGAGGGGGAAAAAAAAGCAGGAGGCCTAACTCTCCCAGACTTCAGGCAATACTACAAAGTTACAGTAATCAAAACAGTGTGGTTTTGGTACAGAAACAAACATACGGATCAATGGAACAGAACAGAGAGCCCAGAAATAAACCCACACACCTACGGTCAATTAATCTTTGACAAAGGAGGCAAGAATATACAATGGGAAAAAGAAAATCCCTTCAGCAAGTGATGCTGGGAAAGTTGGACAGCTACGTGTAAATCAATGAAGTTAGAACACACCCTCACAACATGCACATAAATAAACTCAAAATGGATTAAAGACTTAAACGTAAGACATGACACCATAAAACTCCTAGAAGAGAACATAAGCAAAACATTCTCTAACATAAATCATACCAATGTTTTCTTGGTCATTCTCCCAAGGCAATAGAACTAAAAACAAAAATAAACAAATGGGACCTAATCAAACTTACAAGCTTCTGCACAGCAAAGGAAACCATAAACAAATGAACAAACAAACAAAAAATGAAAAGACAACCTACCGAATGGAAGAAAGTATTTGCAAATGACGTGACCAACAAGGGTTTAATCTCCAAATTATACAAACAGCTCATACAACTCAACAACAACAACAAAAAACAATGCAATTGAAAAATGGGCAGAAGATCTAAATAGACATTTCTCCAAAGAAGACAGATGGCCAGTAGGCACATGAAAAGATGCTCAATATCACTGATTATTAGAGAGATACAAATCAAAACTACAATGAGGTACCACCTTACACTGGTCAGATTAGCCATCATTAAAAAGACTACAAACATTATATGCTGGAGAGGGGGTGGAGAAAAGGGAACCCTCCTACACTGTTGGTCGGAATGTAAGTTGGTGCAGCCACTATGGAGAACGGTATGGAGATTCCTCAAACTAAAAACAGAATTACCATATGATTTAGCAATCCCACTCCTGGGCAGATATTCAGAGAAAACTATGATTCAAAAAGATACATGCACCCCAATGTTCATAGTAACACTATTCACAATAGCCAAGCCATGGAAACAACCTTAATGTCCCTCAACAGATGAATGGATAAAGAAGATGTGGTATGTATATACAATGAGATACAATTCAGTCATAAAAAAGAATGAAAGAATGCCATTTGCAGTAACATGGATGCAACTAGAGATTATCATACTAAGTGAAGTAAGTCAGAAAGAGAAAGACAAATACCATATGATATCACTTATATGTGGAATCTAAAATATGGCACAAATGAACCTATCTATGAAACAGAAACAGAATCATGAACATAGAGAACAGACTTGTGGTTACCAAGGGGGAGCAGGGGAGAGAGAGGGATGGACTGGGAGCTTGGGGTTAGTAGATACAAACTATTACATTTAGAATGGATAAACAACCAGGTCCTACTGTAGAGCACAGGGAACTATATCCAGTCTCCTGAGATAAACCACAGTGGAAAAGAATATAAAAAAGAATGTATATACACGTATAACTGAGTCACTTTGCTGTACAGCAGAAATTAGCACAACACTGTAAATCAACTATACTTCAATAAAAAAAATTAAAACATCTCTGTAGCATCCACAGTAAAACACAGGATTTCAGGAGGATGGAAGGGCCTCCACCTGGTCCTTGGGTGACATTTGGTTTTCTTTCCTTGGTATAGGATTCTGCTACTCACATAGGCAAGACAAGTTCAGTAGCAAGACATATACACACACACATATATCCTAAAGATGCTACCAAAAAACTACTAGAGCTCATAAATGAATTCATTAAAATTGTAGGATACAAAATTAATATGTAGAAATCTGTAGCATTTCTATACACTAAGAATGAACTATCAGAGAGAAAAATTAAGGAAACAATCCCATTTACCATTCACATAAAAAAGAATAAAGTACCTAGGAATAAATCTACCTAAGGCGGCAAACAACCTGTATTGCAAAAACTATAAGGTGTTGATGAAAATAATTGAAGATGACACAAACAGATGGAAAGATATACCATGTTCTTGGATTGGAAGAATAAATATTGTTACAATCACCATGTTACCAAATGCAATCTACAGATTCAATGCAATCCCTATCAAATTACCAATGGAATTTTTCACAGAACTGCAAGAAAAAAATGTATGGAAACACAAAAGACCCCAAATAGCAAAAACAGTCTTGCGAAAGAAGAACTGACCTGGAGGAATCATGATGCCTTACTTCAGACTATACTACAAAGCTACAGCAATGAAAACAGTATGGTTCTGGCATAAAAACAGACACACAGATCAATGGAACAGGATAGAAAGCCCAGAAGTGAACCCACATATTTATGGTCAATTAATCTATGATAAAGGAAGCAAGACTATACAATGGAGAAAAGACAGTCTCTTCAAAAAGGGGTGCTGGGAAAACTGGACAGCTACATGAAAAGAATAAAATTAGAACATTTGCTACCACCATATACAAAAATAAACTCAAAATGCATTAAAGACTAAATGTAAGACCAGGTACTATAAAGCTTCTGGATGAAAACATAAGCAGAACACTCTTTGACATAAATCGCAGCAGTATTTATTTGGATCCATCTCCTAAAGTAATGGAAAAAAAGCAAAAATAAACAAATGAGACCTAATTAAACTTAAAAACTTTTGCATAGCAAAGGAAACCATAAAATAAAAAGACAGCCTACGGAATGGGAGAAAATATTTGCAAACTATGGAACTGATGAGGGCTTAATTTCCAAAATATACAAACAGCTCATACAGCTCAATATCAAAAAAAAAAAACAAACCCAAAGAGCCCAATCAAAAAATGGGCAGAAGACCTAAACAGACATTTCTCCAAAGAAGACATACAGATAGCCAACAGGCACATGAAAAGATGGTCAACATCAATAATTATCAGAGAAATGCAAATCAAAACTACAATCAGGAATCACCTCACACCAGTCAGAATGGCCATCATCAAAAAGTCTACAAACAATAAATGCTGGAGAGGGTGTGGAGAATAGGGAACCCTCCTACACTGTTTGGGGGAATGTAAGTTGGTGCAGCCACTATGGAGAACAGGATGGAGGTTCTTTAAAAAACTAAAAACAGAACTACCATATGATCCAGCCATCCCAGTCCTGGCCATATATCCAGACCAAACTATAATTCAAAAAGATACATGCACCCCAGTGTTCATAGCAGCACTATTCACAATGGAAACAAGATAAATGTCCATCAACAGATGAATGGATAAAGAAAATGTGGTACATATAATGAAATATTACTCAGCCATAAAAAGGAATGAAATAATGCCATTTGCAGCAACATGGATAGACTTATAGATTATCCCTTACCAAGTGAAGTAAGCCAGAGAAACACAAATATCATATGGTATCGCTTATATGTGGATTCTAAAAAATAATACAAATGAACTTACTTACAAACCTCTAATAGACTCATAGACATAGAAAACAAACTATGGTTACCAAAGGGGAAGAGGAGGGAGAGATAAATTAGGAATTTGGGATTAGCAGATACACACTACTATATATAAAATCGATAACCAACAATGACCTACTGTATAGCACAGGGAACTATATTTAACATCTTGTAATAACCTATAATGGAAAAGAATCTGAAAAGGATTATATATATATATATGTATATATATATATATATACATATATATATATATATATATATATATAAAACTGAATCACTTTGTTGAAAGTAACCAACACTGTAAATTAACTATACTTCAATAATCATAAAAAAGGATGTTGTTATACATCTAAGAACTGATGGTAATAAAGACCGAACACTTCAGTCTGCTTTCAGATTTAACTTTCATCTGTATGATTTCTGTTCAAAAAAAGTCGAGGTCCCTTTCAGCCCAGTAGCTACTAAAAGCTGAGGGACCGGTTCCAGAATTTCAGGAGGTTGAAGAGCAGGGATGAGACTCAACTCTGATTTTCGGCCTTAGTCCGTCTCACTCATCACCACGGCTCCACCTCACTGATTGCCTAGAGACCTAAGGGTATAGGGTGGGCTGCCCTTGCATTTTATGTAAGTCTAAACAGCCACACTTACAGAGGCTACGTACAATCACCAACGTTACACTGCTTAATCTGGCAACACACACAAACCCCACTATATGCCATATCAGGAAGATCACTTGGCAGAATTCACATTGCCCGTTGTCTTCAGGGGCATCTAGTTCAGTTCTCCTAGATACAGATGAAGGGGCTGAGGTACAGGGTAATAGCCCTACTTGCCAAAAGCCACAGACCTCAACAGCAGCCTATGCGTAGGATCCAGCCTTCCTGACTATCAGTGAAATATCACACTTCTCCCAGTGATATTTTAGTGCTGCCCAGTTGGCAGTAAAACACTCTGACCACTTTCAACACTATACCTAGCCAAGCACGTGTGCTTTGAGCATGCATACTTCCTTCTACTCAGATCGTGAACAAGGTACTACCCTAGCTACCCAGCCCTCCAACCAATCGGGTCAGAATTCAAAGAACCTGGAGCAGCCCTGAGGTCCAGAGGCTCAGATGAGAATATGATTCCCTCTACAATGAACATAATAGTAACTACCACTGAATTAAGCATATACTATGTGAGCTCTCTATTAGACCGCGGACATACATTTTCTTTTGCCTAGGAAGACCATCGGAGGATAAAGTTACTCAAGGTCATGCAAACCCAGCTTAGATTCTAGAACCCATGTTTTTGCTATGGCACTGCTTTCGAGTAAGATCCTGTCCACCTGGGTTTCCAGGTTTATATGGAAGTTTCCTGCTTTGGGGGTTGCTGCCCTATCCTGAACTTAGGCAGCCTTGCCTGAGGCTCTGACATGCCGTATATGTCTTATTAACCCCCCGTCCGCCCCCCGCAATAGTTGGACCTGACTTGTGGACTCAGTCACTGCCTTGAGCACTGCTCCTTCAGGGGTGGGTTTCTGGCACCAAGGCCATTCACTGCTCACTGACCAGACCAGTACTGCTGGCTCAACCACCCCAGAAGTTCTGGGGTGGAGTTAGTTCACCCAGCCTGACCTGCCTTCAATACCTTCTCCGCAATAGCTGCTGATGAGCAATGTTTGGATGGTCACCTACTGTGGGCCAGCATTACATTAAGCTCCTAAAATCTATTGTTGAACTCGAGTGGTTTTCATGCCCCCTGGACCCTCAGGTAGCCTCTCATCCAAGCCCACATCATGGCCAAAAGCACGAAGAAATATTCTTCTGGTTTGCTGACAGTCCAAAAGGCCCCATGCAAGAGCAATCCCAAGAAACACCAAACGTGAGATGTACACAGAGACCCCGGGTTCCTGCAGAATCATAGTATAGTTCACATTATCAGTGGGAAAGTCACCCAACACACGTTTGTAAAGTCATATCAGTGGTGATAAGGAAGTTGGAAAAGTAGTGATTGGTAAGGTGGAGAGTCACGATTAGTCTCAGGTGAGAGCAGTTCAGTGTCTGGGCCGCTATACCGTACATCAGTTCTTTACAACGTGCATGAAAATCACCTGGGCCTCTTGTTACAACATGGTTTTTAACTCAGTACAGCTGAGGTGGAGCCGGCATTTCTAACAAGCTCCCCTAGCATGCTGAAAGCCGCTGGTCCTTAGACTACACTCTGCAGAGCAAGCCCATCGACCTCCTTGACGCAGGTTTAAAAAGCAAAGAATGGAGTTGGCTTACTTGGATGTAAGTCACGCATGTAGGTGGCATTAGAACCTTCCAACTAAGCTGCATGATCTTACCAGAAAAGTAATCATTCATAGAGGGAGAAAACACGCCAGCACTTGAGTCTCAGAGCTTGAGGGAGATGGAGCCCGGGGGTGAGGGGTCTGGAAACGCAAATAGAAATCAAGAGAGGGAAAGAAGGGGCGGCCGTCACAGAAAGAGCAACAACTGTCGTTCAACTGAGTAAACGATCCGTGTTTCAAGAGCAGAGAAGGAGGTAGCCGGGGGAATCTGAAGTCGGGCCCAGACACGCCAGAACCACGAAAGCAGACTCACTGGCGCAGAAAAGGCGAACTTCAAAGTCTTAACAACAAGCAACGGGGAGAAATCAGCTCAGGCAAACCAAAAACGCTAGAGTGAGCGCAGGGTCACACGTGTCCAGAAGGCCACCAGGTAAATTCCCAGGTGTGGGAAGCGAACTTACCTGCTTGTCTTCAGCTTCCAGAAGGAGCAGAGCAAGGGAAGTCCAGGAGTCCTGGTCTCAGAGGAGGTGGCAGGCCCAGCAAGGAATCCAGGAAGGGATGAAGTAGGGGAGATGGGAAGGTCAGCCGAGGCTCAGGTCTGCTACCAACATGAAAGCTGCCGTAAAGCTAGGACGTAAAGTTGGGTGGTACTGAGCCAATGAAAGGCCTGTATTCCTTCCTACCTGCCCGGGGCAGAATCAACACGCGCGAGTTAAGTGGTTCTAGCTGTGCAAACTGGCAAACGGTACGAGGCACGCTGGTAGAGCCCCGTCTCAGAGTGAGGTCCCAGGTCAGCAGCGTCAGTGTCACCTGGGAACCCGTGAGGAAATGTAAGATCTCCGCCCTGCTCCAAAGCGACCAGTCAGACACTGTGGGGCTGGAGCCCTGCAGCCTGTGGTTCTGCAAGCCCTCCAGGTGATTCGGATGCAGGCTCACCGCAGTCGAGTCTACTGACAGCATCGGCGGTGGGGGGGGGGGAGACGCAAGGCCAGGTGTGGCAAAGGACAGTCGTTATAAGTGGGCTTGAGGATGGCACTTTCAGAGAGCTAGTGAACAGCAAAGCCTGTTTACAGGGAGAAGAACCTCCAGGATACATCATGTAAGACAATAATTAGTAAAACAGGCTCAGTGATGCACAAAGTCGGGCAGTGATATTTCTTTATCCGTTCATCTCATGATGTATTTCTAAGAGACCCACCGAAAAGAAGTGCTATTTGTTGCTCAGGCTTGTAAAGAGATCTTCTCAGAGGGGGGGAAACAAACTTGAGGAAAACAGACATGGTGGTCTGATGTGATGTGTTTGACAGAAATATTGAGAAAGACTTTTACTTTAAATATAAACACGAGTGTAAGACAAAAAAAAAAAAAACAAGCAAAAACAACACGTGGAGGCTTTAATTACAGGCACACCTTTTCTTACTGTGTTTGCTTTATTACTCTTCACAGATACGGCATTTTTTACTAATTGAACGTTTGTGGCAACCCTGCATCGAACAAGTGTATTGGCGCCATTTTCCAAGAGCATTTGCTTGCTTTGTGTCTCTGGGTCTCATTTTGGTCATTCTCGCAGTATTTCAAGCTTTTTTATTATGATTCTATTTGTTATGGTGATCAGTTGTCTTTGATGTTACCACTGCAAAAAGATTGCCGCTCTCTGAAGGTTTAGATGTTGGTGAGCATTTTTCAGCAAGAAAGTAATTTTTAATTCAGGTCTGTACATTATTTTTTTAGACATAATGCTATTGTACACTTAATAGACTACAGTCTAGTGTAAACATAACTTTTATAGGCTCTGGGAAACCAAAATATTCCTGTGACTAGCTTTATTGCCATATTTGCTGTATTGCTTTATAGCTCTGGAACCAAACCTGCAGTGTCTCCAAAGTCTGCCTGTGTACAGATTAATTCAGCCACTATGAGCTAGATATCTACTCTATTCAGACACTGAAGATGCTACACTTGCAGTGTAGCGATAAGGGTGGGGCAGAGAACATGACGATACACTGAGTTGACAGAGCTGTACTAGAAGTTCGCTCAAGGAACTATGGGAGCCTAGAGTTTCTCCAAAACGCATCAAAGAACTCTTCTCAACAGGGATTAATGCTTACTTTGAAGAACAAAAGATAAAACAACATCCTAGCAGAGGGAATGAGCTGTGGGAAGATGTGAAGGCGTGAAATGCCTTCTGGGAAATGCTGGAAGCTTGGAATGGCTGGGGGGAGAGGGCACGAGGCCAGAGAACAAGTGGGCAGCTCATGGTGGCCCTGGGTGCCATCCTGGTAATGCTGGTGAGCAAGGGAGGACCAGGAAAGGACGTAACCTTCAGAAGGACCACTCTGTCTCACTCAAATGGGGAATGGATTGAAGAGAGGGCCAGGAAGGAGGCTGGCCAGATCAATAAGGAAAATAAGGAAAGTATGGCCACAGTTCAAGTGACAGACTAGGACATAGAGCCCAGGGATGCAGGAATGACGCAGTTCTAAGGGATGGCAAAGCCTAGGCTACAACCAAGCTCAGAACCACTCAGGCAGCAGGACCCATTGGGGGAGGGGCCCTAGCAATCTGTAACCCATACTAGCAACAAGGTGGCAATCAGTTTCATTCTTTTTACAAACGAGAGACAATTTAAGGCTATCCATGTCATAATGTCTGTCTTACATTTCAAGTAGTAACAGCATCTATAATTCATTTATCAACATAAAACACAGCATGCTTTTAGTCTTGTTTTATACGTCTAGACGCTTATCTGCCTAATAGAGTGATTTTTAATGCAGTGGATTTGGTGGTAGTCAGTCTTCCTCTGTCCTTTTTTTTTTTTAATATTTGTTTCTTTTTCTTTGTTTGTTTGTTTGTTTGTTTGGCCAAGCTGCCTGGCTTGCGGGATCTTAGTTCCCTGACCAGGCACTGAACCTGGACCCTCGGCAGTGAAAGCGCCGAGTCCTAACCCCTGGACCGCCAGGGAATTCCCTCCTCTGTTCCTTTAAAAGCTGCCTGTGACATTAAGCAAATTACTATCTCAAGCTCTGTGGTATTCATCACAAGATAGTACCAGTATGGGCACTATACGATAGTATAGAAGATTAAACTCAATGCATATGTATGTACAATGTTTAGTGGGGTGTGTTAAGATAGAAAGCGCTCAGTAAACATTAAAGTCAAAGGATAGCTCCCAACAAGGGGAGGTCTTAAAATAGACTTTCCATTAATAATTCTTAATAGAATGCTAGTTTTAAGCCCTGAGGGATTTTATAATTCATATTATCGGTTTCCCATTTTTGTCAAACCATGTAAGTATATGACAGTGCAGTAAAGGGTTAACACAGCAGACCATGGTTGCCCAAAGCTACCCCACATCCTCAAGGTCTTCAGGACCAGTTCCTGATCAGCTCCTGTGAGATAACCTGCAAGCCCTTGGGATAGTGGGTGGATACGAGTGTCTCTGTAGACCTGGAGCCTTGAGCCACGCCAGTAGGTGTATGCTAACCAGGTGATTTATGGTGACCACCCCTTTTTTTTAATAACTGGGGCTTTGGGCCACACCATATCACTTTGACCTCTGAGAGGACTGGGCACTGGGTAGCTAAGATCAGTCACCTAGGTGCTCCAGGCACCCATACAAACCCTGAACACCAAGGCTTGGGTGAGCTTCCCAGCTGAAAATACAGTTGTCCCTTTATATCCTCAGGGGATTGGTTCCAAGACCCCCTTGGGCACCAAAATCCAAGGATGCTCAAGTTCCTTATATAAAATGGCACCATATTTACATATAATCTATGTGTATCCTCCCATATACTTCAAATCATCTCTAGATTACTTGTGATACCTAGTACAATGGAAATGCCATGTAAATTGTTGCCACTCTGCAGAAAACTCACGTTTTACTTTTTGGAAATTTCTGGAATTTTTTTCTAATATTTTCAGGCTGTGGTTGGTTGAATCAGTGGATGGGGAACGCACAGATATGTCTGTACTCCCGAAGTGTTGTCACGTTTGGTTATTAGAAGAATCAAGCGTTACCCATACGATACCGCTGGAAGAGGGCAACGCATGCCTGATTTCTCCTGGACCCCGACCCATCTTTCCTTTGCTCTTTCTAAGCTGTATCCTTTCACTGACACAAACCGCAACGGTGAGAATAGAGCTGTTCTGGGAGCTTTGAGTCCTTCCAGCAAATCATCAAACCTGAGGGTGGTCTCAGGTTTGACGATTACTCCCAATGTAACAACCAACTTAGAACTTTTGATTTCACTAGACTTTCTAATGATCTCAGGTAAAACCACGCATTGATTTCAGGAAAACTTACATGATTATCTTCTTCCAAGCATGCAGATGAGGGATTAACTTTATTTATTTTTTCCCAGTAAGCTAAATTTTTGTTTATTTTTTGTACATCTTCTTTAATGGCCTACTGTCTGCCAACTGAAATAGTGCGTAAAGTCAGATCTTGAACCCTTGGACTTAATACAATCCAGAGATAGAATAAACTTTGATTCAACAGAATGGAGGATGTTACAAAAATAAGTGTTAGAGAATTTGCAATTCATTTTGAGTGTGGCATCACAATAAATAATCAGCTTTGATTTTTATATAATTACTGAGGGATTAACTTTAATATGAGGTTTCCAAGGAATATTTGCCATGTGACAGTGGAGAGAAGAGGTTAATTATCATTGATTCCATTGGCGAGCTCACATTAGCATGTATATTTACAACCTACGGGGAATTTCCCTTCAGAAAATAGAAAATCCATTGTGTAGTATCCTATCCACTCCACGCCCATGCATAAATACACTAAGTTATTTTACATACTCATTTATCTCAATTACCAACTTATTGTGGGTGTGTCATTCTGTCCTGTGTGCTAAGAGGTACAGCAGATTCTACACCTTGATCAAATACTTTGAGAATAATTTCTTACCTTCAATTAGTATAAAATACTCTTGACCAGATAATCCGCTAGGTATTCACAAAGCATTTAATTTTTACAGCTACTACTTTGTTTCTCCTCTACAGCTTATGGCCCCAAATGGAAAAATCTCTAGGATTATGACTTGGCAGTTCTTTTTCCTCTCTTCTGCCCCTCCATCCTGGTAATACATTATTCTATGTCGTCAATGATAATATTTAGCACTCTGTGAACATTTTGGAAAATAATTTGATTGTTAAATTTTGCTTGTAAAAGGAATATCAGATAATAAACACCATGTTAAGTCCCTTTATTTATTTTTAATTAAAAAAATTTTTTGGCCACACTGCACAGCTTGCAGGATCTTAGTTCCCTGATCAGGGATTGAATCCGTGCCCCCTGCAGTGAAAGTGCTGAGTCGTAACCACTGGATCACCAGGGAATTCCTTTAAGTCCCTTTAAATCTTCCTATTTTCCTGGGCCTGTAAGCGTCTTTCTCTAGGAATGTCTAAATGGACACTTATTTCCATGTTTCAAGGTGAAAACTCTATCTACTAACTGTGACAAACAAGTGATGTGTATAAATGAAATGCACAACACGTATAGACATTTGTTTTCTAAACCGATTATGGGAAGAATTCATAAACACAGAAAGAGCTGAAGTCAGTGGAGGTTTTATTTCAATATTTAGTCGAAGCCCTTTTTTTTAAATTAAAAAAAAATATTTTTGGCTGCGTTGGGTCTTTGTTGCTGCGCGCGGGCTTTCTCTAGTTGCGGCGAGCGGGGGCTACTCTTCGTTGCGGTGTGCGGGCTTCTCATTGCGGTGGCTTCTCTTGTTGCGGAGCACGGGCTCTAGGCACACGGGCTTCAGTAGTTGTGGCTCACGGGCTCAGTAGTTGTGGCTCACGGGCTCTAGAGCGCAGGCTCAGTAGTTGTGGCGCACGGGCTTAGTTGCTCCGTGGCATGTGGGATCGTCCCCAACCAGGGCTCGAACCTGTGTCCCCTGCATTGGCAGGCAGATTCTTAACCACTGCGCCACCAGAGAGGTTCCCAAGCTGAAGTCTTTTTCTATTACAGTGTTGAAATACGATTGTCTGGCATTCTGTCAGCGGGATTCTAAAATAACTAAAGACAGGAACCAAATCTAAACATGATTAATAAACATGATTAATAAAGGATTACTTTAAAAATATAATAATCATCTGAGGGAATACTATTACAGTTGTGAATGTGAATAAAAAGTGTTTTGAAGTATCTACTGGGATCATGAATTCATGTATATAAAAATTCAAATTTAACATAACTTGAGCAATAATAATTCTTTATTCCTGTTTTATTCATTCCATAAGCATCAATGAGGATGAAGAAATAGATATTTCAGTTAAAAAGTGTCATATTCTGTTTTTTGTTTTATTCCAATTTAAGCCAAGATTATCAAAAAGCATTAGTAATGCAGAACATGAGTATATTAGTCTGCTTGGGTTGCCATAACAAAATACCACAGATTGGATGGCTTAAACAACAGACATGTATCTCTCCCAGTCCCAGAGGCTGGAGTCTGAGATCCAGGTGTGGGCAGGGCTGGTTCCTCCCGAGGCCTCTCTCCTGGGCGTGTAGACGGCCTTCTCCTCCCTGTGTCCTCACGTGGTCGCCCCTCTGTGTGTGTCTGTGTCCTAATCGCCTCTTCTGATAAGGACACCAGTCCTATGGGATCAGGACCCACCCTAATGAACTCATTTTACCTTCATCCCCTCTTTACAGACCTCATCTTCCATCACAGTCTCATTCTGAAGTCCTGAGGGTTAGGACTTCAACAATTCGGGGGAAGGGGAGGATACACAATTCAGTCCATAAAAATGGATAGACCATGTCGGGTCACACTTCAGAAGTCACCAAGAGTTTTTCTCAAATGTTGAGTATTGTGAAAAAAGTATCCATATTCTCACCCACAAATTTAAAAATTGCCTCAATATATATGTAAAAATATATGAGGCAGGGGGCAGAAATGGGTGACCTCTTGACACATTTTAATGGAATACTCTACAAATTAGGAAGAGAAAATTGGATAAGCATTGAATAAACATTGCATCAGAAATGGCAATCCTTTAAGACTTTGAATATCAAAGGAAATAACCAGGAATTCCTTCTAGAGTAGCTGTATTAGGAAATATGCTATTAGATTTGTATACACATGGAATGCCAAGTATATATAATGCTAGCTATAGACCCACAGAATATCTAGTATAGATAGAACAGTAAACCGTTGGTGACCTAGAGTTATGAATAGTCCTCTATCCTACAGATAGCAAGCTACATGCTTTATCTTTCAATTGATGGTGGTTCTCACGTTGGGTAATTTTACCCCTGAGGAGAGAGCTGGAGTTGTTTTTGGTTGTCATAACTGGGGCAGGGGGAGCTTCTGACATCTAGCGGGTGGAGGTCATCAGTGCTTCTATGAATTTCCCACGATACACAGGATAGCCCCCTGCGACCAAATTGCACTGGCTGCAAATATCAGTAGTGCCAAGGCTGAGAAATTCTGAGGACATTCCCGGTATTATCTGCAACATCACTCAAATTATTTTTTCTTTTTCCTTTTAATTGAACTATAGTTAATATACAATGTAGTCTTAGTTTCAGGTGTGCAGCAAACTGATTCAGTTATATATATATATATATATATATATATATATATATATATATATACTCCTGTATATATAATTTTCAGACTCTTTTCCATTATAGGTTATTACAAGATATTGAATAGAGTTCCCTGTGCTCTACAGTAGGTCCTTGTTGCTTATCTAGTTTATACATAGTAATGTGTGTGTGTCTGTTAATCCCAAACTCCTAAGGTATTGAGTTTTCCTCCTTTGACCGCCTTCACTAATCCAAAACAATTTTTTTTTTTAATTTTCTCTTATTACAGCTTTCCCATGACTTTCCCAATTCACATTTGCCATGCGGATTCATCAAAATCATTTGGTCATTTCCCATGACCATACGCAGGACTAGAGAGTTCTCCTCCGCTCCTGTGCTATTATATCACGACTGTCCCTTGTAATGAACTGGCTCATTTTTCCGTCCACTCCTTCCCATCAGCCAGACGGCCTCTAATGAACATTCTGCACGGCATAATCATTCACTCTTTTCCTGTACCACTTTCAGCAGAACCTGAACGAATTTAAATGTCAGTTGGCGTAGCTGCTAGAACAGGTGGATTGTGTTTCAAAATTGCTCTTGCTACTATATTTTAAATAATGTAAAGGGAAAGGTGTTTAAACGTGTCCTATGAAAGCACATAATAGGAAATATCTGTTCCCTCCTGCCTCCTCATTACAATGAGTTAGAATGAGAACTCAAATCTAATGAATAATAAATGCCTCAAGTAAAATTTCATTTCAATTAAAAACTAGGGCACAAGCCCACTTGGAAAATATTAGGATTTGGGAAATGGCTTTTAAACTACTGACTGGTTTTTCAAAACTTAGTTCTCTGAGTTATGCTACTGAAATAAACTCTGCTGTTTTCATGATTAGCTCACATAATATATAAAGCTATCTTTTATCGTTTGGGGATATTTAAAAATTTGCCTTTCCTTTCCTTTTTTCCCTCCCCTCCCCTCCCTTTCCCTTCCTTCCCTTCCCTTCCTTTCTTTTCTTTTTTTAAAACATATTTATTTATTTATTTGGTTGCACTAGGTCTTAGTTACAGCAGGTGGGCTCCCTACTTGTGGCACATGGGCTCCTTAGTTGCAGCTCGTGGGCTCCTTAGTTGTGGCATGTGAACTCTTAGTTGCAGCATGCATGTGGGATCTAGTTCCCCGACCAGGGATTGAAGCCAGGCCCCCTGCACTGGGAGCATGGAGTCTTAACCACTGCGCCACCAGGGAAGTCCCCCTTTCTTTTCTTAAATGACGCTACCATTTGATGGCCACCTGTATATTCATGAAAGAGGGTTTTAAGAGCTGCCAACTGTCCACCATGACTAATTCTTACTTTTGAACTGCTTTGCTCAGAATCTGGAAAATTACATGGAGTAGTCAGGTACCGATTCTCCATTTTTTTAAATAGATCTTCATTGGAGTATAATTGCTTCACAATACCATGTTTGTTTCTGTTGCACAACAAAGCGAATCCGCCATATGCCTACACACGTCCCCACATCCCCTCCCTCTCGAGCCTCCCTCCCATCCTCCCCATCCCACCCCTCTAGGTCCAGATTTTTAGTGAATGAAAATTCTGTGAAAATAATAACGTTTGGAAGTTGGTCAGTGGCAAGCAGGGAAACATGAATAGGGCAAGGGATTATGGGATTCCCCAATTAGCTTCTGTGGCAAGAGGAGAATAACTCAGAGCATTAATGAGAATCAGATGTGGTGATGCAGTTCAAACGGGGAATGATGGACAGAGAGAGAAAGGCTCTGCATGCTAATATGAATTTATTTAGTTTGTCCAGTCCCCAGTGGGTGCTGGTTCCTCTCTGCAGTCTTCTATACCTATGACAGTGTCCTGCAGCTAATGCATGCCCAGCTAATGCATGCATTTATCCTCTGAAGAGAATTGGGGGAAAATGGTTGCTGAAAGGGACATCACTACATCTTAAGGTGCAATAAAGTCACTCTCTGGATTGGGCATTTATTCACAAAATAGCAATATTATTCTATTTAGCTGATGGAAATGCATCCTGGAGAAAAAAAAAAATTCCTCAAATCTCCCATATTTGTCCCGAGATAATGAGAATGCACCAAAATCAAAACTACCTTTCTGGTTGTCTTTTCCACATAAATGGAGGTCTTTACCAGGTGCATTCTTCCATCCATTTGTACCAAAAATAGCAAAATTTCAACTGAAAATTGTGAAAATAAATCCAGGGTAATTTTGGTAAAAATGGAAATCAAAAGTTTCAAAGTTGTGATTTCCCATATTCAGAGAGAGCTAAATATCTAGTATCACATTTTTTAATCATTGGGCCTCAGAATTATTTAACAATGGAGATAGATTTTAGCTATAGCTATAGTTATAGTATAGACATATAGATACAGATAGATATAGACATAGATCTGTATCCTCTATACATATATTTTCTCTGTGTACTCTTTATATATGTATATCTATCATGATTATCATCTATCTACCATCTATTTACCATCTATCTCTATCTCTCTATCTTTATCATCTATGTATCATCTATCATCTATATATCTATCTACCTATCTATCCATCCAGCCTCTCTATTTATATCCATCTATCTATCCATCTATCTGTCCATCCATCCTCTGTGTTTATACCTATCTATCTAACTATATCATCTGTGTATCATCTATCATATCTATCCATCCATCCATCCTCTGTATTTACATCTATCTATCTATCCATCCATCCTCTGTATTTATACCTATCTATCTATGCTCAATCCTTATTATTTGCTGAATCCATATCTGAAAACTCACCAGCTCGCTAAAATTTATCTGTAACCTGAAATCAATACTTGCACTTTTGAGGTCATTCTTAGGCATTCACTGAGCGGGGAGAAATTTGTCACTTGTCATGCAAGTTTCCAAGTGACACGGAACAAAGTTACTGTCTTCTCATGTCAATCCTCTTCCTATAAAGTGTTCTTTTCGTGGTCTGTTGAATGCCATACATTTCCTCTTCCTGTGCTTTTGAGTGGTGATTTTCCTGTTTACAATGTGCCCCTCCCCACCGTAGGGCTGAGGTGCTGTCTAGTGTCTTAAGCACAAGAAGTCTGTGATGTGCTTCACAGAAAAAAAATACTTGCGTGAGAGAGAAGCTTTGTTCAGGTGTGAGTTATAGGCTGTGAGTTCGGTGTGGTCGAATCAACAATACCGATTCACTGAGGTGTCTTTAAACAGAAACACGTGTAAAACAAGGTTGTGTACTCGTTGATGAAAATGTGGTGACCAGAAGTTCACAGGAACCTAACCCTGGAGTTCCCCTGGAACCAGTGGTCCAGTATTCACTAATTTGGGGCAACTTTATAGAGCATCACAACCATGAATAATGAGAACTGACTGTAAATGGTTATAAAAGTAATGCTTTCCTTCATAGTGTGTGTATTAGTGCCCTTGGGCTGCAATAACAAAACACCACACACAGGGCGGCTTAAACAGCAGACATTATTTCTCCCAGTCCTGGAGAATGGAATCTGGGATCCAGGTGTGGGCAGGGCTGGTCCCTCCTGAGGCCTCTCTCCTGGGTGTGTAGACTGCCCTCTCCTCCCTGTGTCCTCCCGTGGTCGTCCCTCTGTGTGTGTCTGGGTCCTAATCTCCTCTTCCTATAAGGACCCCACTCCTATGGGATCAGGACCCACCCTAATGACTTCATCTTACCTTTATCACCTTTTTAAAGACCCCCATCTGCAAATACAGTCCCATTCTGAGGTCTTGGGAGTTAGGGGTTCAACACGTGGATTTTTTTTTTGTTGGGAGGAGGGTGACAGCAGTTCAATCCAAAATGGTGTTGCTACGGTTTTTCTTGGTCTTAACAGTCTGCATTAACTTTCTTGCTCTTTGTCTTTTGCAGAGAGAGTATAAGAATCAGGAATACTAGGGGGGAGGTTCATGGTTTTGTTTTTGTTCATTGTTGTCTCCACCCACTAATCAGCTAAAGAGAGGCCATGTGAATCCGTGCTGGAAAAGCTGAGGGGTATACGTGCTGCAGAGACCGATAATTTAAGTCATCTGAGTGTTAGATATGATAGTCAGAAAAGCTGTAAAGAGAACTGCCAAGCCAGTGTTTCACTTAGATTAACTCATGAAGTGTGAGCCCCGTCCTGGTGTCGAGCCAGTCCCTCTTTGCCATGATCATTTCCATTTATGGCTCTCAGGTGCCTGGAATTATGGTCAGTGTACTGGTACATTATAGACAGACACACTCACAGTCAACGCAGTCTCGCAGATTGTGAGAACTTTAGAATTAGAGTAGTAATACGTGTACAGTGTTGCCAGAGAATCCCTGATGTAAAGGCGTGAGCCCTCTAATTTACCTGGGTGCTGCAGGAAAGTGAATACAGCTGTTCTTAAAAATGATGAGTCATTCTTCTGTCTGCGATTTCCAGTCTTTGTTCAACGGTTTACTCTTTTTTCTTGTGCCAAAACTCCACTTTGTGTCGCCAAAATATTATTTGATATTTTCATTGACTTTTAAAAATGACTATTTTTTATTTTATAGACCAAAGCACAATTGCTGTCTGACTCTTTGCACGCAGGAATTTTTTTTTTTAAATCCTGAAATATATATAAGTGGCAGGTATTAATAAATATCATGAGTGTGTGTGTGTGTGTGTGTGTGTGTGTGTGTGTGTGTGTGTGTGGTGGGCAGGCAGCTCTGGATTATATATCATGCAATGTTGACTAACATTAATCATTTAGGTATCTGGAGGTAGCCTAGAAGATTATGTACCTAATTTTGGTTATATCCCAGCAATATGGCCTATGACTTTATTTCAATCTATGTGTTTATGCATAATTGGTTTGACAATATTGACTTGGTTAGGAGATGAGTCAATTAAGCAGTAGGGAGAGTTTTGCTGCTATTGTATTGGTGATGAGAGATGCTTCCCTAACTTAGTAACTTCTTACAAATTGCTTTGGAGTATTTACAGGCAGCCTTAGTATTTTCCCTCAAATATGATTCTAGGATGAATGAAACGACAATCTAAGAGAGAGAGGCGTTCTTTGCGCTGTTGCAAATAAGAATGTAGGAACTTCTGGTGACGTGAAAATTACGTGTCCATAATGCTATTATTTAACCTGGGAAGAGAATGATGAGTTAGTTATGCACGAACTGTGGTTAGTGTCATAGTTGAATGGGAGTGTTGAAGGTATTACTATTCTATCTGGATTTTAAAATCTTAAGTGAGTATAAAAAAAGTTTAGAAGACTTCAGATATCTCATGTGAAATAATAGAAAACATTTTATTGGTCTCACTCCAGGTTCCCGGCACAAGCTCCTAGGAGCGTCTTTTATTTTTTTTTAATTGTAGGATAGTTGATTCACAATGTTATGCCAATCTCTGCTGTACAGCAAAGTGACCCAGTTATACACATAGAGACATGCTTTCTTTTTGTATTCCCCTCTGTTATGGTTTATCACAGGACATTGAATATAGTTCCCTGTGCTCTACAGTAGGACCTTGTTGTTTATCCATCCTATATATATAATAGTGTGCAACTGCTAATCCCAACTCCCAATCCATCCCTGCCCCCTGCCACCCCCCGCCTTGGCAACCACAAGTCTGTTCTCCATGCTTGTGAGTCTGTTTCTGTGTCGTAGATAAGTTCATTTATGTCATATCTTAGGAGCATCTTTTGTTCTAATATTTGGTTTTTGCTCCCTTCCCAGACTCAAGCCTCCTAAATCCCTTGGAATTTCCTGGGTGATAGAAGCGTCTTTTGTTCTATTGAGGTGACTCTCAGTGGGCCCCTGGGTGGGGTCTGGTCACCAGAAAGACCGCGGCCAGATTAGAAGCTTGGAACTCCCCACCTCCAGAGAGGGTGGAGGGGCTGGAGGTTGAGTGTTGACTCAAAACCTGGTGAAGCCTTCACAAAAATCCCGATAGTAAGGGGTTCAGAGAGCTTCCAGGTTGGGGAGCAGGTCCACATGTCGGGAGGGTGGTGCACCCCAGCTCCTCGCGGACAGAAGCTCCTGTACTCGGGACACTTCCTGACCTCACCCTGTGTACCCCTTCCTCTGGCTGTTCATCTGGTTCCTTTATGATACCCCTTATTGTGCAATAAACTTGTAAACCTAAGCAACTGTTTCCCTGAGTTCTGCAGGCTGTTCTAGCAAATGATCAAACCCAAGCAGGGAGTGGTGGGAACTCCGATTTATAGCTGGTCGGCCAGAAGCACAGGTGACAACCTGGGTCTTGCATTTGGCCTCTGGTGATGGCTGTCTTGTGGGACCGAGCCCGTCACCGGTGGGTTCTGCACCAACCCTGGCTAGCGTCATCCTTGAACTACAGGACACCCAGCTACCGTGGTGGAGAACTGCTTAGTGGGAGAAACCCACCCCCACACACATTTGGTGACCAGAAGTGTCTAGAAGTGAAGAGTTCTGTGTGAGTAGTGAAGGGTAGGCACACAGAACTAAGTTTTACCTGGGTATCTTTTACCATATTTTTGAGATATGACTCTCTCTATTCAGGTTTAAAATAAAATGCATATGATCTATCATGAAGGAGGAGATGGGCTTTTTGGTTTGTTTGACTTTTTATCTATTTACTTTTACAATATTTATTTTATTATCATTACTTTAAAAGTTTTTATTTTATATTGGAATATAGTTGATTTACAATGTTGTGTTAGGTTCAGGGGTACAGCATAGTGATTTGCTTATACATATACATGTATCTATTCTTTTTCAGATTCTTTTCCCTTATAGGTTATTACAGAATATTGAGTAGAGTTCCCTGTGCTATGCAGTAGGTCCTTGTTGGTTATCTATTTTATATATAGTACTGTGTGTATGTTAATCCCAAACACCTAATTTATTCCTCCCCGCCACCTTTCCCCTTTGGTAACCGTAAGTTTGTTTTCTATGCCTGTGAGCCAGTTTCTCTTTTGTAAATAGGTTCATTTGTGTAAATTTTTTTTTTTTTAGATTCCACGTACAAATGATATTATATGATATTTAGGTGGTTTTTGCATGGAAAAGGCCACATGTCCAAAGTTTCCTAACAACGATTTTTAAAAAGTTTTTTTCATTTTATTTATTTATTTACTTATTTTTGGCTGTGTTGGGTCTTCGTTGCTGCGCATGGGCTTTCTCTAGTTGTGGCGAGCGGGGACTGCTCTTCATTGCGGTACGCGGGCTTCTCATTGCTGTGGCTTCTCTTGTTGTGCAGCACGGGCTCTAGGCGCATGGGCTTCAGTAGTTGTGGTCGTGGGCTCAGTAGTTGTGGTTCATGGGCTCTAGAGCACAGGCTCAGTCGTTGTGGCGCACGGGCTTAGTTGCTCCGCGGCATGTGGGATCTTCCCGGACCAGGGCTCGAACCCGTGTCCCCTGCATTGGCAGGTGGGTTCTTAACCCTCTGCCACCAGCGAAGCCCTCCTAACAATGATTTTTTGCTTGGTTTTGCTTTTTGGGAGGGAAGAGGAATACAGCATTGCTTGTTCTGGCTGTCTGACAAACACATGAATCAAAAGCATCCATTCCTAAAACTACGTTAGGAATACTTCCCAACCGTATCAGAGCAGTGTTCGTCCTCCTCCCTGAACTGAGGCAATGAAAAGGGACTCCCTTTAGGAATGCTTGATTTCTTCGACTACAAGGCTGTGTCATCCACGCAGAGAACGTTTAACGTGCGGACAAGCCTAGTTCACCGGAAGTGAATTGTGGTTGCAGGACATTTCTATGCGGCCTGGACCCCCTAGGCATCCAAGGCTCACTCGTGACCCCCGTCCACTTGCCTTTGGGGAGAGATTGGCATTCTAGCCATCTGTGTTCCCACTTCCCTCACACCGGGGAACATCTGTGTTTACATCTGTGTAAAGAGCAATGTAAGTCACCTTCCTCAGTGCGTCTTCCCTATTTCATTCTTATTCACCACGACTTGCGAACGGCCTTGAGTAGTCAAGATGCAGTCTTATCGCCAGCACCCGGCACGTCCCACGGCAGAAGCATCCCAAGCAAAAACGCAGCCCCAAAGGAAACCAGTCTCTGTTACGAGCGAAACCGTTTCTCGGTGAGACCACAGACCTTGAAGAATGCCCACCTTAGACTCTTGACCAATTTCTCCCAGACCTGCTTAGAGAAAGTTTTCGGAACGTAAAAGAGTCATCAGTGCTCACATTGCAGGGAAGAATCATCTTGTTCCTCATGGAAGAGAAGTCTCCTTGGCTCGCAGCAGGTGGCAAGCCCGTTGTCAGCCCATTAAGGTGTCAGACCCTGGGGACGGCAGGGACTGTCCCTGCTCCCTCCTGCCGTGTGGATATCCTCCAATGAAAAATGTTCTTTTAAAAACAATTTTTTCATTTTAAATTTTTAGTTATTTTTATAATTTTTATCTTTTATTTTTTATTTTAAACATTGAAGTATGGTTGCTGTACAATATTATATAAGTTCCAGGTGTACAACATAGTGATTCACAGTTTTTCAAAATTACACTCCATGCATAGTTATAAAATATTGGCTCTATTCCTTGTGCTGTACAATACATCCTTGTAGCTTACTTATACCAAATAATTGGTACCTCTTATGCCCCTACCCCTATGTTGACCCTCCTTGCTTCCCTCTTCCCTCTGGTACAACCTAGTTTGTTCCCTATTTCTGAGTCTGCTTCTTTTTTCTTATATTCACTAGTTTGTTATGTTCATTAGATTCCACACATTAGTGATATCATATGGTATTTGTCTTTGTCTGACTTCACTGAGCGTGATCATTTCTAGGTCCATCCATGTTGCTGCAAATGGCTTTATTTCATTCCTTTTTATGGCTGAGTAATATTCCATTGTATACATGTACCACATCTTCTTTATCCATTCTTCTGTCGATGGACATTTAGGTTGTTTCCATGTCTTGGCTATTGTAAATAGTGCAGCAATAAACATTGGGGTGCAGGTATCAAAGCTTTGCTTTTTTGAGTCCAAGAAGACAGAGGGAGCTTTGCCAGCAGTTTTGGCCCTGGACCTTAAAGAACCACTCATATTTACAGCACTAATATCTTTGCAGCTTCACACATAAGAATCTCTTTTCCCAAAGTGAACTGAAATTCTGAGATGGCCCTAAGAATTTTTTTTTTTTTTTAATGTGGAAGAAAGGTGATTAAGTTTGAGTACAGCAAGGATAGTGAAAATTAGTAAATCACTGTCTTTACTTTCCTGGCATTGAAGCCAATGTTCAGATGTATTTATCATTCTGGTGAAGGAGCTGCCTGTTTTTGAAATGTGCCCTTGTGGTTCAAAAAAGAGACATTTATATCATGTTTTCTAGCCCCACGGTTGACCTTTCCATATTTGGAGTTCACTTTTACTCAGAGATTCAACCAAGCTCAGACACCCACAGTCCCCAGCTATTTCTTTATGTGGAGTTACATTCCTAAGTCAGTTTGGTGTTAGACAATGGTTTTTTGTTTGTTTGTTGTTTTTTCCCAGTTGGGTGATTCCATTTATAGCTTTTCCCACCCAGATTTCTTAAACAGATTTTACCCTAGTGAGAACACATGCTCTCTTAAAAGGAAGGAAGGCAGGAAGGAAGGAAAATTAATGTGTGAAAATTAGCTGTTCTATTCAGAAATGTTCAAATTATTCCACAGGCAATGTGATTTAGGAACAAAACATGTTTTTAAAAAAATAACTCACAGATCTTTTCATAACCAGCGTGGGTTGAGAATCAAACTTCTTCCTCTGACTTCAGAAACTCCCTGGTTACATTTCGTTCTGCTTTTTAATTAAATGTGATAGATCTTCTGTCACTTCTGTCTTCTATCAAAGTTCTTTGTTTATCTGTCCTTCCCATTCAGAATAGCAGTCATTTATGATCCTATGATTACCTTGCAAACCCACACAGAGAATAACGTGGATGTCAGCTGGGCTGCCACGTCTAGAGATTTTCAACAACATCATTCTCCCTGATAAACAGAGCTTTCTCGCCACAATGCCTTCTAAGCTAGGTTGTGTCCAGATTATTAGAACGTTTTCCTTTGGAATCTCATTTAGTTTTTCCACATGTTTTTATTCATCAAGAGCTTCTCTCTTCCCTTGTGAGGGGTGT
Organism: Balaenoptera physalus; assembly: GCF_965194825.1. NCBI lineage: Eukaryota > Metazoa > Chordata > Mammalia > Artiodactyla > Balaenopteridae > Balaenoptera > Balaenoptera physalus. Next base: position 3,324,324 of record NC_138903.1, on the reverse strand, counting down.
AAGCTTCTGTTTCAGTGCAGGGAAACCCTTCTTCCTAGGAGTACCTAGAGCAGCTTCTGTTTACTTGCCCCAAACCTAGCAGGTGCCATCCTGAGTCGTTGGGGATGGTAACTCATGCCGTGCAGATTTGCCACGGTGGATGGAAGGAGGAAAGCTGGGTGGCAGATGAAAAAGAACAAACAGGACGATGTACTTCATTGCGAGGGATACTCCTTACTTAATTCTGATTCATTAAGGTTGTTTAGTTTCGATTAAGTAAGTACTTTCAATTCACATTTTCACACAGTGAATGCATCGATGACTGTCTTCACTGCATTTTAATATCTAAGTCAAGGTCACCTCAGTATCGGAAAAATCCATTTCCTAAAGCATAGGAATGCCTCTGTGCTTTAGCAGAACCAGGAATTCTGGAAATGGAAGTTACCTTAGAGGTCGTTTCATTCCCCACCCATATCCTATAGTTGAAGGAAAATAGTGGTGCTTGGCAAAGATTAATGAGTTTTAGTTGGATCATGCCTGAAATACTTCAGTCTGAACGAGCAGGGCAATAATTTTTATATCCTGATTGTACAAAATAAGTCTGCTATAAGTAATTATAGTAATGGGATTTGCACAGCTGCTGAGAAATACGAGAGACATTATAAACAAATGCAACTTAAAACTACTTCTTTTAAGAATGTTTAAAACCCCTGAGTTTTCACTTTAAAATTTACTCTTTATTGAATCATTGAAGAGTATACACTTTAAATTACTAAGCAATTGACAAAACTGTATTTAATCAATTTTATTTGCTATGCTCTCATTCAAATATATGCCAAATTACTTGCTGATTGCTATTGGATAAGTTTCTACTTTAAGAAATAAAGTTTTAAAATAAATTATGTTTTTGATATTACTTATTTTTCTCCACAAATGTATACAGATGTCCACTGTCTGACCTATTTAATGTGGTCTGACTTTAGCTTATTCAATAAACCAGTACCTTTTGCTAAGCATTTAAATGTCTAAATTAATTCCATATAAGCAGAAATCCATTTTATAAGGCCAGCGCACATACAGCTAATTTTTTAGTTGACAGAAGTGCTCAATATACCCTTAATACCCCAGATAATTAAGCTTATTCATTACTCGGTCAGCAAAGCTCCTTTCTGTAGGATATTTGTTCAGGACGACTAAAATGAAGTGGCAGATGGCCATCACATACTGACCCTTAAAAGATGAAAGAGCCAATTGGCCATAATTGTGTTGTCACTCTTGCTATTTTTGAAGCAACCTAGACTGTTGGACATATTGTAGAAAAATTAGAGTTGTTAATTATACAAAATAAAACATTCAATCAGCTGTGATTTGTTCCCCTCATAACTTATGTCAATGGCACTGAAGACCATTTGGAAAATGGTCAATTTGGTACCAAAGTTCTATGAACTTTCCTACCCTGGTGTGTGTATTGGGTCCGACATGAGCAGTGAGCTGAGATATAAACAAACACAAAGGCTTGCTTCAACTGATCCCCTATGGCCTGCATCCAATCTCAGCCTTGTCATGTTTTTCCCACAAACAGCAGGAGACGGAGCCCACGAACACACACACAGACACACGGACGCACACACACGCACTCCATCAAAGGGAAACCAAATACCCCATCGTCCCCAAGCCCTGGCCACTGTCATCTACTTCAGCAGGTGTCTCTTTGGCTCTCGATGGCGTCGAGTGATGAATGGGTAGAAGAGAGGGATGGAAGCCCTCCTCTCAGTTTATCCTGGAACCAAAGGAGGATTGAGGGCTGAGAAAACCCACAGTCTCCCTCATGCTATTGATTTTGAAGGCATTGAGCAACTTCCCTCATCTCCCCGACTCCATCCTGCATCCCTGGAAAGAACAAAGTGTGTGTTGGTTCTTTGCTGTTTGTTTTAAACACTCTCAGTCTATGTGAATTCTCCCCCTGCAGAGGAAGCCAGCAGGGTTGTCCTACTTAATAACAGCTTTAGTGTCAGCGAATTAGAAATATTCTCGTGAGGGAGAATTAGCACATACGTTTTCTGTCTCTGAACATCATGCAGCTTCTTGAAAAGTTTATAAAACTTCTCTATAAAAGATCTCTGCACCTTAGTGGACAGACTAGATATCCAACATATATCTTCTTCAGGGATCCAACCCTGCTGGTAGAATGAAGTGAACAAATTATTATGACTTTTCATCTTTTTATTGAATTAGAGTTTATGTACAATATTATATAAGTTTCAGGAGAACAACATAGTGGTTCAATGTTTTTATAGGTTATACTTGGTTTGTAGTTATTATAAAATGTTGGCTACATTTCCTGTGTTGTACAATATATCCTTGTCGCTTTTTTTTTTTTAATTTTTTTAAGTACATATTTTTTAAAATTTATTTATTTATTTATTTATTTTTGGCTGTGTTGGGTCTTCGCTTCTGTGCGAGGGCTTTCTCTAGTTGCGGCGAGCGGGGGCCACTCTTCATCGCAGTGCGCGGGCCTCTCACTATTGCGGCCTCTCTTGTTGCGGAGCACAGGCTCCAGACGCGCAGGCTCAGTAGTTGTGGCTCACGGGCCCAGTCGTTCCGCGGCATGTGGGATCTTCCCAGACCAGGGCTCGAACCCGTGTCCCCTGCATTGGCAGGCGGATTCTCAACCACTGCGCCACCAGGGAAGCCCCTTTGTAGCTTATTTTATACATAATAGTTTGTGCCTTTTAATCCCCTACTCCATCTTGCCCGTCCCCTCTCCCCTCTCCCCACTGGGAACCACTAGTTTGTTCTCTGTCTCTGTGAGTCTGTTTCTTCTTCGTTATATTCACTAGTTTGTATTATTTTTTAGATTCCACATGTAAGTGATATCATAGAGTATTTGTCTTTCTCTGTCTGACTTATTTCACTCAGCCTGATACCCTCCAAGTCCATCCATTTTGTTGCCAATGGGAAAATTTCATTCTTTCTTATAGCTGAGTAATATTCCACTGTGTATATATATCACATCTTTTTTAACAATTCCTTATCCATAAAAATTTATTATTTTTTTAAATTATGTAGTAATGACCATGAATCTAGTAGCTAGGCTTTCTTTGGCAAAAACTACTCCAAACAGCAGTTATTATTAAGGAAGAAAGCAATCTCATTATATTTATATTGTTATATGATGTTTTTAACACGTCTTCTTTATCTCTGATACAAAGGAGGAAAAAATAGTTAATATAACTAGATACAGTCTTAATAGGTTGATTGGTCTAAATAGGTGGATGATATTTTTTTAAAGTAAAATATTTCAGACAATTTCTATCCACAAATGAATTTTACCTGCCTTATATTCTACTGTATCGAACCCTTTCAGGAAGAATAAACTTGTTTGGATAATTTTTTTTTTGAAACAGTGACTGGAACCACTTTTTTAGTCTGGTAGAATTCTAACTAGTAAATTCTTTCCATCAAATTTTGATAGTTTTTAAGTCTTGCCAATGTTCTTCATCTCACACTGTTTTAAAAAATAATCCAATGTGCCATTTTATATTTACATACAAGTTTAAGACTTGGAAAGAAAATCAGGGTAGAAAGTTTGCTACAGCTCTTCATCTGGGCGTAAAACTATTTCTAGATCCATCACTAGAGTAGCCCCCGCTCACCACAACTACAGAAAGCCTGTGCGCAGCAATGAAGACCCAAAGCAGCCAGAAAAAAAAAAAAAAAAAATAGAATCGCATAATGTCTGTAAGTGACCACCATCGCACATCTGACCCTCTTGCCCTGCTACGATTCACAGCTATCTTTGGGGATAACAGCTCAAGCTACTCTTTATGAGGTGTGTGTGTCCAGAATTGCAGAAGTGCCTCTTTTTAGGTGAGATAAGCACTACAGTGCTACATAAATGCTAAATACTCTGACAAAGTCCTGTGAAATGTGCAAATCACAACCGTCGGGTTATAAACGAGATGCAAATCATGAAAATAAATACGGTACATAGGGGAAGAGAAATCTTGAGTTTCCCATTCCGCTCACTTTTTACATTTCTACTTTCTTGGATCTTTTCTAATCTCCTTGGTGAAGTTTTGTTTTGTTTTTTTCTATTTGTTTTCTTCTAAAAACAAATTGAAACCTTATCTATTTTTCCCTCCCTCCCTCCTTCCTCCCTTCCTTCCTTCCTTCCTTCCTCTCTTCCTTCCCTCTGGTCTCTTTAGATTTTCCTCATTAAAAATCAGTTTGCAGAGTGGAGTGACATTTCTGTCTCTGTGAAAATAACAGTTTGGGGTAAACATTGGATTCTGTAATAAGCAGAGTGCAGCGTGTTAGAATTAAATCATACACCACCAAAAGCAAAGTAAATAAATGTTAAATGGAAGGATTGAGTTTTCACATCATGCTAATTACTATCATGCCATTTGATTAATGATTGGAAGTAATTACTATACTTGTAGCTTTAAAAAAGGAACTGTACAGCTGCCTGCATTTTTCAGTATCTGACCTCCTCATAATAATGATAGACCTTCTGATTCTTTTTTTTTTTCTTTTTCTCTTCCTTTGTTTTCCTAACTTTATTCTAAAAGAGAACAAAGAAAATATGATTAACCTCCCACCAGTCTGGTGAAATATATATTAAAAGACCAGATTAGAGTCTGGAGGGAAAAGGAGTTTGACAGTATCTGTCAGCTAAGTGCTGGTTTCTCTTTTCTCATGATTTCTTGTAATGGGAATCTCTCTGCTTACATTACAGGGAGACCCTCCCTATATACAGAGAAACAGCACGGGCCAATGCTGTGGCATCAGCCAGCGGCTGAATGGTCCGGAATTCAGGTTTATATAGGGGATATCACAAAACACTTCCTTCACGATCATGTAAAACTATCACTTCACATGTTCGTTTTGTAGTAACCAAATGCCAGATTCACCATGTTAACAAAAATTTAGGTCAAAGAAAGGAAAGTGGAGGAAAAGAAATGTTGTAGCAAAGACCCAACCTACAAAACTCCATGACTGTGGCGATCCAGGCCAGAGTCGGCTTCCGAGGAGCTCGTCTGAATCCCAGGTCCTTCATCTCACCTGTAATTTGTAGCAAATCTTGGATGGGAGTCCCCTCAGCTTGGTCTCCATAAAAGAAGAAGTTCCATTCACCCTACACATTGGGGCCTGCACACCAATTAAAAGCTGAATCTGCTTCAGCTAGAGATAGAGATGCTGATTTTCTGATGTCAACGCTGAAATTACCCCTCTAAACTAAACAGGTTAGCTTTTGGTAACCTAGGCAGATCATATCAGGGTAATTAAACACTAACCAAAAGCAAAGGGCAGGAAAAGGGGAAAAAAAAATGAGTGTGTGTCATAAGAGTTCTAGGTGCATGTTTCCTAACAGTCACCCCAAATATTGGGAAATGAAAATGAATATTGTTCTGTGAATTCATTATTCCTGTGAATAAAATAAATAGAATTTATTCTATTAAAGAACAGAATATTCATGTACAAAGAACATGCATATATACTTCAATCATATCCTCTGGCAATTTTTATAGTGGAGCCACTTGTAAATTTTTCCAGAATATTCATTGTATTTATTACAAGCATTTTATTCTATGTGAAGGGCGGTTAACTATGGCCCATTTTTTTGTAAAAACAGTTTCATTGGAACACCGCTCTTCCCATTGTTTATAAGCTATAACCACAGAGTTTGGTTGCTAAAGAAAACATGTGGCCCCCAAATTCTAAAATATGT